>NC_135420.1:14942448-15280782 GCF_051991245.1 Festucalex cinctus
CTAAATGACAGAATAAAGGCATATATGACAAAATAAGAGGGACAACTATAGGACCAAAGCAACTTCATAGCAATCAATAACATCACAAGGGACCACTGTCACAGCATGTACAGTGACTCTGGAACACACCAATTCAATTTCCATTAATTCCGGTTGTAATGTGTTTAGAACTTTCAAGTTGATATGTTCAACCATAAGAAAAAAAGAAAGCGAGAACATTAAGCAATTATATACAGATGCAGCTTCAAAAAGACAAAATTGGTCAAGATGTGTAACTTGTTGCAAAGGTATGGGAAGAAACATGTCCATGTCCATTATCATCGGGGTTGTTTTTTTGTTTGTTTTTGTTTTGTTTTTGGCTTCGCTCCTTTGTACTGCTTAGTATTTTTTTTTTGTTATTTGTTTTTTTTGCTTTTGGATGAAGTACCGTATTTTTCGGATTATAAGTCGCAGTTTTTTTCATAGTTTGGCCGGGGGTGCGACTTATACTCTGGTGCGACTTATGTGTGAAATTAACACATTATTATATCATTTCACATGTTATTTTCACACTAAACCGCAAGAGGGCGCTCTAGGCCTGTGTTAAGTTCAACATTGCCGGTAGAAGAGCATTGTCTACCTCCCGAGTTGGGGGGGTTGTTTAAAAGTGACACCGAGGATGAAGATTTCATTGGATTTGGTGATTTGGAGTGAAACTGATAGTTTGGTGAACTTGTTAGCATGTTCTTTATGCTAGAGTTATATGAATAACTTGTAGTGATGGGAACATAATTCACCCATGGAACGTTGGGACGAAGGGAGAGTTCCGGGTGGGAAGGTTTTGTTATGTGGAAAAGGGGAGTTAGCCTGTTAGCTTCTAGCTGAGTGGGGAGTTGCTGTTAAGACCTCAGAAGCTGATGTCAATAAAACGCCAGCCTTTGGCTACGTGCTTCAACACTCCGCCTCCGACTCCCGTCACTGCTCGCTACAAACTCTTAATATGTTACTGACATTACCAGTCATGTAACGTTAGTATACCGTACACTTATTCAGCCTGTTGTTCTCTCTTTTATTTTTATTTTAAATTGCCTTTCAAGATGACATGTATGTTTTTGGTGTTGGATTTTACCAAATACATTTCCCCCAAAAATGCGACTTATACTCCAGTGCGACTTATATATGTTTTTTCCTTCTTAATTATGCATTTTTTGGCTGGTTCGATTTGTAATCCGGAGTGACGTATTTATCCGAAAAACACGGTATATCAAAGATCCATGAGAGAATAAGCATTTTTGTTGGCATTTCTTGCACGCAACCTTCTTCTAAGCACATATTGGAACTGTTCCTTAGACCAAAAAACACATTTCCCCTTATGATTATGGCCTGTGGCTCATTGATTCTATTGTTTTTGCTAATGAGTAATTCATTTCATCTGTAGGTGTATCGATCTGTATTTTAAAGTTGAGCAATTTTAACACGTTGTGTAGTGGCAGATCCGTATCTGTCAAAGAACATCATGTTCATAACAATTGTATCTTTTGAACACAATGGAAATGGCCCTTTTGCACAACTACAGGTATGCACACTGAATCAATAAATGACGATTATAATGCATTTTTTCAACTGTTTAGGCATTTGTAACGTAACACCTTAAAATTCTAATGCTAGAATTGAAAATGAACAAAATGTAGAGTCCTCTTTTTATGCTAGCCAAGTTGAGATGCAGCAAAATGTGTCGTGGTCTTATGCAATGTCATGCGTGACAAACGTCTAAAAGGCATATTTTTTTCTAATTATATTCATTCATTTACCAAATTACAAATTGGTCTCAGGGGAATTCTGCTTTACAAGTTCCACAGTTTCAAACAATGAGAAAAGTGCACGTTCAAGGTGATTAGACTCATCAATGAAGGGGGAAAAAAAATAAGCAGGTGCATTTGAAAGTTAAGTATGATATACAAGCTCATTCAATCTGCTCAAAGTGCATTCTGTATAATGGCTGAGAAGTGCTGAGCTGTGTGCTCTTTGTGCAATGAACAATAATGTTCAGCACAACACAAGAGGCCTGATGATCATCTCACACTGAAATGTGT
Organism: Festucalex cinctus; assembly: GCF_051991245.1. Classification (NCBI taxonomy): domain Eukaryota; kingdom Metazoa; phylum Chordata; class Actinopteri; order Syngnathiformes; family Syngnathidae; genus Festucalex; species Festucalex cinctus. Next base: position 14,944,521 of record NC_135420.1, read on the forward strand.
CAAACATGATCTTATCTACACATGTATAATAAAAACATCCTTTAATTCAAAGTCACTTCAGAATTTTCTACATAAATCGGTCCCCTTTGTTACACCATTGCAAGCTATGAGCAACTTTCATGAAAAAGCCTAAACCAATACCTGAGGTAAAATACCTCAGATCACAGAAGCGAAGGATTCCGCATTTACTGAGAAACTTGTCAATTAGTGCATTGGTGCATTTGAGCTAGGTAGACGTAGCAACACACACACGCACGTACTTTACAACCAATCCATTCCCATTTACACACTGTGTCATTTTCAGTGTCACTACAGCCAAACGCACTTTGTCATTTCAATTTATTGCCCTTATTCCAATACAGATAATTATACCAGAACGTAAAGGGCAACAGTGCTAGTTTTGTGTAATCTATCGAGAAAAAGTAATGATTAGAACACCACAGATAATTTAGTAAACAATATTTAATTAGCAAATAATATAGAATCTAATTATTGAGTTTGGATATCAATGCTAATTTATAGAGCAAATTCCACGGAGAGCGACTGCATATTAATTCAATGATCACCTTCCTAAAGTGCTATTCAATGATACTAAAAATACACTATTTCTACAATAACCAATACAAATAAATACAATTACATTCACCCTTATAGAGTAATTTGAACAAACTGGCATGGATTTAGCTGTAAACGCCCAAGTTGAGATATACAGTATTGTGGGATTTAGTTTATAATACGCCACTCTCCCCACTGTCATGACTCGGGTCATGCAGGGGTAATGTTTGGGTCTCGACTCATGTCTGGGGTCAGGCCTGGGTCAAAATTTGAGTTTGAGTTCATGACCTGTTAAGTTTGAGGTCAAGTGTCAGTTTTGAACTGATGTAACCATCCTCTAGTTTCAACTAGTTTTAGGCTATGTGATGTCAATCTTTAATCCTTTAGGTGATGTCTGGACCTATGTGATGTTGTTCTTTAGTCCTTTACTTGCTACAACCAATCAGATCGATTCACTGTCTGTCGGAGCAGCCTGAGAATTGTGTGTTTTGTTGGATTATTGCTTTCTGTCCCTCTGTGCAACTCTTTGTTTCTCGTCTAGTCAAGTTTGTTCCACAATATCGTGATAATTATCGTATTGTGAGGTTCATATCTTGATATCATATCGTGACGTTTAGATATTGTTACATCCCTACGCTGAATATATCTCATAGATAATGGTCTTTACCAACATTGTATGATTCATGACAAAATGTTTGCTTCAGCTTCAGTTACATGTAAGATCAATTTTCTTGTCAAAATGCTGGGAACATGTATGGCTACAATATCCTGATGTAAGCAAAAAATGCAAAATACTTCGATAGCTAGTACAGATACATATTCTTGAGGGCGGTTAGAAATCCCCTTTGTACTTTTTTATTTAAAGACTTTAAATTACAACTTGGTCTGATCTTGAAACAAAGAAGTGGGTTACTTGTCATCTCAGCCTACATCAATCAGCTAGATGTCATAAAACAGAGCGAACGCGCCACTGAGATCCGCCGCCACAGTGTCATTCAGAAGAGAGACACGTTAACAATAATAGAACGTCTTTGATTTTTCTCTGCGATATCAAAGTCTTCTCGCGGTGAAAGGCACATTCCTTCATATTCTGCTGTTTGATGTTGGTATGCAGATCTGTGGCTGGGGGCCCACTGGGAGCCACCCACCATCAAAAAGATCTCGCCATGTTATATGGCATGAAGAATAACAAAATGGTTTCATCCGCTAGTTTGCTTTCAAGTGACGGGGTCCGGGATTTTTTATTTTCAATTCATGACAATCAAAGGCGGCAGACCTTTTGAGTGGCTTGTGAGATCCTCAAACGTTAGATCAGACGAGGGAAATAAGCAAATAAGTACAAAATGGATTTATAATTTCTAAGGCCATCCTCCGTGCACTGCGTCCTTTTGCCAAAGGCATCTCCCAGCATGCTCATTGACGTATCCTCATTATTATTAGTGAAAGTGGGCAGATCCTTGTCAAGACTCAGAGCCTTGAATAACTCATCAGCGGGGAAGGCCAGGGGAATAGTAAAGAGTTAATAGTTGCTATTTGGGGCCTTGGGGGCTTTGCCCTTAAGCACTTACATTTTAATTCCTCGGTTGCATGAGAAGAATTCTGCGAAAATGAGAAGCCGCTGAGCTGTGCAGGATGCGGGAGAGTGTTTGTGCAAGTGTGTGTGCAAGAAGAAGTGTATCATTGACTGTCAGCAGCAGCCATCCACAACTAATGCGCACATCCATACACAAATCCTACCATCAAATGGGACACACTCGGCTTGCAAGGTCTTGCAAGTTTGCAGACCTGCCAACCTTTGGAAAATGTTTTTTTCATTGCCACAATACCAACACTGCAATCACTCAGACAGGCAGACGGACACAAAAGCATAAAATCCTCTCAGAACAGACGACATCTCCGATCACATCACCCTCAAACAATTGCTCCTTTTGAATCATATGTAAATATTAATCGGCCTGCCGATTAAATTGATCTAATATTAGTAAAGATAAATAAATAAACAAATAGATAAATAATCAACATGGTAAAAAAATAATGCTAGTCTTGTAATTTACAACATACAAAATCAACCTCAAAACTTGAAATCCTTCAATATGTATGACATGTATGAGATAAATATAGTCATTCAACGGTTCTGTCAATCAATATCTCATGAATTTTGACTTTTGCAAGCAATGCTCTGAGGTGCATTGCAATTCACACCAAGGAAGTGACAGCAATATCACTATTTTTACACACAACCGAAATTCACAATTTGTTAAAAACAAATAAAACAAAAAAAGCAGTTCAACATAATTCCACCATAATTATGACATCTTTACATAAGATATGCATTCAATGAACTAATGCTAACACAAACATAATATGGAAAAGATTGCACCATGCAATGCATTCTGGGACCCGAGTGGAATTGCTGTTATTACGATACGACGAACAATAGGCAGATATATAGTAGGAAGTTACGGCTATGTTAAAGCAAGTATGGCTGTGAAAACTCTGTTGTATTTAATTTAATTTTTTTTTATTTAATTCTCGGCACTTCACAGAAAAAAAAAAGTTGTGCCACATTTTGATAGGGACTTTTTTTGGCAATTGGATATTCATATACATTTATTTTATTGTGTATTTTATATAAAATATGTTTTTATGAACTAAACAAAAATTGTCAATTTAATAAATTCTAAGAAAAAATGATTTAGGCTATTGTGATACACAGGGGATGAAAAAATATGTTATTTTAAGCTTTATATTTATTTTTAAATTAGTTGGCCGATTACTTGGTGCACATCGATCTAATGTTAAATGGTCCAAAATGTACCTTGATTACAAAATATAACATATAAGTCATTATAATTGCCAAGTAAATAAACGCGTTATCTAGAAAATTATGTAACATTACAAACAGTGACTGACTGCTAAGAACAATGCGGCACCATGATTGAAGGTAGGGTGACCAGATTACCATTTACAAAAAAAAAAAAAAAAAGAAACTTGCCCCGGCCTTGAAATTGTGGTACCAGTCGCAGTTACACAATGTACTTCACCTCCTATTAGTCACACAATGCCAACTGGACATTTTCACAAATTTATAAAAGCCCTGGACCCCCCGACAGGATGTAAGAAAATGGTCTGTCCTCCCATAAGACGATGGTGGTGTCACCCTATTGGAGGCTAAATTCTGTCTCTAGCAGGCAACTCACTGCCACCTCTGCTGTTGCACATGAGTACTACACTTGTCCAATTAAAATGACAGCTCTCATAGGCATTTTTGTGTACTTTTGATTGACATACTGTCAACAAAAACGCAGACCCATGACAGCACATGTTGACAAGTTCCTGGGACCAATTATGCTGGCACAAATATTTTATTTTATTTGGACTAAAAATGGATTGTTTTGGCTGCTTATTTATTCAGGAAAGGACCGAAGGTGCAACATTTTTAAAACTAGTTTAAAAGTAGAGGATTTGGAAAATTACCACATTACACTTGAATACTCCAGAAACTGAATTTTAATTGTTTTTGCAGGCTTTGTATGTACTAAACTGTTCACAAATTCTCATACTTTTTCCATGAAGTCATTTCCACGTCAACATACCAACGATTAGTTCAATAATAAGCATGTTTTACAATATTCACTATCCCGATAAGTGATTTATCCGTTTGCACCATACTCACTTTCATTGAGAGCTTTCAGCATTAATGTAAGGTTAACTATCTCTTAGCTTTGCCTGAGAGAACTGACATTGAGCTGATAGAACTAACCTTATTTAACAGCAATACATCCAAGCGATTTCCCCAAAGAGAATGCCATTTCTTAATGTCATGACCTTTTCTAACCGCGTTAAAAAACCTCAAGCTCTTCAGGTGTGGTTTGTCAATAAAAAAGATTTGGAAGACAGCGGGAAAGTCAGTGGATCTACTCTGCTTCTAATGGCGGTTATTACCCAAAACTGTCGTCCACAGTTGGTCTGAGTGAGAGCTTTTTCCTAAGGCTTGACAGTGATTGAAGCAAGTGTGTTTGAGTGTGTTGATTTTAGTTCAGTTTATTTAAGAAGTCAGGAGAAGCTCTGTGCTTCAGTGCAGGCTTTGCTCAAAAAATAATAATTGTAAACATTGTGCAGCTGCACAGCTACTATGAGTGTAGAGTTCACAATGAGGAGGGAACTGAGCAGCAACAACTAAGACATCCAGACAGACAAAAGAGGCAAATATTAAGGAATGAGAAAGACAATAGAAAGGACACTGAGGTTAGCAAGCCCTACTCGATGCTGGTCTATAAGGACAGTGCATATGGATCCACGCAGTCGATAACACTACATCGTTGAAGGTGAAACAAGTGCAGCAAGTCAATAGGATGTGGGTGTGTTTTTTAAGTCTCTTGATTTGGACAGAGAGGATAATACAAAGGGGGAAACCCTGCTTCGTGAGAGCACCACCGAGTCCTCCTGTCACATGTCTGCCAATGTGAGGTGTGTTGTTTGTCTGCCGGGTGCTGTGCTGAAGACGAGAATTCAAAAGCCAGCCGAGAAACGGCAGAGCACTTTCATGGCGATATTTAAGTGGCAGTTCAAGTTCAACTGGACAAATGAACCAGAAGCAAGGTAGTAAGTCGTGTTTTTGTCAAGACCAGATTAACTAAAACTAAGTCAAAACCAAGACCAAGGAATGAGTTAAAAACAGGACAAAAGAAGGTCAACACAAAAACCTGATGATGTCATGTTTCGGATTTGGGAGGTTGGGTTTTGGTTTAGTTTTGGGTGTTTGTGTTGCCTTTGTCTGGTTTTGTCTCCCCTAGTCTCGTCATAGTTAACCTTGTCCACCTGTGTGGACAAAAATACACGGGTATGTGTTGCTAATTAGTGCCCTCAACCTGCTGTGTTTCCCAGGTGTGTCTCGTTAGTGTTGTATTTAGTGAGTGGTGTTTGTTCACGTGTTGAAGGAGCATCGTCCTGTCCTGTCCTGTCCTGTCAAGGGTGCTAAGCTGTGTTAGAAGTTTCTCAATGTCTGGTCAAGTTTCTCAACATCTGGGCAAGTTTCTCAACGTCTGGTCAAGTTTCTCAACGTCTGGTCAAGTGTCTCCATGTCTAACTAAGTGTCTCCACGCCTAGCCAAGTGTCTCCACGTCTTGCCCAGTCTGTCCACATTCAGTCCAGTCATGTCAAGTCTTCTCATGTTCCATCCAGTCCTTTATTCAGTCAATAAAGTTTTCTTCTTCCTGCCTTTCTCCCTGCCTGGTTTCTCCGCCTTTGGGCCCAACTCCTGCTCTGTAAAATTGTGTAGGTGTGGGAATCACAAATAAATAAATACATAAATATTAAAAAAAAAAACAAAAAAAAAAAAAACAAAGAAAAAACAACAACAACACTGTTTTGGTCTTGTCCGAGACTTAATATCTGAGTCAAAGATACAATTAGGTTAAAATTAGGGTAATCAGACACCCCGTTTTGGCCGGGACAGTCCAAATTTTGAGCCTTGAGTCCCGGCGGATTTCGCCAAACTCATTGTTTTGTCCCTATATTACGCAGGTCCCGTCCCAGCGTCCCATATTTTGCCATGTGTATGTCAATCAGACGGTTGCTGTCAGCGAGTCACACGATAAACCAATTGTATTCCATTAGTGCATTATGATGTCAAAAGGAAGAATCCAAAGTTTGAGCTTCCTCGCTCAAACCGACTAGCGATGACATTTGCTCAAATTATCATTTTGAAAATCTAGTCACCCTAGATACAAAAGAACTGAAGAGACTAGTCTTTAGTCAGCCTATTAGAGTACTGCCATTACTCTAGATTCACTTTGGAATGAATGCCCACTTGTCATCATCTTGGTTGTTTCTTTTTAGGGATAGACCGATTATCGGCCGGGTCAAAATGCCAAATATCGGCATCGGCCATTTTTTGAATCTGAAGGCCGATAAAGCTGGTATCTCACTGAGCAGTGAATACTTGTGAATGTAACGAATTTGTGGTTTTCATCAGGAATTTTAAGATATTCAGTCAGTTTTTATTTATCGTAAACACATTTGGAACATATTCAGACAATTTCTCACTGCGAAGATCTTTTGTAACGTTTTACGAACCCGAATAAAAACCCCAAATTAGCTATATTAGCATGCATTTGTCACTCCGTGAGATATGGGGAACTTTTCATTTATGGGTCTATTTAAATTTCCACTTTATTGGAGGGAAAGAAAAAAAAACTGAACTCCTTACACTTTTTATTTTAAAAAATTAAATCAAGAAATTATGTTGAAATTTTAGAAAACTTGGGAAGCTATTTACTTGCTTTTTAATTATTATTATTATTATTATTATTATTATTATTATTATTATTATTTTAATTTAGCTTAACCCATGCTAATGACCCTGGAAGCGCTGCAATTTTTGTTAACAAATTGTCAATATTGTTTTTATATATATATTTGTTCTATTATATTGCAAATTGAATATCGGCTTGAAATATCGGTTATCGGTCTCCTTGTTTACGAATAATCTGTCTCGGTATCGGCCTTGAAAAAACCATATCGGTCTATCACTAGTATTTCTTGTCATTCATTAACCGGGCTTCAATAGATACATTAAATCTGCACAGCCATTAGGTCAATTTGTTGTTGTATCACTAAAGTGAAAGGGGCAGCTGTGGCCAAGTGGTTAAAATAACCGCCTGCCACCCGGGGAGATCCCACTTCAAGTCATCGACAAGAAAAGCCCTTCAGCTTTGTCAAGTGTGTACAGACGCAACTAGAGAGGATGCAGTGGACCGTCCAACAACTGCTGAACCTGCGGCTGTGTTACCGATACACGGAACTGCTCCCCAGACACTAAGTTGTATTTATGTTCACTACTGCAATGGGTTAAATGCACATTTAATGAATATGCATGTATTCATAACAATAAAAGATGCTTCTAAACAAGTGCCTTAAATGGCAACATCTAAAGTACGAGTTAAAATGTGAACCTTTTGCAAACTGTGACCTGTGTTTGTGTGTGCACAACTGCACACAAATCTGCATTTAAAACAATGATTAAATTACAGTACAATAGAGCACTTATTTGAATAAAGAAAACAACGCAACACAAGTGCAAATATTAAGCAGTTTATCAAAACAAGTAAAATGAAACTCCATATTAACGGATCTGACTGTGGGTGAAATAATGCAAAAATAGCAATAATATATTCCAAACAGTTCACTTAAGAGAACAAATGAGCATAAAGTGCTTCCTCAGTCCGAGTCAGTCAGGGTTTATTTCGCATAGAGATGCTAATTATAGAGCCATTCCCACCACTTATCATGGAGTGACATATTGGCATCCCATTCCTTCAAGATTCAAATACATGAGGAAACAACATGTCATGGGTGGGTAGGATTCCAGAGGTTTAAGCATTTTAAGGCTGGTAGGCTACAAAGACCCCACCCCTGCTGGCATACTCACATAAAACACCAATAATCTGCTGGAAGCCAGCTGTTACATATGAATAACACCAAGATGCCGAGGCCTCACACATGATGGAAATGTGAGAGGAAAAAAGTACATGACAGTATATTCGACTTAAATCACTGTTCAAGTGCATTATATTAAATAAAATACTACACAAGTACCGTATTTTCATCCGTATGGCAAACCAAATTAACCTTTATTGCCCCACAAAGTGGTACTTGTTTACTTTTTGTTTCATGCAGTCAGCCAAGAAACAAAAAGGGCTTTCAATTCTTGAAGACAGCAGTCTCGATCCCAACATAACCAACCTGCATGTTTCTAACACTACATTAGCATCCAATTAGAATGGTGTTAAAAAGTAGCACAGTACAGATCAACAACTTAATACGCTATAGGTTTTAAAAATGTAAACAAACAGAATCAACAGAATCAAATTGCGAAGAGCAGGTTAAAAGACGAGTGGTAACTTTAAGAAGCCAGTCTCGATTGGTGGTGGCATTTCTCTGTCAATATCGACTAGCTTACATTTACCGAAAGATGTTCACAAAAGCAACGTTCACGATTGGCCATTTTTCATGTTTTAAGTCATGAAATGTCAAGTGTGCAAGAAGTAACCGATGAAAACACTGTAACACTTCCGTGACTACGTTTTCATGCAGGCAATAACCCTTTCAAAACCCGAATAGTGGCAATATTCGGGTTTTGAAAGGCCATGTACACAAAAATCTGACTATGTACTCATTTGGGTGTTCAATAACCCGAATAAGATCCAAGGGTTACCCCTTTTCTAACCCGAATACTTGGTCATATAACTAGTGTTGTTCCGATACCGATACTGGTATCGGCAGAGGCAACGATACTGCATTAAAACAGTGGTATCGGTAGTGGTGACTACTAACAAGTAACATGCTGATACCATTAATTTCAAGGCTAATATAGGACTTTGGATGCAGCGTCTTGTGTCTTGCTCGTGCACAACATTCACTAATATTTAACATGTTCACTGCATGCCGATCTAAGATATCCTATTGGCCCTTGTATGCTCTGAACCAATGGCAGGACAGCTTTTTCATGTTGAGAAAAAAAAACCCTGACATATCGGTATGGTATCGGCATCGGCCGATACTGCAAAGCTGGCTCTCGGAATCCGTATCGGGGGCCAAAAAACAGTATCGGAACAACATTATCATATACTGTAAATGTGTATCGAGAAACCGCCACTGAACGGAACATTGGCGGCCATCTTGTGTTGCCTCTTGCTAAGCGAGCCTACCTTGAATGCCACAGTGTGTATTTTTCAGGATCCAAAATGTTAGACTTAAATATACTGGATGTACTGTATTTTCCGCACAATAAGGCCCACCTTAAAGCCTTCAATTTTTCCAAAAGCTGACCATGCGCCAATCCAGTGCGCCTGATACAGTATATGGATCAATATTGAGCCGCAACAGGTCTCGCTGTCAAGACACTATTGGTGACCCTGCACGATCGGTGACGCGCATGCGCAGAAGATCCCGCCATCTTGGATCGCTAGCTAATACTAATACTTTACCTCAGCGAAAATAATAAAAGAGCTGTTTATTCATTTTGGGAGTGAATGGAGTTGTCAGAAAGCCGGTTTGTAATCTATTAATAAAGTTTGACTGAGCTATCTGACTGTTTTGTTGACATTCCCTTTAGCGCAGCACCATCTAATGGAAGCATAACGTAACTCCAGCCTCTACTGTAGCGCCTTATATATGGAAAAAGTTTTAAAATATGTCATTCATTGAAGGTGCGCCTTATAATGCGCTGCACCTTATAGTGCGGAAAATACGGTAAATGTAGTCAATGTAAGAGGATGACTGATGGATCCAAGATGTCAACTGTGACCGGTAAAATAAAAATAAAAAATAAAAATAAATAAAAAAATAAATAAAAGTGTGTCTAAGCTCTGCATGAACATAGAGCAATGATATCAAGTAATTACTTGAAGAATGATTCACACTGAGAAGCACACAATTTTGGTTGATAAAAGAAGTTTAATGGGAGTTTACCGAGCGTTCACAGGTCAAATTTAACGCCTCCGTTGTGAACGGTCGCTGAAGAGGATGGCGAAAACTTCACTTCCATTACCAGCGAGTGTTCACGCTCTTACCTCAAAATTACTCCCATTTAACTTTGCCAAAGAGTGCTCCCACTGCAGAGTAAGAGCGATGGTGATGTAAACAGTGTGAGACCACGACCATCAACAAAATTGGACCCAAAAAAAACAACATCTTTTGTGATTTACTGCAGCCCTTACTGTAAGTGTGGGCCTTTCTTCAATCATGCTCCTTAATGCACAAACCATTAGACTCTGTCCAGAAAAAGAATATACCCTGGTGTCTCAATTATAGACAAAGACTGAATCTCTGCAGCAACCTTCTGTGGCCATAAAAGGAAATGGCTATCCATTTTCTGCTTCAACTCTCTCGCAACTGAATCCTGTCTGCGTGTTGGGAGCACCAAATTCCTCTTTCCGACTCAATTGTTTCATTAATAACCACAAGTGCTATGGCTGGAGTGCCAATTAAAGTCAGAAAAAGATTTGACTTTTAAAAAAAAAAAAAGTATTTCTTCATCCCATAACGAGTGACTCTTTGGTCTTTGCTTACATGGAAAACTTTCAGCTTATAAGAGTGCAGGTTTTGAAGAAATACTTAAAAGTAAATAGAAGATCATAAACTGCAAAAGATGTCACGACTGAAAGAGCCTCAGTACACTGCAAAATGTGCCTCCATCCTCTAGTCAGAGATGAAGTCTGCAAGTTAATCAAAAAGTTACACCAGGTTGATTCACGTGTGGGGAAAAAAAAAAAAAAGAAAAAAAAAAAGAAGCTTTTTAGCAATATTTTTTGCAAGCCAAATTTGAAAGGCACCTGTTATGTGTTAATTTCTTCGACATTTAATATTATGAAGACGTCTTCAACATTTTTTGATGCACTGCACACGCTCATCCTCCTCTTTTCCGAATCAGTTAATTACTTGCATAATTTAAAATGAAAAAAAAATACCCCAATATTTTGAGATGAACAAATATTCTGAATGTTATACACAAACATTTATTAAATGGTTTACTTTAATGTATGTAGTTATGTTTATTGCTCAAACATAACCTGTGCTACCTTTAAAGTAACCATCCGCTGTCAGCTGATGTCGTCAGAATTAATAGTTATTAAATTTTGATGATGATAATAATAATAATAATAATAATAATAATAATAATAATAAAATTATTTTAACAAATTAAAAAAATCAAAAATTAGATAACATTAATCTGCATTCATACATAATAATGCAAGCTGCAGGACATCATTGCACAACATAAACGATAACCTTTGTAACATCATTAAAAGGAGGTCAACACAGGGTAAAAATATATATTCATGTGTTTGAAATCGAGAGATTTTTGAAAATGTTTTGAAAACACTTGTCTAAACTGCAATTAACCTGTGGACGGCAGGTGAAAACACAAATATATTTGTCCTAAAAGTACCAGCTGTGCGGATATGGTGTAAATTCCACGTATTCAACATTTCATCTTCTTTAGCTTTAGTTGCCTGCGAAGGTTTGTATTCACCCCAGTGGCTTTAAATTAAATCAAAATTCATAACTGCAGGGAAGTAAAAAAAAAAAAAATCCATAATACTGCTTTAAAGTCAGCGCATGCTGGCATGATCTTACTGTACAGTATGCTAATGCAAACGCGGTCTTCAGACACGGCGAGTGATGTTCAATGAAGTGGACTTGAATCGCTATCCTGCTTTGATGTTTCGGACGATCAGCATGTAACGCTCGTGAGCGCGGCGAATAACTCGAAAGCAGAAGATACAATTATTTAATGTAAAGTGAGGACACCCTATAGGGGCAAAACAAATGGCAAGTCTTCAACTCTTTATGTGCAGCATCCACGGAAGCAGAGGTCAAGTAGTCTAGACGACATGCACACATCTGTTTATCAGCTACTTGATTTTTCCAGGAGTTAAAACCAAGGTCAGTACATCACCTCTAAACAAACCATGAGAGCGGAGGGAGGTTGCAGAAAGGGCTTGCACTGCTCTTGATCTTGCTACAGTAGACTGATAAGGCCGCTGGAAAACGCACTCTTCCAAAAAGGATTATCTGTGTGGGTTGCTCAGTGGGTCTGACAGCCGGCACGCAGCGTTAAGTGAGGCAGGCGAACGCTTTAACGCTGTATTTTTTTTGGAGCCTGCTAGGGCTGGCTGTATAATTCTCCTCACAAAATAGAACCTTATCAGTGGGATACGGTCCATCCTGATGAATGTTTCATAAGTGCAGTATATTCATACTGCCATTAGCCGGGGGTGAGTCGCAAACCCAAGGACACGGTTGTCCAAGCTGACAATGTTGTAACTGCTACTTGACACACTTGTGTTTCTGTGTGTGAAATGTGAAAGTTGTACGGATTGATCAGATACATTTATCAGTTCAATCTATATTTTAACTTTGAACTAGTTTTCTGTTGATCCATCCATCCATCTTCTATATGGCCCCAGTAGTCTAAACACGGCATTCTGATTAATATTACATTTGTGCAATATGAATTAGGCTGTAAAATCAACCTGTTTTATCAATTTTGCCACTTGCTGAAATTGAACTAAAAATGACATCACAGTTGCTCGGGTAACAACCAATCATGGGTCAGCTTGTTTTCTGGGTTTGGTCATGTGACGTTCGTATCACACGACACAATAGCTCATGATGTGCAGTATACTTAAGTGTCATACAAAATTGTTTCAAATTTGGATTTGTATTGTTTCTATTTGGTGGTTTCACTGTATTAGTTATCTCAAAGATGACAGTAAATGTAATTTTCACAACAGCAACAACACGAAAGTTAATACTGGACGGGCTCTGTACTTTTTTACAGTACCATTGCACATTTGGCAAGCACCAATGTCTAAAGCCTAAAGCACAGTACAGCTGTCAAAATTAATCAATTAATAGACAAGTAAACAAATTAATCAACAACTATTTTAACTCATTCTGTCATGGTTTGGGTTGGGTTTTGGTTTTTGTTGCTTTTGTTGGGGATCTAGTTTTGTGTTTGTCATGTTCCTTTATATTTCTGTTTCTGCTTTCCGGTTTGTTTCCCCTACTCTCGTTATTGCTAACCTTGTCCACCTGCGTGTGTCTTCCCTTCCCAGTGTATCTACCAATCAGCTTCCCCTGCCACTTGTGTCTTGCCCAGCTGTGTCAAGTCATTGCCAATTAGTGTGTGTATTTAGTCACCTGTTTTCGGTTCAGTTCTTGTTGCTTCATTGTTGTCATTTTCTTGCCTGAATTACTGCCGTTCTCCTGTCCTGTGCTCTGCCCTAAGTTTGTGTTTTGATTATTTCCTTATTTGGCTCCTGCTTTTGTTTTATTAATCAAATCCCTCCTTGAGTACTCTGACCTCGTGCCCTGCTTCGCCTGCATTTGGGTCCTTCACCCCGCCGACACCTAACACATTCAGTGCCATTGACGGCTATAGACGTCCAAACTCCATTTTAACTGGGCTGGCAGTGAATGAGTTAATGATCGAGCTATTCTGTGGAACCATTTTTTAATTTAAAATTCTCTTATTTGATTGTTCACTGATTTCAGTAGCCCTTCATGAGAAAAAGACTCATTATGATCTGTTTTTAATCAAAATAAGACACTGGCAAACATATGTTTTTACTTTGGAAAACAGTGACCAAATATGTAACATAGAACAGCAATCACCACCACCCTTTATTTATTTATTTTATTATTATTATTTTTTTAACTCATTATATGAATACGAAACATTTAGATGAGCTTCAGGGTGTTTTTACCTCTATAACTGAACGGTTTACAACACTCATAAGAAGAGGCTTTCCTCACAGTAACTCCTCATTTACAATCTCTTGGGGCAAAAGGTTTGAGTATTATCTTCACTCCACTACATTCAGCCTGCATGCATTTTTATTTATTTAGAGGAAACACTTAGGAATTGGAGTCACACACATTATGCATAATGCATTTACTGTTCCTTGAACCAGAAGTATGGTTGACTTAAACGTGGCTCACGACAGTGCTAAGAACATAGTTTTTCTACTGTCAAGTGATTTGCAGAAATAAAGACAAGTTACAGCCTCTGGGAATAGATGCTATTATCACACATCTACATTTCATGGGGATGACAGGGTAGCAGCAAGCCAGCTGCTTGGGGCCACTGTGTATTATGTTGAGCTGAATGCAGACAAAATACACATGCTGAAGATAAAACAAGCTTAAGAACATTATTGCTTTCAAAGGTACAGTGGATATAAAACGTCAAGCAAATGCCAGGTTTTTATGATATGCTGTACATAAAAAAAGGAGACCAAGATAAATCATTTTAAACTTTTTTTCCTCGATTGTTACATTTTTAGTTTTTCTCGTTAGATTCATGATTTGATTGAAAGCATAATTTCAATTTAATATAAATCAAATACATTTTTTCCCAAGCCAAACAAAAAAATTACATCCAAGTAACCTTTTACTTTGGAATAAACAAATTAAAGTAAATTTTATTACTTTACCCCAAATTGAATTTCTGATTCAGTATAAAAAAAAATTGCGGGGTTCAACCTGAGTTGGTTACCAGGCAATTGTAGGGCACACATAGGTGAACAAACTCATACATCAAGGTACAATTTAGTGTTGAACAAACCATGCATGTTTTTAAGAGTGGGAGCAAATTGGGGTACCTGGAGAATGTCCACAGAGGGACCTGTAGAATATGGAAGCGCCACACAGGAAGGCTGGAGGCTAGATTTGAACCCTGGACTGCTGAATTGGAAGGCAGACATGCTTACCACTGGGCTAACAAGTTAGCTAAATTAAAGCAAAAATATTTGCAATCAAACAAAATTCCAAAAAGATTTTGCAGCTTATTTTAGTTTTTTCTTAAAAACTTTTCTTTTGGTTAGTTTTCTTTTAAATGGAAATAAGTTTTCAATGGGTTTATTTGACTGCAAACATTTTTGTTTTATTTCAATTATTAGCTTAGCAGGCTTAGCAGGTGGTTCACTGCTAAGCGCATCCGCGTCACAATTCAATAGTACGGGGTTGGAATATAGCCGCCAGCCTTCCATGTTCTCCCTGTGCCTCGTATTTATGTTAACATTCACTGCCAATGACGACTATAGACGTCAAAAATCCAGCCAGTACAAATTTTGACAAGAAATTTGAATTTAGTTTTAGTTATTCATTGTTTTCACTCATAGTTATTAATCATTGTTGTTATGAATAACAACAATGACAATTTCATTGCTAAGTGCTACCATCGTGCATAGAACAGATTCCTGTTACCCTACAAGAGGGACGTTGACGTTCTTGTGATCGGTCTTGGTCTTACTGAGACCACATACTGGGTCTCGGCCTCCAAAAGCCAATTTTAGTCGACTAAAATTGGTCTTTATTTTTGTTGACTAAAATTGGATTAAAACTAAAATACAATCAGGTGACTGAGTTATGACTAAGGCTTGAATTAAATTTAGTCAGAAGACTATAACTAAAACTAAATAAAAATGTATTTATCTTTTAATTAAAATTTTAATTTTAAATTTTCTCTCTCTTTTTTTTTTTTTTTTTCAAAATTAACACTGGCTGTTTGCTTGCATTTTTGACGTCTATAGTTGTCATTGGCAGTGAATGAGTTAATTGAACACTACATTGTCCCTTGATGTGGTTGTGTATGTTTGTTCACCTATGTGTGCCCTACAATTGTCTGACAGCCAGCTTAGATTGTACCCCGCAAATTTGATGAATGATGATGAATCAGAAATTCAATTTGGGGTAAAGTAATAAAATTTACTTTAATTAGTTTATTCCAAAGTAAAAAGTTACTTCGATGTAATTTTTTTAATTTGGCTTGGGAAAAAAATACATGTATTTGATTTATATTAAAGGGGCTGTCTGCCGGATTCACTCAGGAAATTTTTTTATTTTTTTTAAATACAGGATGTACACACTTTAACTTTCTCTCACTCTACACATCTGTGTTTTTGTTAATCTTTTTTGGTAATTTCGTCCTAAACCCCCACCTCCCCAGCCTATATTTTGCCATTTTGTGTTTGTTTTATAAACAGCAGGACGTTTCTGTGGAAAGACAGTGTTTACACCCCTCCAGCCAATCGCAGAGTGGGGGGTGGTGTGTCGCAAACGGGGCCGGGCGAACGTGTCAGCTGCGTGACGTCACTCCCGCGGCAATTTGAAAGCACGCACGGATTTTTATTTATTATTTAACTCACTCACTCACTCACAGAAGCTTACATGTGTGAATGAGTGAGTGAAGAAAAAGAAAAAAAAACAGTGCGTGCTTTCAAATTGCCGCGGGAGTGATGTCACGCAGCTGACATGTTCGCCCGGCCCAGTTTGCCATCATAACATAAATAACACTGCAGAATACAAAGTGATCTCAGATTTCCTCTATCATGTAACGTTTGTGAGCTATATGATGTCTTAAAAAAACAACAACTCATAACTATAAACAAAACACTCAGATGGAATGGTTACAAGCTTTAAAAACAAAAAAATAAATAAATAAATAAGTAGAAATAGAATTTACAACAGGATGCCCATGGGACCAAGGTTAAGAGAAAAGCCAGCGCTAATCCTCTTAAATCCTACTATGCTAGCTTTCCATTTGCAGATATTGATAGTACTGATCTATGGGGAGCTGCACACACCTATCGCCACACTGTCTCAATTATGATGACTGCACAAACAAGTCACACACAAAGCCACATATCTGGAGACGAGCCCAATCGTACAATCAGCTGTTCTTACTACATTCTAACTGTAGAGCTTTGCTTATCGGGAGGGTAAACTGTGGAGGAAAAAACTGCGAGCAAATACTGACTGAAATTTTGCAATCAGCATTTCAATATTAGTTTTAACAAAAGTACGTAATAAATGCTGACAAGCTAAGTTTATAAACTTGCATGGTTGAGGAGACCAGTAATAATCAGCATTGCATTTTGATGTGGCAGTAGCAGTGATGAGCACAATTAGTTTGACATTGCAGGGAGCGAGCGGCTTGGCGGGGGTGGACGGGTCACAGCTGGCTTAGGCTCCGGTCACGCTTGCCGTGGTGGAGTTGTGATGGCCGGTGACACGAGTGGACGCCTGAAACGCTCCCGGCTTGCTCTTTGGTGGAATGCGCTGGTGGATGAACGCGCTCGCCATCTGCCACAGTTGGTCACAGCGTGGGTGGGAGGGGGTCAGCGAGGAAGGCGTTCATCTTATCTGTCACCGCGCTCTCCGCTTCTGCCTCCACGCCGTCCACTTCCAGCCCAAACGCAAAAGCTTGCCACTGAACATGTTCGGCTCCAAAAGCCGCCTCTCCACCTCAACAATGCCAAGTCAATTCTCTGCCCACCACGGGCTTTTCAAGAGATTTTCTAAATCCTGTTGCACACATGGGAAGTTTTGTATGAAAAAAAAAAAAGTTTCTGCTCCTGATGTTGCTATGTGACCATTGCAGTATATTTTAAGTGGGACTTCAGCTGCTCCCAAAATAGAGGCTCTGAAAAGTACTACAAAATATTTGGTAAAGCTTACCTTTCTCATAAATTACTTTTGTTGATGTAAAAGTGTTTTTGTAAATTATTTGATTTGTATTAATTAACAGATTATCCTCAAAGTCTAAAAAAAAAAGTCTCAGTACTGTATGTTTTTATTTGAGGTCTGGTCTAATATAGAACATGTATTTATCTGTAAATTTCCAGTGATAACACATTATTGAATAATGGCTGCCATTTCGAGTAAGATATTATATGTACAAAGTAATATACGGTAGTCTGATTTAACTATTAATATTGCTATCTCCCCTGCGATTGGCTGGCAACCAGTGTACCCCGCCTACTGCCCAAAGCCAGCTGAGGTAGGCTCCAGCACCCCCCGTGACCCTTGTGAGGAATAAGAGGTCAAGAAAATGGATGGATGGATGGATATTGCTATCTCAAGCAAGCCAATAGCATCCAATTGCCACTAGTCTGTGTAAGTGAGTAACATCAGGCACAAGTCATTGATCAGCACATCAAATTCAGCCACATGCATGACTTGCACATGCAACAAAGCTGATAGTTAACAAATAATAAATAATAATAAAGGAGGCAAAACACGTAATTTTTACGAACCAAAAAGGTCATAATGGACAACGGTACATTATGGAACATCAAAGTAATAAAGGGAAAACATTTACAGTACATTTTCAACCGTAAAGTATTATGGGATGACTCATCTACGCTCTAACATCTAGGGACAGTGACACCACGGATATTCCAAGTCACATTTTCAGCACCTTGACATATCACGTGTACATACCAAAGAAGGAAGTAGAGATGTATGTTTTTAAAAATGAAATAAATAAAGTCACTATGTTGAGTTTGTGACAGCGAAAGATGAAAATATAAAGTTTTGATGTACTTCATACTATGAACAGTGTTATCAAGCTTAAAAAAACAAAAAAAAAACACAAAATTTGAAATCAACATTTGGAGATGCAGCATGTTACATTCCAGCTTACAAAGTCCCAACGTGTGAAATTATGTAGTTACCATTACAGTACTAACAGTTAAAAATGGCAGGTCAAAAAATGACTGCCTTTCATGAATATAATTTTTAAAACCCTTGTGAATAAGCAGTTCTGAAAATAATAAAAAAAAATGTATTCATGTTCATTTATGTTCATGTTTTGTGAAATCCAGAAAGACTTTTTTTCAACATAAAAACAATTATTTATGTTAAGTCAAAGGTTGTATTTATTTTATTTTCAATAAAAACTTTATTTACATTTTTGTATCAAATGCACTTCCAAAGTATTGGAAACACCAATTGTAATTTATATGTTAAGTGGACTTGTCAGCATCTGCTGAAAGTAAAAGAGCAACTTGTAATCTATATTAGTTACTTTTAAAATCAAGTAATCAGTAAAGTAACTACATTACGTTTTTCAGGTAACTGTACAGACCAAACCTGTAAGTGTGGCACAGGTCCAAACAGCGTTTCTTTCACCTGCGGTGATAAGTGGTAATGAAGCTAATTGCTAATGCTAATGTGATCACTTATAACCAACTTTCTATCACGTCAAGAGATCAGCAAGCTCGCAACAAAAGCACAATCACTTCAACTACTTCAACTAGTTTAAAAATAAATTGATCAGTGAGGTAACTAAGTTAATTTTTCAACGTTAGTGTGTCAACACTGATAATGGCTCAGTAGGCTACAACAAACACTAAGTGATGAATAATGCTTCGACCTAATGGTTTGTTTTCCTTGCACACAAAAGCAACACCCCCCACCACATCACCCAACCCCAAACCTTTTTACAAGAAAAGTAAGAGCAGATGATAAACAACTGGAGAGAAAACCATTTACTGGAATCCACAATTATTCCCATTTTTTTGTTATTTAAGTAGGGAAACTTTCAATTCGGAGAAGTCAGGCCTAAACAAGAACAGTGCGTTTCTGCACGAGTTGATCTCCACTGGTGTTCCTTTGGACCATGAAATTGTCATTTGTTCTGCCAGCGTTACATCAAATGAGAGATGGGGGTCGCGCGGGGTCTGCTACTAGGCGCTGAGTTTATTTGAACTTTTTATCGGCCAGAATCTCCATGGGTAATTATATTTGGTACTGGAAGCACAGGCAGGTGAGTTCATGCTTACCCCAGACAGTGTCTTCACATGATGAAAGATGACACAATGGGATCTACTCACCAAGCTGGACAAAAAAAAGCCATGAAAACACCGAACACATCCATCATGCAATATGACTCCTCGCATGAGGCATGCATAGAAGTGCAGGTAAATGTTTGAATGTTTACGAGATTTTTTTTTTCCCAGTATAATGACACAATTATATACTTTGTGTTTAGTATAATACTGTACTCATTGGGTAATTTTCAAATGAAAAAAGGACAAAAATAAAGATTTAGAAGATTTAGGTTTCGATGCTACTCAAGGTAACAATTCAGCTTTGGTGCATTTTAAAGAGATACTTCACTTATTTAGCCCATTATAGCAATAAAAAGTTAATATTTTGTCCATAATTAATTTGATACTTTAATTATTTTTCGCATACAATTAGTAGTCCTTTAAAAACACATTTTGCAACTTGCTGTCGACTGAAAATGACATCACAAGAGCTCAGCTAGCCAATCACAGCAACCCTGTTTTCTAGGTTTGGTCATGTGACATTCACAAGCTGAGCTGTGATTGGTTACTTGAGCCCTTGTGATGTCATTTTCAGTCGACAGCAAGTTGCAAAATGTGTTTTTAAAGGTACTAATTGTACATGAAAAATAATGAAAATATCAAATTTATTATAGGCAAAATATAATGTTTGACTGCCAAAAATGGCTACATAAGTAAAGTATCCCTTTTTAAGTACATCCAGCCCAAAGCGTCTTCCAACTAAATTGTCATGACAGGTTAAAGTGTCCTTGGTGAATGTTAATTAAAGCTTCTCCTGCTAATTTAGCTTAGCATAGCTTGCTCTATTAACACATTGCTAAGTAGTGATCAAGTGTGAGTGTAAAGTGACATGATTATTGTGGGCAATGTGAAGGAAAAAAAAGAGTAATCAATGGAATAATCAAGAGGATAAATTATTCTAAAAAGATTTGTTCGTGACAGCCTTGTATCCGGCATTTTAAATAAGAATATCTGAGGTAAGAGATTTTGCAGCCGCAAAACTATGTAACTATACTTAGCAACAAAAAATTACAAGTTCAGACAAAGTCTTGATTGAATCACCACCATCACATGAAACGCCATCAAATCTTGTGAAACTTCTCTTCAATTAAAAAATGTAGAACTAACCCAAACACAAGTGTCTTTTTGCTTTGTAATTGGCTTTTTTTTTTTTTTTATGTATTGCTTATGCCACCATAGAAGGACACCATTTATAGCAAAGAGAATAATCCATATAGCCGTTATGGTGCTTACACGTCCTGGCCGGTCAATACAATCTACACTTGGTTGACAAAAAGATTGAACTAAATGAACTGTATTCAGTCCTAATGTGAGGAGAGTCTGAAACAGGAGCTGTGATCTCCCTCTGCACGTTTATGATTGCTTCCATTGCTGATCCAAAGCACAGCCTATTTTACTAATAATATTGTTAACTTCTTTTTATGATGGAATGGTACCTTCTTTCTTAAAATGCTGGATGTACAGTAAAGACAGAAAGTTTTAGGTTGATATCACCTTGCAGTGGATTATTTCAATGTCTTATGGCTAAAATTATAGAAACAGATGAGTCAACTGTAGATATACACATGTTGAAGTTTCCAGTATTTTCTAAATGGTATTTCTTTTGCTATTTTGTATTAGTATGCAGCACAGCATGTTTTTGAGGCACTGAGAAGCGCCCCCAAAGGGTAGAAGCTCTGGTGGCCTGTAAATAAACATTGCCCACTTTGAATTAATTCACTCATTTCCTTTAAGAACACACTTGTGTCGAATGAGTTTGAACTTTTCCTCGCTGCAGTGCTTTTTATATGACATTTGGCCTGTTCTATGTTTCTAAGCCGCCCAAAAATCCATAGCTAACGTCACCTGTTCATTCTTTCCTGAACAATTTTGCTTGTGGATGGTAGTAAGCTAAAATAAGTAGCAAAAAGATTACACACTATGGAACCTAAATCCATTAGAGAGGGAGGAAAAAAAGGGAACAGACAGACGGGATTATTTTGGACAGCAATATGGAAGAGCACAGTGATGAGGGTGAGGGGAAGATGGGTGACATTGACGGCGCACCAACAACAACACAAGCAGATCAGGGTGGCCGCAACACCGCATGGTTGTTGTATAAAGAGACGGAACAGAAAGAGAAGGAAGGGAGAAGGATGTTCAAGGATTAAGCCACGGAAAGAAAGAGGGATAAACGAAGGAGAAATACAAAGAGGGAAGAGATTCCATCTTCCAAACAACAAACCGAGAGCCTTTGCCACCATCAGCATCCTGCCTTTGATGTTTGCTACGTTGAACTAGCGCTAAGAAGAGAAGGGAGTGGTGCTGCCGGTCGTGGGAAAGCCAAAGAGAAGAGGGAGCCATCAGCATTATGAAAAGCATCTGGCCCCGAGGCGTATGGAATAGCCACTTTGATGATGCGACCATTTACTTCACGCGGGGAAGTGAGGAGGAGGCAGAGGCAGCCTTGTGATGGGGATGGTTCCAGGCTAGCCAAGCCAACCAAAATTATCAGTGAAAAAGAAAATAATAAGAAAGTAAGGACATACTGTACAACAAATCTGTACACCCAGCAGGCATCGCGGCCAGCCATTGGAAGTACGATGGAGACGATATCGGTTCTAGTTAGTATGAGGAAGTGGACCTCTTTGCTAGTTTGGTGTACAGCATGGTGACATATACTGACCTGGCCTTGAGACAGCACTAGTGGTGGTGGGTTCAATAATTGCTACAGGGGAGGAGAGGGGGGAGGGAAAGGGGAGGGAAAGAGGACATTCATGTATTATTAACAGAATGGAGACGTAACGTAAAAAGAAAAAACAAAAAAAGAAAAGCATGCAAGGACAAACGGGTCAGATGCAACCTCAACATGTTCAAGACTTCCTGCGCCACAGGTGTCTCACTCATGTTAATACGAAAAGAGCTTGGAAACTCCACACTGAGTGAAAATGTCAATCATACTGCATGCCTCGTGTTAAATAAACACCCATCCCTCTGATAGCTACAATTTTACACATGAATGTTAGTGGTCCTCATTGCTAACCCCGCCCCCTTCTATTGCAAGGCGGCTTAGTGTTACCATGACGACCAGGGCAGAGCGACAGACTTGCTAAGAAGCTAGCCACTATAAAGACTGGATTGTATTTTCACTCGTGGAGGCAGCACTTCATTAACATGCTGCCAAATTACACATGTGCAGATGCATGCATTTGACACATGCAGCAGACACATTGCCAAAGACAAATACCACATAGTGTATAATAATAACACATTGGTACAATAGCAGTGGTATGGCAGTGAGAACTCAGAAAAAAACAATACAATCTACTTTTTTCCCCCCTTTTTTAGTCACTCAGAGGAGGCAGCCTGGGGTCACAATCTGATTAGCTTATGAACTTATTTCATGCTGCGCCACTGATGACATTTGGGAGATGATATAATGTAAATTTCAGGAATGTCCTGTAAAGTGCGGTAATATTACTTTTTTTTTTAATATATATAGGGCAAGTTTTAAATGCCACATGTAGATACACCCGACAGCCAGACGAGTTGGACAATGCACAGGAAACTCTAAACTGCACGTTTTGACTTTTTAAGGACACATTTCCAATCTTCTTAGATGTGAGTAACTCAGAGCATTGAGAAACTTTGGATGCAAAGATACGACACAATGACAAAGTGGTTGTTATAATAACTACAATCTCGACACAATTCATTAATTCCAACTCTCGCTACCAGGCCGTGTGAAGAAAATCTGAAATAAAGCCGAGAGTGTTTAATTTCATGATCTGGAATGGATGACAGCTTAGCTACTTTAGCTAAAACAGCATTGACTATTGGCCTAACATTAGCCTCAAAGCTAGATAGCGGCAGAATTCTTGAAGTCTTCTATGTATGTTTAATTTTACACCACGGCAACAATCAACCGATCGAAAAGAGAGATATGCACTTCTTTACGTACAGTAGCTTTCCAGCGTTCAAGCTTACTTTCAACAAAGTCTGCAGAACAAACAGCTCTGCTGATTCATGAAAATTACAATGTCCGTCTTTTCCTTAACAAATGTTTAGCTTTCTCGCCCAGATTCAAAATTGTTGCCAGTAAACGGTGAAATGAGACTTTGTTCCTCCCATCTGTATTGTTACATCCTAACACTGCACAGTAATTCACCATTTTTTGTACTTTAGCTATCAAATTTATCTGTTCAACAGTAAAAAAAAAAAAAAAGCACCACAGCAAAGAAATACGTATACCACCAGCATGTCGGCCACTGCCGTGTCGAGATATAGATATATATTGGTCAGTGCACATGTGTGGATTTCATGTTTATGAATTACTGATAGTGTTGTTCCGATACCGATACTGGTATCGGCAGAGGTGCCGATACTGCATTAAAACAGTGGTATTGGTATCGGTTACTACTCACAAGTAACATGCCGATACCATTAATTCCAACGCTAATATAGGATTTTGGATGCAGCATCTTGTGTCTTGTTGGTGCACGACATTCACTGGTATGTGACATGCCGATCTAAGATATCCTATTGGCCCTTGAATGCTCTGAACCAATGGCAGGACAGCTTTTTCATGTTGAGAAAAAAAAAAAAACCTTACGTATCGGTATGGTATCGGTATCGGCCGATACTGCAAAGCTGGGTATCGGTATCGGGAGCCAAAAAACAGTATCGGAACAACACTAATTACTGACTAATCAAAAGTGTTAAAAATGGCTTGTGCTTTTTGATGATGCAATGTTAATGGGTATATATATATATATATATATATATATATATATATATATATATATATATATGTTTTGGGGCTATCTGGAAAAATTTGGTTTTGGCCCGGCACCAGCGATATATTTTACGCTGAAGCGTATTTGGGGAAAAGTACAATAACTAAGCGATTAAAGTTTATTCGGAACTCGGTCAATCAACACGCAAGTGTTGATTATGGCTCTGAGTCCAACCACTAATACTCAACAGGCAGGCTCAACGGTAAGCAACGTGCAGGTTATGTTGTTTTGTTCAGCTATGCAGTTGGCACATGTGGCCACACTCAGCTGTTCAAACTCTTTGTACTTTGCACAAAGATGTTAACTACTTTAATCCTCGATGTTTGGTGGCAGAGGAGGAGCTTGTGTCACTAAGGAAACCATGGCAGCCTTGCTTATACATTACAATAAAAAGACCACCATCTTGTTTGAATTCTGTATGAGGAGGTTCCATCTAAGCCAAGAGCCTATTCAAAGCTCTAATTTGCAACTTCTTCCATCTATAGTCTGTTTCTTTTGCTAATTAAACAGTTGCAGCTATATACTGACTTTGTTGTCCATTCTAATAAGCCACCAACAATTAAGCCATGCATGCTTTCGTTTGATTTCATCATTCCTTTTTGAAGCTGAAAATTTGTAGGGATCAGCATGCATGCGCCTTCTCGACAACGCATACGGGTGCAGGAGCAGGTCGAATACATCTTTCCTTCAATGAATGCTTCCACTTCAACCAGTCCTCCGGGAGCAGATATGTGAAGACAATTTCTTTTTACTTCTTTCTTCAAACAGACAGATGGGGGCTATCTGATTAATATTTGAGCATGAATCCATCCAGCTCTCAGACACTCGGTCGCTCCATTACTGTATGCTGCATGTCTTTTGACAGGCAAGCTCTGGCTCTTGGATTTGCACAGTCGTTGACATGGCGTTTGCCAATATGTACCAAGTGATAAAACAGTGCCATGAAGTTTTAACAGCTATTTCATTCATTAATTACTACTCTTCCTTTGACCTGCATAATTAGATTTATTCGACTTGGTTTATTTATCCCAATTCTAAAATTGAGTCATTACCTAATAACCTTATAAAGCCTGAACTATGAAATATATGGGAGCAAATTCTGATACTTTATAGAGTATTTATTGGTCCTTTTGAACAAACAAAAATAGATGTTTTTTTTTTTTAAATCAACTTCCAAATATGACTTTTGATTTGTGTCATATTTGATACATCCGGTCACAATGCTTTAAATTTGTACGTTTACAACTATCAAAAATATAATAATAAACAGACATATCAAACATATCAGTATTTCCAAAAGTCAGAAGGAACATTTCCCACTATTAATAAGTGAACGTGTCGCTCCTTTCTCAATTGGAGCAATCTTGCAAAGTAGCTGGAAAAGCCATCAGTTGGGTGATACTGCCCTCTAATGGATTATCCGTGCAATGCATGTGTCAGATTATATACGTCAGGGTTTTAATGGTGGAAAAATATACTCATGAAATAGAGGGCTCAAAATGTCTAGTGTTTAATATGATACGTTTGGCATTATTAAACAGAATAAGAGTGTAAGCAAGAAGCTGTCCAGGGTTACATTAATGGAAGAGATAAAAACAGAAAAGAAACAAATCTGAGTTAATTAAATTGCAATTTTCACAAACATTATTTTAAAATATTTCCTTAAAAAAATATATCCTTGCAAAATATGTTAGGTCTTGCAACTAGGGCTTACATGCCATTTTTTAATAGGGATGGGCAGTCACGAACTAGAAATTAGAAGAATAGAAAATTGCCATTAATTTCATGTGTAACGGTTGTAACTTTTTGCAACCTCAGTTCCAACTGAATTCCACTCCTGTGTCCTGGACATGCCACCGTGGGGGGTGGGGAGGACAAGAACATCCCCCACAAACAGCCACACATGTTCTGACTGACACGCGCACACGCACACACACACAAATCAGAACAGTAAAAGCCTTCTGAGAAACTTGACTTTCTTATTTTGCTACAGAACAATGAATTATGAAATGTTATGTTTGCCATTTGTGAAATGTTGACTCCATGAAATGTCATGAAAATGTTCCATTGCAGTGGCAGATTCTCCACTAAACTTTCATGTGTATGCACGTTTTAACAGTGTAAGCTAGGTAACATTTCATTTGAGGTATTCAATTGTACGTGTTGCATTGATTGAATTCTGACCTTAGAATTTCAACAAACATGGGATCCAGATTCAATCTGATTAGTCCCTACCAAAACCCTCTCCAAGCTGGTAACTTTCCACTTTGGTCTTACCGGACCCCTGGTGTGGAGGCCGCCGCCCTCCCAATTTAAAAGCACGCTCCCTGCTTGCTGCTCCCTCTTTGGCTCCTCTCTTTTGGGCCCCTGGCCCTTCTGTTCCTGCTGCCAGACAAAGAGCTAGCCCAGCTATCTTAACCTCCAGCACACGGCAACACCAGAAGCCATCGCGTGTTGCGACAGGCGCGGCGAAACACGCTGCTTTTGGTCCCCGCACAGGCTCAAACGGACGGTGCCTTTTCAGGCACCCTGAGGCCTCAACCATAAAGGGCCTCTTCCCAGCCAGCAGGTTGACCCCGTGAAGCTCAGTTGGCCAGCCGGACGAATTCTGCTCCTCTTCTGAACTGAACCTTCTTCATCCCTTCTTCAAACGGGCTTGGCGAGTCTCCATCCAGGGTCCTGCTTCTCAGACCAACCCCATCTGTAAGTGCAACTTTGCAGGCCTTCGCCCTAGTACAAATTGGTGAAAACTAGGTTGATTGTGGGTCCCATGTTTGGTTTGATTTCAGAAATCCATCACCTTGGCTAAGACCGTTTCTCTTTTCTTGTTTTCTTTTCCTTTGATGATTTTATTACTTTAGTTCTCGTTTTATTTCCTATCATAGTAGTTAGTTTTGCTTATTTAAGTTCTAAGTAGATTTTCCCACCTAGGTTAGAGAATAAACGTGCACAAAACTCAAAACCTGTTTTTACTGTGTGTGTGTTTCATCAATTTATAGTGACCTCTAAGCTGAACAAAGAACTCACAAAATTGTAGTAAGGGCACAACCTTCATTTTAATGACTGATTCAACGAGGTTCTCATCTGTTATCCTGATAAAATTATCAAAAAGAGATGTGGTGCTCCGCAGGCAAGCTCAACTTAATTTAAACATTAAGTTTGAGTCTCCTTCAATTAATGAGCCAATTGATTATTAATTTAATAATTAACAATTATTGATTTAATAATTAATTGGACCGATTTCCCTTACACATGTAATTTTAAGGGAAATATCGGGAAATGTAGGCCTTTTGTTTTTTGGGAAAATTTTTATATAAAAACGACTAGTGGTATTGGAGTCAAGTACTTGTACTGGTATCCAACTCCTTTGAGATGATTAAATATACATTTGGTGCTAAAGTCTGTGTTAGTTTCTCTGCGAGGTGTAAAATTATTCATTGTATGTCATTTTTAATTCTGCCCAGAGTGTGTATTGTCCTGCGGGGCATCCACGATGCTCAGTCATCCTGGGATAAACGTTCCTTGCTTGAGGAGATGTAGTGGCGTGGGCGTTCAGTCTAAAGCCCGCTGGGCTGCAGCATGAGCACATTGTCACAACAACGTTTCCTCATCACAGTGCGACTGAAAAAAAAAAATGTTAATGGCTTTTTGATTGCCTAAATATGTAAATTCAGGCATTCAAATGATACGTAAATGCTTCAATATTTTTAGTTTGCTTTTAGGAGAAGAAACATATTTACATGCCCTTACATATGGGAGTGTTTTAACATAAATGCAGTCTGACAAACACTTAAACTAACCAAATTCATTCACCTGATCGACAAGGGAGTGATTTCAAACATTGATGAGTTCAGCTTGCGGAACGAAGCAACTGTAGGTTTCATTTCCCACCTGGCTTCAATAATGATTTGCTATTATGACACAGTTCTGGCGTTTAGCTCTCATCTCTTCTCCTCGACTCAGACACGATCACACGGCGTGAGCAAACAACATGTCAGATGAGGAGACATGTCCGAATGACACCTACATGTGCTGACTGATAGGTGTGACAAACAAACACAATGCTCATTAAACAAGTAGCCAGCAGTGACTCTCCTGCCTGAGGGAGACTGAGCGGTGATGGAGAGAAAGCGAGTTACTTTTTTCCCTCATCAGTCTCTTCTGATTACTGCTTTGGGGGGGCGGGGGATGTGGGTTGGGCGGAAGGAGGAAATGAAGGCAGAGGTATAGAAGGAGGAGAAAGCACCACTGGGGCTAAGCCGAGGTGGGCTGAGGGGATAAGAGCTTGACCAATTAAGCTGGAGGACTTCTCAGAAAATTGGAGAGAACAGCTTCACTTCTTTTCATCAAATTTTACTTCTATCCAGCACTTGAAATGGGAAATCGAACTGTAGTAAATGCAGTCACCCAAAGGAAAGTGGGAATAACACAAAATAGACTAAAAAAATAATTGATGGCTACAATTTGTTTTGTCTTTCGTTCTGTAGATTTATTTGGACATGCCCACATAGTGAGCAAAGTGAATCTTTTTTTTTTTTTGTTTTGGATATGGAATATTAAACAGGTTATGTCAGCTCTGTAATGCTCTATATTTGTCTTTGTTGACAAGCATTAGCATTCATTTATGCATATATAATCAGTTTATGCCAGTGTGTTTATGGAACAAAAGGATTTAAGCTCAGTGAGAGCCTGCTGTAAAATCAGCAGGCTGCTTTTCTTTGCTGTTTCTTGAATCTCATTGAAATAACTTTTGATTGTTTACAAACAGTTGTTTTTGGTTATTTAAACATATGCCACAGTTTTAGAATTTCAGTTAATGATCGAAATATCACAAGTATAGTCACAAAAAAACAAACATGGTAATACTTCTCCGAATTAGCTCTATGGTATTTTGAAGCTTTTAAAAGTTGTACATTTTTTTAATGTAATTTCTCAGAAGAGCACACATTTTTTTTTGCAAAAAAAAACAACATCCAAAACCAAGCATTACACATACCAGTACCAAGGTGTTGTGAAATTCATACCAATTTGGTATTATGCCAAATGTAGTGCTTCGCGCCCCACCCCAACTCTCCGCTATACTATAAATAGTATCATTTATCGATAAAAATGTTTTAAGTACACCTCTGCAGAGGAGCTCAAATTCTTGCACACTCTCTGACAATGACAGCACCACTGCCACCTATTGTTGTGAATGCACCTCATAAGGTTTATTTGTTAGTCCACGCGTGTTATTTTCTACATATTTTTGACCAATTTAAAGTGTCAAAAATAGGTTGCTCTCTTTGATAATGCAATGTTCATGGTTGAACATAGTTTTTGGGGTCTCCTGAAAATTGGGGGCAACGGTCAAAGCTTCTTCTAAGAAAAAAACAAATTGCAATGTTGTTGTGTTTCAACAAGTGTCATTATCTTGTGAGTATTCTGTAAAGTATGGTTAGTAAAAAAAAACACGAAAATAAAGTTTTGTGAAAAACAAAAACAAAAAAATGAATATGTCATTTTAAGGCCACTTTGTTGAGCCCTAACAAAATTTTGACTTTACATAACCAGCATTACATTCACATAGCCCAAACTCAATACATTTTATTTGCAATTCATTTGAGACAGAAACCAGATTATGTTTCTCGCAGCAACATAATCTGTCCTGCAAATGTGTTAACATTTTCCAGGGGTACGTACGATGTCCAGACTCACAGTTCATCTCATCAGCAATAATGGAAAGTGTTTTCCTGGGCAGATTTAAAGGTTGAGGCTAATAATATTTAGACATCTGAATATTAATAACCTTACAACATCACCACTTATCAAGAATTGTGTAAATCTGACGCCAGAGTACTAACCCTTTTGTATACTGACAGTATAAATGAATCTTCTGACACTTCTCCACACAACAGCCATGTGCTGCTTCCACTTTAAATTCAAAGCAACGTATGACGCTTGGTCAAATATGCAAGCCTCGTTCCCCTTCCCATCTTGCTCATCAATGCCTATTGACCGGTTCTAAAATAGCTATCCAAAGTCACCTGTGGTCTCACCTCTGGATTCTGTTATTTGCATCTGGGTACCTGTGAGAGTGCACCACGGTGATTGCTTGCCATTCCTCATTAAGGGCGACAGCAGAATTGTCCTCTCTTTCATTAGTGGAGATCATGGGAGTAAAAAGGAGCCAGGGGAGACACTTTTTGTGGATGTGAAAGAAGAAGGGGGGAAATGTGAATAGATGACACGGAATGAATATGAGAAAGGAAGGTGACAAAAGAAGGAATACGAGAATCAGACAGAAAAGTAAAAGTGTGCCAGGAAGACAGACGGAGGGATCAAGAATGAGTGAATTGACGTTGTGGGCGGTCATAAAGGATTTCGTTTCCACAAACTATGCTGAGGGTTTCGTCTTTCTTCCCTTCAGGCCTCGCCGGCGTCCCATTAAGATCATCCATTGGAAGATCTGAGGCAATCTTTTGATGTTCTATGTGCATACACAAACAGGATTGCGGAGCGCTCCTCTGACAACAGCAAATGCTACGGAAATATATTTTTGTATCTGAGTCCCTGGCCTGCGAGGGACAATGTTATCATCTAAGGGTGCTGCGCAAACTGGTGAATAATTTAATTCAACTGTTCATATTTCATCACCGAATACATTAAATAGATTTTTTTCCCCCTCTCATCCTAGCTCGACAATGTTGTTCTTCCATCCTTAACTGGCATTGCTCCTTGCAGCTTGGCAGGTGCATTAGGTGGACAAGATAACTGGATTCTGTATTTCAGGTCACATCTAACAGAGGCTCAATAACACATTGTATGTAAAACACTGAAGTTACTCCACTTTACTACCGCGCTCTATTCATGCTCACACCTTGTCTCAATTAATTGGCGGGTGACTCATCCACTTGAAACACGTAAGCCCCTGTCCCCAAACAGGCAGCTCCTTTTTTACCCTCGAGAAAAGCTCAGCAACTTGGTGCTAACTGTAATTATCTTGGTTCAAAGTTGCTAGCATTGACACACACAGAGTTAATTGTTACCAAATAAAGGTTGCGCCAAATTCTATTTGGCAAATCATATTCGTCATTCGTTGGTGGGGGAAGCCAGCTAGTAAGATGCGCCGATTGGTATTCATCGAGAGGGAGGGCAAGTAAAGCCTAGTGACCTGCCACATCTATAAAGCACTGGCCGTGCAAAGCAATTATAACTAAACCGGTGTCAACAACCGTGAATACGCCTAAAAGAGAAAATGTCTGAATTGGACCCAATTCCACATTTTCCCTCCCACGTGTCTTCTAACTCCGTAATACTTGGTCTCGGCTGCGAATAGGGAGCAGGTGTGTTCAATTTGGTGTCATTGTTCTCACACTCTCTTATACTGGTCAGTGGAAGTTCAATATGGCACCTCATTGCTCTCTGGGGCGCTGAAAAATAGAATTATTGCTCTCTATATAAAAGTCCTCGGCTATAGGAAGATTTCCAGCGCACTGCCACAGAATATGACTCACCATAGTCGACCAAAGAAGATGACTGGATGTGCTCAGCGTCATAGCCAGTGGTTGTCTTGGGAAAACAGACAAATAAGTGGTTGAAGGGGTTGGGGAATCAGCTTGTCAGTGCTCAGACCATACGCTGCACACTGCATCAAATTAATCTACATCAATTTCTACTTCCCCAGTACTGGTCCTCAAGTGCTGGAATCCTGGAGGTTTTAGATGTTTCCGTCCTCCAATGCACCTGATTCTAAAGATCAGGATCATTATCAGGCTTCTGCAGAGCTTGCTGACGAACTCATGTTAGGAATTAGGTGTGTTGGAGTACAGAAACACCTAAAACCTGCAGTACCAGGGAAGTAGTCATTCTAGAAAAAAAAGACTACTGATACATTACAAAGTCTTCGAACAGTTTGCTGAGAGTGGACAAATTAACTAAAAGACGGGATTATCCATAGCATGTACTGTGAGGGAGTATAACTAATTGACACTGATCCCAAACACAACTCCAAGAGGACCACTGCCTTGTGAAAGAAGCTGTGGGTAACTGGCCAATTGTGTTTCCAGACCTAAACCCTAAAACTAATTCACTCCCAGTCATTTTCATTGCAACCCCCTTCGCTCCCGGCTGTTTTACTGGATTATGACTGATTTTATATAAATGTAATTTTTTTGGATCCGTTTCCATTTTGCAGCAATTAGCAAAAGAATATAGCTAAGTTTCATCATTATCCACAACTCTGTTGAAAACACTGTGAAAAAGAGCTTGTTGCAACATGGCCCTGGCTGATCTTATACTCTGCTGCCACCTGCTGGCTGTTTTTTGTAATAACTATCATTGCTTAAAGCGACCTCTTCAGGCCAGAAGCTGCATCAAAGCCTTGTGTATGCTCTAGCATAAAAAAAAACACATAAATAAATTTTGGGGAGTGCAGCACAAAGTATTAAAAAAATCGTATTCATATGTTTTTTGGATTGAATGCATTAAGAATCAAACAGGGCTCACTATCCACCAACTCTGTGATGTCATCATGGAGGGGTGGATGAGAATTCCAGGGTCAACTTGTCAAGCTCTTGTGAACTCCACACCTGAGTGTGTTAAGGACATGCCAGAAAATGTTGACACTTTCTGGATAATTTGGACATTTTCACAGTAGAGTGTCCACACTTGTTGAGACGGTAAATTTACAGTTATACAAGCTGTACACTAATTACTTCATATTGTAGCTGCTGTCCCATGCAACGATATACACAATACAGCTCGCTGATCATCAAAAAATCCGACAAAGCTCAATAAAAATGATTCTAATGCAACACTCAATGCCTGTCAGGGAACCTTGAGCCTGTTATGACTTCCAATCAAGCATGACACTTTAGTTCACTTTTGTTAGGAAGATAAATTCATCTATTTGGAAGGGTATGAGGGTCATGCCACACTCTTTGTATGCTACTGATTCGAAGTTTGGTCGTCCTCAAACAAGGTTAAGGTTTTATTTCTGATATATTGCAGAGCTGTTCTCAATGATACATTATTGTAGATCTTGGTAAGATGATATCCCAGTATTTGTGAGATAGTTTTCATAGTTTTGTACTTTCCGCTGTAACAACCACATTGGTCTCTGCCACTTCTTCCAACATCTAAGGGAAAGGCTTATCTGCACTTCCTTTAATGGACACTGTCTAGACAAATCACTGTGGGCGTATAGAGCAGCAGGATGTTCAATTATATTCTAGGTTCGGGCTCGCTATGCATCCAGGCTGACTTCTGTATCGGGTTTTCTTATTTGAGAAACATTTCAGACACATTTGGGACTTTATACAAGATGTGTCTGTGCAGGATGTCTGTACGGAGGGTAAAAGATTTTTCCAAGACCTATTTTTAATGGCATTTTCAATCAAATATAACATGTCAGATTTTTTTGGTTTTGTTTTTGTTTTGTTTTGCCATTTTCCTGTTGATCCTTTTGGGTGATAGACTTTATGTTTATGTCATAACCTTTAGGGACAGAAATTGTCGGTGCAGACGTTATTGAGGGGTTCTGGTGTGGTGACCTAATCAGCAACTCAGAATGAGGTGGCTCGGGCATCTTGTGAGGATACCACCTGGATGCCTCCCTGGTGAGGTGATAAGGGCACTTTCCACTGGAAAGAGGTCCCGGGGATGACCCAGGACACGCTAGAGGTACTGTTTCCCGTTTGCCCTGGGAATGAATGAAGTGGCTGGGGAGAGGGGAAGTCTGGGATTCCCCGCTCAAGGTGCTGCCCCCACGACCGTTGAATAAGCAGAAGAGAATGGATGGATGATTTTCCAATCAGCTGATTTCACAAAATTATTAAGATGAGATATGCTTTCTCCCCACGTTACTTCACCCATGCCATTGTGACAAAGTTAAGAAGTCTTGCAAATCTTCTGGGTCATAAATTATGGCATAAGTGTGTTTCAGTAGGTTTTGTATATTAATATAAAATTCAAAATGATCATCTGCAGTATGTGGTCGTCTCTTAACATACTGTGTAATAACTACTCTTGTGATGTAGTCTGGCAATTTGTGCCACAACACCGGTGTCAATTTGACTTTTGGCCTCCTCCACCTTTTGAACCCAGTTTGATATCTTTGAAAAGTATAGAAGTTATGAAAGGGTTGGCTTGCAGTCTTCTCTTGCAGTCTGGGTCAGACTGCCTTCTCAGCATTCCGCTTAACATCGCTGACCTGTGTGCTGCAATTGTGCTCATCTTTACGTGAAGCTAAATGTCTATTAATGCTCATGCAAATACTGAATTTCAAAGCAGAACCACAGCAACACAGACAAGCAGCAAGAGTGGTGACTTCAAAAGAATAAAAGCAAAGAGTTGAACGCTCACTGACTGCGTTGCGCTGAAACACGAAAATAAGGAAATGCCGATGAGGATATGTGGGCAACAAGTTGAAATAGGGCTTCCTTCTGTGTTTCTAAGTGCTCCGGTTTAAATGCTTCCAAGATCACAAAACGCCTTGGGCAGCCACCAGACTCTTCAATACCCCAGCACAAGAAATCTAGAAAATCCGGTATCACGGTACTTACGGATGAGAGGCACACTGGCATTAGCGGTCCCAAGTTTATTGGTAGCGACGCATGTGTAATTCCCGTAAAGATCCTCTGTCATGTTGGTCACTGTGAGGACTGATCTGGAACTGGGACTCTGGATGTGGATGCGCTCGCTATCGATAATCCTGAAAATTGAGCACAATGCCAACACATTAAGCCTTTATTTCTCACCCACACGCACAGAAAATGTCAAGGGGGAGGAGGGAGGTGTCAAGGACAGCACAAATGTTTGTCATCCTGACACTAAGCAGCAGTTCAATACCCTCTTCAGCCATCTAGTTATTCCTTGGGGTCTCACGTATGAAACCTTGAAAAGGAAGGTGGAATGGCTCAGGTGGGTGCTACTTTTAATACATTTTTATCTTTTGCTGTTATAATAATATATCGACACATATTTCTAGCTTGAGTAAGTGATTGGAATTAAATTGAACACACATTTGGATTGTAGGATTTTAGAAGTTATTACATCCGAGTTCATCGCAGTTGGAGACATTGTAAATCACAGGTCTCAGTCCTAAACTTATTTTATTCTTTTAATAATTTAACTTGTGGAACTTCTATAGGATTTACAGTATAGCAGTCTTTTCTCGGCAAACACTGTATATGGACATAGAAACTACACAGACCAATCAAAATCCTCCCATGAGTAAGTCAACTAATCATTATTTGCCATCAATCATTTATTCAAAGAACCTCTGACAAGTGAGGTGAGTAGTTGTGTATGTTTAAAGGCAGGGGGTTAGCCATAATTTTTTTAGTGGTATGGCCAGAGTGACATATTTCATACTGTAGCTCCACCCCTTTGTTTAGGGCAGGCAAGCAGTCAAGAGTGGATTAAAATGTTAAATTAATTTTCGTTCAGATTGCGTCATCCAAAATAGTTAATAAATGTACTATAATTCATCAAAAAGGATGTCAGTGATTCAAACTATTAACGTTCCAAAATTTTGTTTCCTAAATACAGTATGTACTCTCCAGACAGTGCACAATTTAGAAACATAATAAAGGCTCACCGTAAGCTGAATTGTTCTCAATATTTGATTATATTGTATTTCAATTTCGATCTGTAATTGCCATTTGATGTCATTTAAATGCCATTACATCTGTAAATAAGAAAGTAGTATTCCCTAAGACCTACCAGAAGCAATTACAGGACATAAAAACAACACAAATATGATTATAGTACTAAAAATAGTAATAAAATGAAAATAAAAGAAAGTGGTGCAAGCGAGAGAGATCAGTGTTGGTGACGTGCGTATGGAGCGGTGCTGCTCCATAGTGAGTTGCGTCAAAAAGAGAAACTAGTTCGGCGCGGTTCAAAATACAAACTTGCAAACGCAATACGGCATTTTACGAACATTAATGGATATCTGTCAGCGTTTGTTTATATCTATAAATGTCCGTAAGTCGGATGTTCGTATGTCAAGGAACTGCTGTATTTACTGGTTTTTAAATTTTAGAAATTTAAGGATGTCAAAAACATCATTTTTAAATGCAAAAAATAAAAATAAAAAATAGCAGAAAAAAATCAGTGTGACAATAAAAATTCAAAATGTTTAGCAATTATTTGGTGACACCAATATATTTTGGATTACTGTACATTCAAATGTAAGAAACATTATTAAGTTTCAGGAATTCAGGCCTCTGCATTTTCTTGAATGAAACCCTTCTGACTATTAAGGAATAACTGGTGTCATAATCCATCACACACCCCACAGAGCAGGCGTGTTGCATCCACATATCTCGACTGTGGCTGCCTCATCGACCTTCAGCTTTGCTTTGTATGAGGAACTCTGTCTTAAACCACTTCATTACACCTTACTCTATGTCAAGTGATGTCCCGTGGTGAAATCCTCACTAATAATCTTGATGGTAGTCTCCAAGAGAGCTTGTCTGTTTTTTTGAGTCAACATTAAACAAGTCTGCCATCTCCTCATTGCGATTGAAAGCACAACCACCCAGAAATGCACACGCAAGACACCCTTTGCCTCCATTCAAAGCGGTGACACATCATGAAAAGGAGTTTGTCAAAGACTATTACGCTTTTCCCGCAGTGGCAAACTGGCAGCAGCATTGAATTGATGTTAAGGCCGTATAACACGCAGACAAAAACAACACACTGAAAAAAACAAAAGTGGCCCTCAATTTCTCCTTCTTGGTTGTGTTGCACAGACGCTAAAGCTATTGTTTGTCGTGTTGAACAATGAAGACCACATACTTCTGCCCTTTAGCTGACAAAGTAAATTAAAGTATCACCATGTAGGTGAGTAGTCAGCAAAAATAAAAGTCTTTGAATAAAAAAAAAAAAAAAAAAAAGAAAAAAAAAAAGACTAGAATCCTGGCAGCTTGACTCCTTAGCAATTTGAATGAATTGATTCCAGCCCATAATTACAATTAGCACAGCATGAGCTGATGATTGAAGTTGTGCTCACCAGGAGTGGTTAATGCTGGTCTTTCCTTTTCAATCCAACAACACTTGAATGTAAAATGACTGATGTATATGCAGAGATTGATTTAAGAGCATTGCCAGAGAACGTTTTATTAGGATTCAAGGATAGGATGGAACATAAATGACTGTTGTTGGAACATTTATAGCAACCAGCCAAACAAAACGACAATTTTCCTTCTGATGGATAACAGATAACAAAGGCACCTCTCTTTAATTATGCAAATGTATTGCCTCTAACGCCTTATAATCTTGTTGTTATCAGTGATAAAATACTGGCAAAGTTTCAACTGCTACTTCAAAAAACATTAGACAGCTTGTGCATCTGAAAGAAACAGGAATTATTTATAAGCATTATGCGTGCATCATTATATAATTATAGAAAATATTTACACAGGACTGAAAAATGTTATATTATTGATCAATGATTGACAAAATACTACTGATTTTTAAAACTATAGATGAGCGTGCACCAATACAAGGTATCCATACCCGTCATTTTTTTGGGGGGGAAATTTTACGTATCACATGTACTAGTGGTTATAATTACCGTATTTTCCGCACTATAAGGTGCACCTCATTATAAGGCGCACCTGCAATGTATGACATATTTTCAAACTTTTCCATATATAAGGCGCACCGCACTATAAGGCGCACGTTCAATGAATGACATATTTTAAAACTTTTTCCATATATAAGGCTGGGGTTACGTTATGCATCCATTAGATGGTGCTGCGCTAAAGGGAATGTCAACAAAACAGTCAGCTAGGTCAGTCAAACTTTATTAATAATTACAAACCAGCTTTCTGACTACTCCAATAACTCCCAAAATGAATAAACAGCTGTTTTATTATTTTCTCTGAGGTGAAGCATTAGTATTAGCTAGCAATCCAAGATGGCGGGATCTTCTGCGCATGCGCGTCACCGATCGTGCAGGGTCACGATAGCGTCTTGACAGCGAGACCTGTTGCGGCTCAATATTGATCCATATATAAGGCGCTCTGGATTATAAGGCGCATGGTCAGCTTTTGAAAAAAATGAAGGCTTTTAGGTGCAGCTTATAGTGCGGAAAATACGGTACTTTTATTGGTTAATACTAAAGAGTTGATTATTTGTCCTGATAATCCATCTGAAAAAAAAAGTGGTATCGAACATCCCTATTACAAACATTTGCTGAAGCCCACTTTATAACAACTTTTTTTGAGTCAGTGAAATATTTGCGGCCATAAACCCATAAGAACCACTTTTGGTCTAAATGAAATCTGTGACAGTGGACGGACTCTGTTGCGGAAGAACTGGAACATGTTCATTCAAGTGACAATCAACGCCATGGCAGTCTCTGCTCACCTTTTCTCGCCTTTGTACCACTCAAATGTTGGCGAAGGCACAGCAGCTGCCTCACACCTCAGCATAGCATTGCGTCCCAAACCAACACTGTGGCTTTTCATCTCATGGATGGTTGGGGCAACTGAAGAAAACAAAGACAAACATGTTAGAAAAACACATTTCTATTGTCCTTAAAATGAGACGCTGAGTGCTAAAAAAAAATAATAGGAAATGACAGCCTTTAGTACAGCAGTCAATGTTCACATTTTGCAAAACTTGTAAAAGAGGAAGAGCTGAGGAGGGGAGAGGGCATCCGTCGCCAATGTTGGAAAATGAAATGACTTGTACTGGATGGCGATAAATGGCTTAATGGGAGTTCAAAGACTCAATGGCGGTGGCAGGTTCTGTGAATGCAAAATGAGGCTCCTATTATGTGAAGAAATGTGAAGGAAATCTCAATTCCATTGTGAAGGCAGCCATACATGTAGAGAATTTCTGAGGCAAGCCATGGCTTTGTGCTCCAAATATTTACAATGCTTAGAGGAGAGACAACTTTAAAAGAAACAGAATTCAACATGCAATACTGCAATGATAACAAAGAATCTAATTCTAACAGCAGTTTCTTTATGTCCTCTTCAAGATAAAACGTGTTACATCCCCTGATATAGTGTAACACACAATTTTATTATTGTTTTTTAAGTCACAAAGTCCTCCTTTAGGACTTCACAAACCAGTGGATATATAAAACTCAAGACACCACTTTGAGACAATGAGATCAGGGGCCATATTCCTAAAGATTGTCAGTTACTATGTTCCTGTATTTGGCATCCTTATTTTATTGTATATGCCTTTATTCTGTCATATCAACTTGAGCATGGCCCTAACTCGAGCTGCTCATTGACATGTTTGTCAGTATGTCAAGACTTTTTGGTCAATGTGTCTATGTCAAGTTTTTTTTTTTTTTCAAGTTCTTTCTTTCTGCATCCAGCCCTGCTCGCTGTGTTTACTTTGTATTTTTAGATATAAATACTATTTTTGAACTTCCACATCCTGTCTGCTTTTGGGTCCAAATTCTGCACCTCTAGTGAGACTATTTACGTTAAGTTTATAGAAATCAGTGTACGTCATTTGCCCATTAACACCAAAAATGTATTTCTAAAGATGACTTGACTTATATAGATTTTAGGGTCACCCAATTACAATTATATTGCAGTATTTGAGGGCAATACATATAATTAGCAGGATATATTTTTCCCCCTCTTCCTTATTCCTCTTCGACTGAGTAAAATCAGGATCCACACTCCATACCAGTTGGTGGCGGTAATGCACCATGAGTTGTTTGTTAAGTAACAGCCAATAGAAGAAGAAGGAGAACCAATCACAGCTTTCCAAATGACACTCCTATGGTTATCTACATCTCCTTACTAAGGTAGCAGTTTCTGTCTTGTTCAAAGTTCTTAGAGAATATTCTGAAATCACTCCTAAGCTAAGTCTCCTTGCTCGGAATTTTTAGCTTAAGTTAGGAGCTCTCTGAGAGGATTCTCAGAATCTTTAGGAATACGTGCCCAGATCTATGCATACTGTGGTGGTATTGATGAATGTTACTGGATATGTCGCTCAAATGGCTGCGTTGGAAACATCTGAGAAAAGAAATGTAGTATTGATGAAGAGCGGAACGTGGACTTTATCCACAGGGTCAGCTCTCTGCGAACCTGTAAGAGTTTATAGACAGCTGACAGATGAGGTAGGATGCAAGAGATGTGTGCAGTTTGAAAAAGATCCATGTGAGCTTTTGCGAACGTGGACTATGATCGCGTAGGAGAGGCCGAGGGAGGTGACAGTGTGCTCTGTGATGATGAATTTCCTTCCACCAACTTTCTGCTGCAACCTAATGAACACACTCTTGAGCAGACTTGAGTCTGCTGCTTTTCCGTCCTTGCATGTGTGCGCCAATTATACTGCTCCTTCCGCTCTTCCAAGGCTGGGCTGACTAATCTGAAAGACCTGAGGTGGTCATTCAAGTGATTGGTTTGGCTATGGCTTTTCCCATTCATTTATCACTGTAGGAAATGTTAGGAGCCATGCTGTGGGCCAGTGCCAGACTTTGACTGCTTTTCCGTGAGTGTAAATGGGTGTGCACCGTGCAGCCTTTAAGTGTGCATACCATTATTAAAAAAGTAATGACCCGATTCAAATTCTCACCCACTCAATTTGAATCCTTCGTGGTATAATCACAACACACTATCAACTTGGAGAAAAATAAACACGCACTCATGCACGCGGTGGTGTCTGTGAAGACGTGACATAAAAGAGAAAATACTGCGTAGTATCTAAAGTGGTAACATTTTACTGGCCCATGACGCAAATGTTGCAAATGAAATAAACAATTAGCATTGATCGACAGCAGAGAAATATTAGGCACGTAACATATAGGACAAAATCAATGGCTTAGTAGGTTCTCATAATCCTCCACTGACATTCTCGTCCGGCGTCATTGATTATCTGGTGCTTTCTGTTTCTCTTGTTTGAGAGTATAGAGGAAAGTTATTACAATGTTTTTTTTTTCCTGTGAATGCTACACAAAATTGCACAGCAGCTGAGACTAAAAATAATCAATTCCTGTCACAATATTGTCCTTGAAAATGAAACAATGATTCGGGAAAAGCATTGAGAAGTCCATTTTTGGCGATTATTTTATGAATTAAAAATTATGTTGCTTACATGTAATTTGATCAAATAATTAACATTCTTATGAACAGTCTAGTTGCACCTACAACCTACAAGCAAATACATGGGAGCAATAATTTGAGGCAAGACAAAAAAAAGAAAAAATCTTAAAACATGAACATGAAGGCACATTTAGTCAATGTGTTTTTCCTTTGAAGTAAGTGAAGAAACAGATAAACAGAAAAATAAACGTGAAAAGAGAACTGGAGTATCATAAATAATCACAAAAACTAATGTTAAAGTTCTCAATCCATTTTGAAAACCCCTTAGCCTCATTGAAGTCATGTATGTGCTGACTGAAGGCTTGTGATCCATCCATCCATCCATCCATCCATCCATCCATCGCTTATCCGAGGTCGGGTCGCCGGGGAAGCAGCTTTAGGAGGGAAGCCCAATCTCCCAATCACACCCCTCCAGGTCTCACTGTCATTGCCCACGTGAGCGTTGAAGTCCCCCAGCAGAACAAAGGAGTCCCCAGGGGGAGTGCTCTCCAGCACACCCCTCTATGCACTCCAAAAAGGGTGGGTACTCTGAATTGCTGTTTGGTGCATAGGCACAAACAGTGCCGTACCCCCACCCGAGGTGGAGGGAGGTTTCCCTCTCGTCTACCGGGGTAAACCCCAACACTCTGGCGCCAAGCTGGGGGGCAATAAGTATGCCCACACCTGCTCTGCGCCTCTCTCCGAGAGGACTAGTACCAGAGCCCAAGTTGTGTATGGAGGCGAGTATGACTATGTCGAGTTGCAACTTCTCTGCCTCACCCGGGATTAACCCCGGGTTTACACCGGATGCGGTTGCGGTGCGGTTGCGGTGCGTTCCGGCGACGCAAGCAATTAGATTCCATTCATTCGAATGGTGCAGTTTACACCGCTTGCGTGTGCGTTGCGTGTCGACTGCGTCTCAGGTGCGGCGTGCCGCAGCCCTTCCGCAAGGATAGACCTATTTTCTATTTTTGCCGGACGCCGCAGCGGTAGGCCTCCGGCAAATGGCAAGCTAGCACAAAACACATCCAGCGGGACAGGAAGACCAACGAGGGTTTCTGTCAGGGCTCGGAAGCGTGGTGGTGGACCCAAGTGCAGGAGGTGGAACGAGTCAGGGAGGCAGAGGTGCTCAAAAGGAGTCAATTTAATCAAACAAAAAACTAAAGTGGCAAACAGGCTTGGTGACAAAGAATAACAAAATACCGACAGGAAAAACTATACAAGAGTAGACTTAACTATGGCAAGCAAGAACGTAGGGAAACAGGAAAAATGAACCGACAAGAACTGAAACGAAAACCGATGACTAAGTACACACACTAATTACACACGACGAGACACAGCTGGGCAAGACACAAGTGGAAGGGGGAGCTGATTGGTTGACACATGAGGAAGGGCAGGCAAACACAGGTGGACATGGCAAGGCTTAACGAGACTAGGGAAGACAAGAAAAGCAGAACATAAACATGACAACTCAAAACCCAACAAAAACAAAGCAAAACCTACCCCAAACAGAACCAAAACATGACAGTACCCCCCCTTCAAGGGACAGCTCCCAGATGTCCCATAAGGTCCATAAACAACAAAAACAGGCGGGAGGGTGCGTGGCCCACTATCGAGGGCAGTCCAAAAAAAAACAAACAAAATGCCAAAAGCCTAGAGGTGGCCAGACGAGGAGTGCCCAGAGGGCCAGTCAGGTGGGCGTCCCGGACGCCAGACGAGGAGTGCCCAGCGGGGCCAGTCTGGTGGACGTCCCGGACGCCAAACGAGGAGTGCCCAGCGGGGCCAGTCAGGTGGGCGTCCCGGACGCCAAACGAGGAGTGCCCAGCGGGGCCAGTCTGGTGGACGTCCCGGACGCCAAACGAAGAGTGCCCAGCGGGGCCAGTCTGGTGGACGTCCCGGACGCCAAACGAAGAGTGCCCAGCGGGGCCAGTCTGGTGGACGTCCCGGACGCCAAACGAAGAGTGCCCAGAGGGGCCAGTCTGGTGGGCGTCCCGGACGCCAGACGAGAAGGACCCGGCGGGGCCGGTCAGGAGGGCGTCCCTGACGCCCGACGAGGAGGGCCCGGCGGGGCCGGTCAGGAGGGCGTCCCTGACGCCCGACGAGGAGGGCCCGGCGGGGCCGGTCAGGAGGGCGTCCTCGACGCCCGACGAGGAGGGCCCGGCGGGGCCGGTCAGGAGGGCGTCCTCGACGCCCGACGAGGAGGGCCCGGCGGGGCCGGTCAGGAGGGCGTCCTCGGCGCCCGACGAGGAGGGCCCGGCGGGGCCGGTCAGGAGGGCGTCCTCGACGCCCGACGAGTAGCAGAGGGGGCGGCGGGATGGTCGCCGCCAGACGAGGAGCTGGAGGCGGCCGCTGGCCGGACGCCGCCGGAACTGGTGCAGGCGATGGCGGCCGCTGGCCGGGCGCCGCCGGAACTGGTGCAGGCGATGACGACCGCTGGCCGGGCGCCGCCGGAACTGGTGCAGGCGATGGCGGCCGCTGGCCGGGCGTCGCCGGAACTGGTGCAGGCGATGGCGGCCGCTGCCCGGGCGCCGCCGGAACTGATGCTGGCGAAGGCGGCCGCTGGCCGGGCGCCGCCGGAACTGGTGGAGAAGGCGGCCGCTGACCGGGCGCCGCCGGAACTGGTGCAGGCGAAGGCGGCCGCTGGCCGGGCGCCGCCAGAACTGGTGCAGGCGAAGGCGGCCGCTGGCCGGGCGCCGCCGGAACTGGTGCAAGCGAAGGCGGCCGCTGGCCAGGCGCCGCCGGTCGAGGAGCAGGAGGCGGCGGCCGCAATCCATGCGCCGCCGGACAAGGAACAGGAGGCGGCGGCCGCAATCCATGAGCCGCCGGACGAGGAACAGGAGGCGGCGGCCGCAATCCATGCGCCGCCGGACGAGGAACAGGAGGCGGCGGCCGCAATCCATGC
Source organism: Festucalex cinctus (assembly GCF_051991245.1). Classification (NCBI taxonomy): domain Eukaryota; kingdom Metazoa; phylum Chordata; class Actinopteri; order Syngnathiformes; family Syngnathidae; genus Festucalex; species Festucalex cinctus. The sequence goes on from NC_135420.1 coordinate 14,988,988, forward strand.
GCCGCCGGACGAGGAACAGGAGGCGGCGGCCGCAATCCATGCGCCGCCGGACGAGGAACAGGAGGCGGCGGCCGCATTCCATGCGCTGCCTGACGAGGAACAGGAGGCGGCGGCCGCAATCCATGCGCCGCCGGACGAGGAACAGGAGGCGGCGGCCGAAATCCATGCGCCGCCCGACGAGGAACAGGAGGTGGCGGCCGCAATCCATGCGCCGCCTGACGAGGAACAAGAGGTGGCGGCCGCAATCCATGCGCCGCCTGACGAGGAACAAGAGGTGGCGGCCGCAATCCATGCGCCGCCTGACGAGGAACAGGAGGTGGCGGCCGCAATCCATGCGCCGCCCGACGAGGAACAGGAGGTGGCGGCCGCAATCCATGCGCCGCCTGACGAGGAACAGGAGGTGGCGGCCGCAATCCATGCGCCGCCTGACGAGGAACAAGAGGTGGCGGCCGCAATCCATGCGCCGCCTGACGAGGAACAAGAGGTGGCGGCCGCAATCCATGCGCCGCCTGACGACGAACAGGAGGTGGCGGCCGCAATCCATGCGCCGCCTGACGAGGAACAGGAGGTGGCGGCCGCAATCCATGCGCCGCCTGACGAGGAACAGGAGGTGGCGGCCGCATTCCCTGCGCCGCCGGACGAGGAACAAGAGGTGGCGGCCGCAATCCATGCGCCGCCTGACGAGGAACAGGAGATGGAGATGGCGGCCGCTGGCCGGGCGCCGCCAGAACTGGTGCAGGCGAAGGCGGCCGCTGGCCGGGCGCCGCCGGAACTGGTGCATGCGAAGGCGGCCGCTGGCCGGGCGCCGCCGGAACTGGTGCATGCGAAGGCGGCCGCTGGCCGGGCGCCGCCGGAACTGGAGCAGGCGAAGGCGGTCGCTGGCCGAGCGCCGCCGGAACTAGTGCATGCGAAGGTGGCCGCTGACCGGGCGCCGCCGGAACTGTTGCTGGCGAAGGCGGCCGCTGGCCGGGCGCCGCCGGAACTGATGCTGGCGAAGGCGGCCGCTGACCGGGCGCCGCCGGAACTGATGCTGGCGAAGGCGGCCGCTGGCCGGGCGCCGCCGGTCGAGGAGCAGGAGGTTGCGGCCCAGGCAAAGCGGCCAGGGGCTGCGGCGGCAGCGGCGCAGGCGAAGCGGCCCGGGGCTGCGGCGGCAGCGGCGCAGGCGCATTGGCCAGGGGCTGCGGCGGCAGCGGCGCAGGCGCATTTGCCAGGGGCTGCGGCGGCAGCGCCGCAGGCGCAGCGGCCAGGGGCTGCGGCGGCAGCGGCGCAGGCGTAGCGGCCAGGGGCTGCGGCGGCAGCGGCGCAGGCTGCGGCTTGGATCGCCTCTGCCTCCTCCTAGGTTTTCGGGGAGCTGGGGCTGTCGTCACACCAGCCTGTTGACCAAGGGACCGGGGAAATCGAGACAACGGGGAACCAGGTGATGCGGAAACAGGTGCTACTTGACGTGACGGGGAACGTGCAAACAAAAAACTATAAAAGCTTTCACTCGCACTCAAACCAAACTTGGTGTGCTCACTCACTTCACAATCATCCTCTAACTCTGAATCAAAATCAAACTCGGGATCGTGGTCAACAAAAACGTGGGGTGACAAAATCGTGTCATAAGGAAGTGCCCGGGGAGACTCACTAGGTGAACAAAAACTGGTGTCAAAATCAGAAATGTTTAACTCTGTGTCTGTGAGTTCCAAATCAGAATCACTTAAATAACTGTAATGGGAATCATAAGGTGGTGAACTGGATAAATAGGTTTTAACAGGTGAGGGGAACACGGAGACACAAGTACCAGAAGAGAAAGCTGAACCCACATAGAGGGAACGGGGTTGGTCAACAGGCTGATGGCGTCTGGGAGCTGGCCGACGTCGTGCCGGTCGGCACCGGCTCCCTGCTGGGTCCTTTCGTGGTCGGTTCATTCTGTCAGGGCTCGGAAGCGTGGTGGTGGACCCAAGTGCAGGAGGTGGAACGAGTCAGGGAGGCAGAGGTGCTCAAAAGGAGTCAATTTAATCAAACAAAAAACTAAAGTGGCAAACAGGCTTGGTGACAAAGAATAACAAAATACCGACAGGAAAAACTATACAAGAGTAGACTTAACTATGGCAAGCAAGAACGTAGGGAAACAGGAAAAATGAACCGACAAGAACTGAAACGAAAACCGATGACTAAGTACACACACTAATTACACACGACGAGACACAGCTGGGCAAGACACAAGTGGAAGGGGGAGCTGATTGGTTGACACATGAGGAAGGGCAGGCAAACACAGGTGGACATGGCAAGGCTTAACGAGACTAGGGAAGACAAGAAAAGCAGAACATAAACATGACAACTCAAAACCCAACAAAAACAAAGCAAAACCTACCCCAAACAGAACCAAAACATGACAGTTTCAAAATAAATTTCCGGTTACCTTTCAAGATAAAACACTCGCCAGCTCCTATTTCGCAAGCATGTTAGCAAAACGTGATGTGGGCGTAGCCGGGCCTGGAGTTAACGTGCGAGGTGCTCATTCACGGTTTAGACACCAGCGAACATGGACGAGGAGAGGTTTATATTGGAGGTAGAAAGCCACAAAATAACAAAAGTACACCTCTCTTTCTGCTTCTCTGTTGAGCACAGACTTTCTGTGTGTTTGTCGTTGTTTTTAACGCCACATGATCGCGCGCGGTCACGCGAAAAAAGGCGGGAAGTGGTCGGCGACGGAGCTGCCGGACCGCAGCTGTGCGGAGCCGGTGTGAGTTGCCCAAAAAATTGATGCGTCCGGAGCACGCAGTCAAGATGCACCGCACCGCAGCCGCACCGCACACGCAACCGGTGTAAATCCCGGGTCATAGACCAGATCGGGCTCCTTCTCCGCCAGAGACGTGAGGCTTGTGATTTATACCAAAATAGATGACGTGGCTGTTTTTCCCAGACAATTTGCTTTCTTCATTAGGATCAATTTCCTAATTATTAGTTTTCTTTCATCTCACCTGTCTTGAGTTTTCAAGGTGGACTGCATCAAAGATCCTAAAAAATAGATTTCTCAGTGGGGTACGCAAATCTGATTTAGCGTTTACTGATCCAGTGAGGGACTGAGCATATATATTACCTATTATCTTCTCTCTTATCAAGGGCACCTTACGTAACTGTTTACCGCACAAGGTATCTAATCTATCCATTAGAAGAATTCATAACAGTTCAGGCAAGGAAAGATTCTGCTCAGTTTTTGGACACACAGGCTAATAGGTGGTCCGGTGTGATTTACCTGTACATGCATACCAGTTCAATCAAATCTTTCAAATTAGGTCCTGTCACTCAGCTCAGTGAAGAATGATCACACCTATAAAAAGCCCTCCTGTCTGATAATTCCAATTTCAACTTGATGACATGTCTCACATCATCATATGACGCCAAATACGCTTTCAGTGCTCGGGGAGAAATGCAAAGTAGTGCACTAAAATTCCTGAAAGTCCAATAAGCCAGGTAATTTAGTGTCGTGAGAATGCTGTGGTAGTGCTGTAAATCATGCTTGGATTCATGGCGACGCCACCAGATTGGGGTGAGGGGTTGGGCCCGAGAATGGCAAACACACACACACAGCAGAAAAAGGTGGCCTCCGTGGTACTGCTAGATGACAAATGGCCGGTTGTGGGTCGATTACAAACCAAATTCCCTTGCATCTATATTATGCTGAGCTTGTCGTCTAAACAAATGCAAGGTCTCCAACTGTGCATCCCCGCAAAGTGAACAAAACACCCGCATGTTAATGATTAGTAAAATGTTTGACCCTCAATGTAATATTCATGGCCAGGTCGTGTTCGGAATGCATCAAACCTTAATGTAAAATCACTCACCTTAAGAAGCCTCATGAGACTATTAATGATTAATTGGTGTGTTTCAAGACTGAGGGCCAGATGTGTGTATGCAGGAGATGTGTGAAGCTGAAAGTTACCACCCGCTGACAACAATTTGTAGCACCCAGAAGTGAGTAAATGTTTAGTGATTGCTTACTCACTAAATTTGATATCGTGGAACCTCTAATGCCAAATGCTATGAAAGTTGTACGATTCAGAATTTACCCCAAAATTAGGAAAAATACATCTGTAAAAATCACGCTATAGCTACAAGCAGCGAAGTGCACTCTATTTACCATCCTGAAAGAGAATGTGTATGGAGGTTATATAGTATGAAATCCTATGTTAATCTCGGTTTTTTTTTGTTTTTTTTTCTTCCCGGTGGTTAGTTCAAACGCCATTAGAGCAACAAGTTGCCAAATATTGGCACTCGTTTACAAAAAGGAAGCAAATCACGTACATTTCAGGCAAGCGACCATCGGCATAGATATCGATACAGACTTTACTCTGAGTGGCCCCTGTGTTCAGGGACCCCGTGGTGGCCTCTATTAGGGCTGCACAATATATCGAAAAAATATCGATATCGCGATATTGGCCCTTGCAATATGCATATCGCAAAGGCACTCAATAAGTTTTATATGGAATTTTATGCTTTTTATATGAATTTGACCAGTCAGATGCTAACTAAAATGTGCATCGCCATTCAATAGTTGAAAATTATCAAGACATAATTACAATTAATTAAATAAGATTACATGAATGTTGCTTATTTTGCCCCATGAAAAATGTTTTTCTTTCATTAGGTAATAAAAATGTAATTTCTTGAGGTACATGTTAAATATCGCAATAATATCGATATCGCTATGTTCAACAAGTATATCGCATATTGCATGTTTTTCCAATACCGTGCAGCCCTAGCCTCTATGTTAAAACCCAGATTAAAAATGACACATGTAGCTTGTATTGTACCTACATGTCTGAATCTATGGTAAAATCGAAAACTAAAATTAACTTATGGGGCTAAAAACACACCAAGGCTTGTTCTAGCTAGCTAATGTCTATGATCGCCACAGTTAGCTACTGTACCAGATTATCTTCATTGGCCACAATGCAACGCAAGATTCGACTTAAGGTCGAACCATTTGAAAATAACAACTATTCTTGTCATGTTGCTGCTCTCTCAGCGTTGTATTTCTTTTCTCACAGTGCCTGATTAATGAGAGGGGCGTGTCCCCTGCACAACACCTGCGGCACATCACCTATTAGGACTTTATAAGGACTGGGATTCCTTGCAGCCACTGTCGGGTCGTTGCTCCGTCTGCTCACAGCCATTGTCCAGTGTATCTACTGTTTTTTCGTCTTCGCTACTAGTTATAGTCTAAGATTCTCGCCTACGTAAGTTTTGCTACGTTTTTGCTACTCTTTTTTTTGTTCCCACTTTTATGTGGCGTGTTTCATAGCTATAGTAAGTTGTTGCTTTCTTGTGTTTGCGGTTTGTAGCCTTCGGGTCTTTTTGTGTTGTGTTAATTTCCCTCCTTGCAATTTGCAAGCACTTTTTGTTCACCTTTTTCCCTGGCTTTTGTCCAGCGCTTTATGTTCATATTCACGTGTTTTGGTGAATAAAACCTCTCGCATACTCCTCTGTGTTCTGTGATTCTGGGATCCACTCTCCGGTCACACCGGAATCATAACAATTCTGTAGTTAAAACAATGTGGCAGCAATGTGTCTGCTGATTCGAATAATATGTTATCAAATAATTGAATGGTAAATGGTACTTAATTTTATACCTTACAAGGCCCTCAAAGCACTTTACATTTGACTACTCATTCACCTATTGATGACGCAGCATCAAGAGCAACTGGTATCTTGTACCGGATACTTCAATATGGTCACAATGGCATGGAATCTAACTCACAACTAGTGTTGTTCCAATACCCATACCCAGCTTTGCAGTATCGGCCGATGCCGATACTTAAGGTTTTTTTTTTTTTTTTTTTCCCCTCAACATGAAAAAGCTGTCCTGCCATTGGTTCAGAGCATTCAAGGGCCAATAGGATATCTTAGATCGGCATGCAGTGAGCCTGTCATATATCAGTGAATGTTGTGCACAAGCAAGACACAAGATGCTGCATCCAAAATCCTATATTAGCGTTGGAATTAATGGTATCGGCATGTTACTTGTGAATACTCACAGATACCGATACCACTGTTTTTATGCAGTATCGGCACCTCTGCCGATACCAGTATCGGTATCGGAACAACACTTCTCACAACCTCTGGGTTGGGAGATGACCACCACTAAGCCACGGTGCTCCTGATACACATAATACCACAAAACTGCTAAGTTGTGAATAAAACCTTCCCTTTTATATAATTTATTTATATACTATTACTTGCCAAAAGTACCGTGAATACACAAGCGGTTTAATTAAAAGATCAATTAACATCCCTATCTCTTCAGTCAGATTGGAAAATGAGTTTTCACTGCAATTAAGAAATGGACTCATCAGTGCATGACTTATCAGCTTACTCACAGAGACACTGTTCCCAACTGCCATCTGTGGGATCCACTGTCCTATTTTTTTCATTGTCAGTCAGGATTGCTTCTGCTGCCAAGATTTATTAATTCAATATAAGATTTCTATTCAGAAGAGTGAAGGAACATTGTATTCCTCCTGTTTTATTAAATGAAAGGCATATAAATAACCAGCTTAGTCCCAGAATTGTGTGGCTCCCACGGGGCATTCAATCTATTGTGTGATTTTAACACTAAACAGTTTAAGGTACGCTAATACGCATATGCAATTCAGGGGTTATTAGATGAGGACCACAAAAGAAAGCTGTCAATTGTTAAAATTGCATGCTACGAGAGCCTCTTCTCGTGAGAAATGATTTAAAAAGTAATTACGATAATTAGTAGGAAAGATGAATTTTAAGGACATCTGGTACAAATCCCAACCCTTAAAAATATATCATAGCAAAGTACAGAGATTTTTGCCATGTCTGGCACACTTGTGCTGTTGTACAGAATAGGGATGTCACGATCAGGGCAATATCGTGATATCGTGATATTAAAACTGCCACAATATCGTCGTTGTTATGTTCACAATATATAAAAGGAACACATCTGTTAAAAGGTCAGGTTGATTTCCATTTGTGCAGTTCTAGCACCCTCTAGTGGCTAGTTTATTAGTGCAGTTAAATTTTTATTAGGGATGTTTTGGCCTTCTATGTTTAAAATCTATGCTAATTGTCAGATGAAGGGGAACCTAATTTGCTTGTGAAGCGATCAATGTGTGCTTGCATTACCAAGTAAGTGTCTCAATATTGTTATTAGAGATTGTATGTGGTTTATATGTATTGCTGTTATGTAAAAAAGCACAATATTGTGCTTTTTTAAGTATGAGCTCTCTTTTTTACAATATTGTGATCTTTTTTTTAAATATTGCCAAAGCCCCCACAATATCGTGATAATTATCGTATCGTGACCTTCATATCGTGATATTATCATATCGTGATGTTTGGATATCGTTACATCCCTCGTACAGAACAAATGTATTTGTTGTTGTTGCTGATCTTGCACAGGCACAATGACGCTCATGTTGCTATAATGTAACCTAGTTCCAACATGCTTTTCCCTAATAATTTTTTGAGAGGACGAGTTGACTATAAACCTGCACATGAATTCAAAATGAGCCAATACAATATTAGCATTTGAGCGTTCTTTTAATCCCTGACTACAAAAAGTGCAGATGAAGCCGAAAGTGACGCTGTCAATCTACTCTGAAGTGGAACTAACAAGACCATTTAGTTTGCGCGAGATCAAGATTTCGTTCATTTAATCGTGCCCTGAATGCAGCTAGAAATCCAAATAGCAATCATGACGAGAGCTCTGGAGAGATGTAGAGAGACAGATTTACATCCCAACAGCTTGAGGGCAGTGACTCTACTTAGAATTAGATCCGAATCCATTTCATTGAAGTCTTCTCTTATGAGTCTTAATAGAAACCGCAAACTGCCCATCAAATGAAACTTTCAAATCAAATTATGTCCTATTGCTTGTGTAGTGTAATCAACATACAGTATATTTAAATTTGATCAATATGTGGGCTCCACCACCTCACCTTTAAATGTGAGGACACAGTGCACACACATTAAATTAAATATACTATAAATGTCATGTGTTAAGCAAATTTACAGTGCATAATGATCTGCAAAGAATAATGTTGGTACAGTGTTAATATACTTACGCTCAACTCAACGCTGTTTAATTTTATGCCATTAAGAGACAGATAATGTCTATGAATGCAGTAATGTCTTGGACATCCCTACCAAAACCCGACCTCCTACAGCTTACATCTAAATTGGCCCAGACAACATGCGGCTTTGAACAAACAGAGTGATGTTAATCATTCCAAAACAGTTAAGGTGGGTATCTGCATTTCAATTATGATATGAGTTTATCCGCACTGCTGCTGGAGATCTTTGAAGTTCAGCCAATCTAAAATGTATGATCATAATTAATTAACGATCCGTGCTTTGTTGCTTATTGTAAGCAGGAAAACAATAGATTTTTTTTACATGGCTATAGTGTAAGTAAGCAGAATTGACAACTGCAGGGCTTCTGAGGAGGAAGGAGGCGCACAGCTGGCCGACAAACTTTGAAGCACGTGGGGAATGGTCTGGGGCACAGCAACCCTACAATAAAACATTTCCACATAGAGAATAAACCAAATGTCTTTTATCAATCCAGAACCACCATTTTAACTCATTCACTGCCATTGACGGAAAAAGACATCAAATTATGCATTTTTTTTGCTGGTCTGGCAATGAATGTGTTAAAAGATTAACTGTTCAGTAGTGTTGGCAGCAAGAAAGTTAGAATTCTGTGATATATGGTAAGTGTCATGAAGAAAATCACAAAAATACACGACTCACAAAGTCTGACTAGCATTTAGGAAAGAGGATGGAGGAGATTGCCCAAGTTGAATGAACATCAGCCACATGCGGCTCTGGAAGCTCTTTTCGCAATGAGCAGATCAGGGCGCAGCGTGCCGTCGTCAAAACCATTCATTGTGAATTGCATCAACTTTCTGTTACTACAGTGAAAAATGCATTTTATCAAGGTGTGGTCTACGTCTTGTCTAAACCAGTGGGAAGAGCCGCACTTTTAACTTGCTGGTTGTCTGCTATGTCATCACTTCCAAATATGGGCACGCTGTTACGCGGATCTTCCACACCGAGCGAGCAAGCGCAGCATGCGTTAGGGCTCATTCAAAGGTGGCAATGGAACAGATTACATTCACCAATCAAGCTACCAAATACCGTATTTTCCGCACTATAAGGCGCACCTAATAGCCTTCAATTTTTTCAAAAGCTGCCCATGCGCCTTATAATCCAGTGCACCTTAAAAATGGATCAATATTGAGCCGCAACAGGTCTCGCTGTCAAGACGCTATCGTGACCCTGCACGATCGGTTACGCGCATGCGCAGAAGATCCCGCCATCTTGGATCGCAAGCTAATACTAATACTTTACCTCAGCGAAAATAATAAAACAGCTGTTTATTCATTTTGGGAGTGAATGGAGTTGTCAGAAAGCTGGTTTGTAATCTATTAATAAAGTTTGACTGACCTATCTGACTGTTTTGTTGACATTCCCTTTAGCGCAGCGCCATCTAATGGAAGCATAACGTAACTCCAGCCTCTACTGTAGCGCCTTATATATGGAAAAAGTTTTACAATATGTCATTCATTGAAAGTGCGCCTTATAGTGCGGTGCGCCTTATATGTGGAAAAAGTTTTACGATATGTCATTCTTTGAAGATGCACCTTATAGTGCGGAAAATACGGTACTTGGATATTACGTGCATACGCTTTGACGCAAATGACTTGGAGGGAAAAACCGTTGAGTGTGGTTTGGTCATTGGTCTACCACTCTCAAAATGGGAGGGGAAAAATGCTAAACAAAAATATGAAGATGAACACAAGACAATTTAACATGGTTTTCGTTTAAAATAACGGCAAGCCATTCTATCTTACATTTTAGGCATCATTAGATCATTTAAAAGCTTTAAATCTTCAGCAGCAGCTTCAGTTCATTAAGCATCAACCAAGAATGGGGGACTGAACTCTTTAAGCTGCTAACAAGTTGCTCACTTTAAAAGGTCCGGCAAAAATAATAGACACACAATTTATGAAGCACTTGTATTAAACTTGCTTGGGACATTTCATGGGCTAAAAAGGCATACAATGAAGGGGAGCTCGTCAAAGAATACAAAATCGAGCTATGGAGTGAAGGGATGGGACGGGGGAAGTTTATCTATGTCCATATGAATGATGTGGCCATTAAGGTTGGACTATGCTTGATGCGTGAGCACTCCGAGCGGAAATGACATGCGGGAAGCCAACGAGCACACATTTGGCAGCTGTCATACTCAACACGGCTTGCACCCGCTGTGGTCGATATTCTCCCAGACTATAGGAGGCAGTGTTGTTTTTTTGTTTGTTTGTTTTTTGTCAATAACTTATTGATAAACAGTTTGGGAGTGAATAATCCATATAAATTTAAGAAGAATGAAAACAAAGAATCAGGAAGTCGAAAACACTGTTGTGTATGACATCATTTGCTGTGTGGACCGTCCGTATAGTTTACAGATTTTCGGAGGTGCACGGTGTGGAAATGTGGCCAATGTGGACACCGCGTGGAGGGGCGTAGTTGCTGAAATGACGTCATATTTTCGTGTGGAGCCAATGTGGACTTAATGGACGTATTAAGCATAAATCAAGCTTTAGCCTCCGACTGGTTGGCCAACCCCTGCCCTAGTGTCGAGCACTTCACTTGTTCTCATCCATTTCCTTTTCTATGTTCATTATCAATCACAGAGTTCACTGGCCTGACGTGTGTGCAGGCGGCATGGGTCTGGTTCCTGCTCAGTGGTGGCAGTGATTGACTGGCAACCAGTCCAGGGTAGAGTCCACTTTTCAATCACAGTCAGCTGGGATATACTCACAAGATGATCGGTATAGGAATTCAATGGATGGATTGTCATCATCAGACATTCCGTCTTCACCATCCCCGGGACCCTTCAATTGTAATTGGAGGGTTTGACTGTAAAGGATCTATAATACAACAGGAAAAGCCGCATGGAACAAAAGCAACGTGTGCTAACATGACATCAACAAGCTTGCTTGCCTGCAAACAGGCTTGGTATTGCTTTGTGAGACATCAACAGCTGGAGTACCCTTAAGTGGCTGCATCGAAAGGCATCCAAAAGGGAGCACAACAAATAAATTAGAGAAGACAGTTGCTTGCTATCGTGCAGTTGTGGTGGAAGCTTGTACAAACTGTCAAATTACATTTCGCAACATGGTGCTCTTCAAACTTCAGAGTGCCATTCAATAAGGAGTGAGAACAGAATACTCTCACTCTAGAGTGCCGAAGCACAAAGGAAGGTCAAATAACGTTGCGTGATTAACATGGAAAGGAAACCATGTTTTGTGTTAGCCTCATGAGACGCCTACTATAGATTCATGCATTTGAGTCTGCCGGCAGATTATGAGCCAACGAATGAGGATGTATTATGTACATTGTAATGTCAGAGTTCATATTTTTAACTCTTTTACTGCCACACATTATCAAAAAACACACCCCACCATGCCAGGCGATTTCGAGCATTTTAATTCAAAAGATACATTTTCTCCACAACAGTGACTTTGACACTTGTATTTTTTTGTTTAATGACGCTCTGTGAATTAGGGTTGACGTGACAAAGGCTTTGATCATTCATGACATCCTTAAAAACTTTCTATTTCATCAGATTTCATCTGATTCCGTCATGTTTTATTGTAATTTCATACACCAGCAACCCATTGAAAAGAGATACAATGCTGCCATCTGCTGGCTATAGTTAGTGGCTGTTTTTGATTCCACAACCCATTGACCAGGCAGCGCTGCACTTAGATGTTGCACTGCCCATTGATTAAAAAAAAAAAAAATGTAGTTGACGTCATTAATGTTATGGAGGCAGACATTGTGATTTTACTAACCATTATTAATCGTTTTTGGCGGTCAAATTGTTAAGAAGTAGAAAAACTCGTGAAAACATGTTATGCTAAGCAAGGATTTTCAGCAATGTCTGCCACCTTTCACGCTTATCTGATTTAAAAAAAATCATCCCCAATTCATTCATCAGCAGATTGTACAAAGACAAGAGACAAAGGAAGTTAGTAATTTAATTAATGTGGCTAGATTATGAAAGATTAAAAAAAAAAAAATCAAACAGAGGTTAAACAGTGGACTCAATGAAGATGCCTCAATCTCTATTTCTAATGCTTCGTATGATAGAAAACCAAATGATAGGCTTAGTGTTCATGGGTCTTACCATAGCACCACGCTGGGGCTTAAGTTTGTTTTCATGACTTGGTTATTTTAATTAGTGGCCCTAATCTGTCATTAGCCCCGAGGTTAACTGCAATGTTATGTCCTCTAAAAATGAATTGTTTAGAAATTGGAGAGAAACTGTTTAGCCACATACTGAATTAGACCTGTGAAATAGTGCGTGATCACTATGCTGCTATAATGGGAGAAAAAAAATAACAGTCACAATTGACTGATTTCTCTGACTTAATTTGAATGAACCAGTTTTGAGAAGACTTCCTTTTGCTGTCAGCATGATATGTTTTTATCCATGTGTGGTCTTTATTCATAATATCACATATTGCGGCAAAACAGCATAAAATAAGAGAGTGATGTCATTTGACCCAAACCTTTCCCTTAGATTATATAATCTATCCACACATGTAACCATTTTGCCTACTATTTATACTCATTACGGTTGCAGGTGGGGTGGAACCTATCCCAGAAGACTTTAGTCAGGCTAGCTGACACTGGCCACAGGGCACATGTAGAAACAACAACCATTTACCCTTACATTCACACCATGGACACTCTAGGCAGGCAGCCACCAAAACTTACACTTACACCTTAATTATGTGTTTTGGTTGGGTCAGTGCGTGTAGACCGGGACTTGTCTCCATGCCAATGATAAAATTGTTACGGAAAATGTGTTCACCTCTACATTATAATTTCATTGTCTGTAGCATTTATTACTTTTGTGTTCACTTATATATTCAAAGGCAATTTACTGGCTTGTTATTTGCCATCTCGGGTTTGGGAAGAGGCAGTGACAGACTCGGCTGCTCAAATATCTATTCATGCACTTGCCCTTTCCTACCATGAGTCACAAAGACTGGGACATGGTCCAAATGCTTCCTCGCAGAACAACAGTTGGACCATGGTGAAATGGAGGCAGTGAAGATTGTTTACCATCTGGACTGACACATCAACCGCGATCAGTCCCTCATCTGTGCATGTCTCATGTAACTGTGTAAAAAAAAAAAGAAAAAAGCCTCAAACGTCAGTAAGAAAAGTACAAATGTATTTAGTAAAGTTGTGTACGCAGGCCTTTGTTTGTAATAAATCAAATGACCTTTCATGTGCTTTTGAAACAAGTAGAGGCAGATTCATTTTGACCATTACTCAAACAGGATGTCAGGAATCATAAATATTAATGTCAAAAGGAGCGTGAGCATGAAAATTTACACTACAACTACAGTATGCAGAAAGACATTGTAACCTCTTCTTTTGAACCAGATCATGAAAAACCGTGTCGTGTCACTGATCTCCCACCAGCATGTGAGAGGAAAAAAAATGTTTTATTCAACAAAGTCTCGATGTCAACAGCGACTGTGTTTCGGGTTCCATAGTTTGGCAAACATCATCACATGCCTTTAATCAACATGTCAAAATATTTTTGCACTAAATAATGCAGAAAGGTATTACATGGAATTTCAATGTGTGTGACAGTTTCCCCTTGAGAATATATTTTTTAAAAATCTGGTGTACATTTTTCATTGCTATTCATGTTTTGGAGTAGCAGTACAGTGCTAGTGTGGTTAGCGTAGTTCTCAGGTTGGTAGTTTGGATCTCTGTTATAGTCTGATTGCTAAATTTCATTAACTCTTTCCAAAAATGATTAGTTTTTCTTTTTTAATAAATTTCAATAAATCGTTGGTCATCTATCTATGCCAATGACTTATAGTGACAGGCAGTAATTTTATGCAGTTCCTTTAGATGGCAGAAGGTACAATTCACCTCAAATCAACTAATTGTGTATTTATCCGCCTGTTGCCATTCATACAACAGCATCAAAGCCACAATGTTATCCAAGTATAGAGTAACGTGAATGAGTCATTATTTCAAATGTTCATATTTTTTGTGACATTTTTTGTTTGGTGGTGTGCTGTGATTTTGTGAATGTAAAAACATATGAATACATTTTGAGAAATACTGCTTATATATATATATACATATATATATATATATATATATATATATATATATAAACAATTGGGTGACTTTCATAAATAACCTGAATATAGGATTTTTTTTTTTTGTTTTTTGTTTTTTTTGTAATTCATCATAATGCATTACGTTCTCCTGAAGCTGTAAATGTGCGAATGAATGGTAAAAAAAATATAATGTCCATGGGCTAATTTACAAATCACCAGAAGGAAGAAACCCACAAGGTCTGGACAATTTTCCACTATGTCAGAAATCAATAAAAACGAATGAGCAATTGCTCAGTGACAGGAACGCTCTGACGATCTGTCAGCGCCTGATAACTCAGGGCAGGAAACACTGCCTTAACACTTGAGGAACGACAGCTTACTCCCACTCAACGTATGACTCTGGTGCTCAAGCAGTGGTGACTTTGTCTGATGGAAGTGTCTTCCTCATCGGTTCACTCATTTTGAATGGAGAAGTCATATGCTTGTCGTATGAAAATGTGTCCTCAGACGATGACACGCTTTACTTGAAACGGTGAATATCTTCTTTGGAGTATAGCACAATGGTACTATAACAGCCTTTCATCCTTGAACCCGTGTCTCAGCAGAGGTATAAATAACCGGCATATAAAATCCCACTCAGACCCAGCTCATTACCGGCAGGCATTACACCGAAATAATGGCCACAAGACGTAATGTCATAATGAAGCCGGAGCCAAAGCGTCCGTAACAATGAGCTGGCAAACGTACAGCACATACTGTACATTGCACGGCTCAATATTGTGGTAATAATGGAAACTATATAATGGTGACATCATTTCCCAAAACTCAAGTTAGAAGTCTTGCAAACTGGTCCGGAGCCTCTTTTCTATTCGGCCAGGCCTCTGGCGTTTTAACTGCCTTAAGCCTGGTTCACACATAAAAAGAATCAGGATCTTTTTGTCCCGATATTGCCCCTTCCTGACTAAGGATGTCAAACACCCGACAATCTTTTGTCTTATAAGATTATCTTATAAGATTATCTTTATATGTGAGATGTGTCCAAAACCAGTCGGGGCCGACAATCTTAAATAATGAGCATGTTCAATATTTACGACAAAAATCTTAAAGGCCCAGTATGCCGGTTTCACTCAGGAAAATGCACTTTTTAAATACAGGATGTACACACTAACTATTTCTCAGTCTACACATCTGGGTTTATGTTAATCTTTTTTGGTGGTTTTGTCCAGCTCGTGGGAGAAGTAGTCCGCAAACCACCATCATTAGTTCCAGTTCGTCGCGTTTGTTGTCTTCCATGGTGTGTCTCGTCGTTTCCAAGTTCTGTCAGTTGTTGTTTTTTTTTTTTCCCCCTTCCGGTTTTGATTAGATCACGTATAATCACGTGAGAGGTCTCTCACAGAGGACTGGAATCTTGACCAGTGTTGAGATGATAATCTTTATGTTTGTGAGGGAGCTGGAATGAGATTATCTGCGCACCTTAAACATAATACGACCAAAGCTGTTAAATGTGTGTGGCATCTGACAAAGACAAAAAAACTTTTAGGATTTGAAAAATCCTTATACGTGCACCAGGCTTTATAGAGGAGTTTTCAAATCATGTTTTGTCATATTTTTTTCAAATTTTCAAGCAGATGAGAATTGAGGAGGAATGTGGAATTACTTGTAGCAACATTTCCGCTTGAGCGGTAAGATCATCTTCTTTTTTTTAATTGATTGTACTTTCCAAAAAACATAACAAACAAACAAAAACCAATAACATTCCGTGTTATAGTAAAGCTCAATTATGAATAAGGCGTGCTACCAACTACTAACTAGTGGTGGAAGAGATCAAAAAAAGTTACTGATTGTAGTCATGGATTGCATCGTTTTTAGGAACAGCAAAACAAACAAATAAACAAACAAACAAACAAACAAACAAACAAAAAAGCCCATTAAATAATAAATAAATAAATAAATAGTGAACTCCCTCATCCTTGTTTCTGTGTGTTCAACATGTTTTGGTGTGTAAACCTAACACCTTACATGACGAGTATGTTACCAAATAAACCATTACCCAAGGCAGACAGAAAAACTGAATCCGCCTATCATGTGTGGCCCGAACTGTGGCGATCCATTGCACCTCTACACCAACGTAGCATCTGTGGCTTTGGTAGGCTTGTTTGAAGTGCACGTTGCAGACAGTGCACTTCTTCTGCAGTGCATCTTCCGCTAGTAAGGGTCACAGCTTTGGTCAGAAACCCGAGAGGGGGAGGGATTAGTGAAGTGAGGCTATATTCAAATTTTGCTAGCACTTAAAACAGAAAACTCCTGTGCAAAGGCTTTCTTGGCAAAAGCCCATAAGAATAAAAGTAGGAGTACTATTAAAAAAGAAAGACAATGGTATCATTCCCTCTCACGCCTCTTAGTTGTGCTTTTTCTGTGACCACAGCAGCTAAGCCCAGTATCATTCATTAATGTCAAGGCTCCTCATTACTGTCTCCTCACACTTTTGGAAGACTCATTAACTGCATAATGGAATAGCGCTTGGAACAGTCAGGCCTTCCCTTAGCGTGAATTAATCACCTATATGCACAGACAAAAAGGGACTTATCGCATTAAATATTAAGAAACGCTAAGCATTCCACTTCTTCTGCAACGTCTGGAAGGTGCGGTTTCCGGAAGTGCATCATCAGGGACACGACACTGCTATCAGTGAAGGCTGGCGTCTTTTATAAGTCTGAAAGGCCAGCGTGAGGCATGCAGAGAATGAACGGCTGTACTTACAGTTGACTGTGACTTTTACTGTTTTGGTGTCGGGAGAGGCGATGTCATTTAAAGCGCTGCATTCATAGTCTCCAGCTTGGTCCCTCGTGATGCCAGTGATGTTAAGATATTCACCGCTGTCATACTTCCTGGCTGTAAAGAGAAGTGAAGTGAAGGCGCTTACTGCATGTCTACAAAGGCCACATATACACATGCACACACTCTGTAAACTCAATATAGTATAGCTATCATCTTACAGTTACCCGTGGTTTATGCGAGGAAGTCTCGGGAAGCAATTCAATAAAGTGTTGTAATAAACTCTTGGTGACCTTCCTTTCATCATAAAATAGCGGCAGATGAGCAGCGCGCACATGCACTCATATGGATGTTGTGGTTGGAAATTAAATGTTGTTGAATCTCCACCTCTAATTTGCTCATGATTAACTCAACGCCAGGAAACGCGTTTAGAGCTTCCCCTGCACCGAGGAGAAAGAGCAAGCACGCGTCAGATGCACAAAGCACCGTGACGGGCATCATGGCAAGGCAGGAAAAAAAAAAAAAAAAAATGCATGATTCCTTTTTTGTTTTTTATCCCTGATCCTTTCGAGGTTGGATGGAGCCTGAAGGGAAGGTAGGCGGCACCCTTGACAGGTTACCAGTCAATTAGTTCTGAGCTCATTAACATCATTAGCTTTCACGGATGCAGCCAATTTTGAAGCTTTGTATAAGACTCGGCAGCCTGATACAACCCCTTAATTTATACTTTCCACCCTTGTATTCATTTTGCATTATGCTTTACCATTTGCTGTTTTTTTTTTAGCGAAGAGTTGCAATTGTCTATGATGCTACAACCACTCGGATCGTCACGCCATCATGGAGCTGTCTAGTTAGAGAGCATAGAAGATAATGAGTTTTTCTTCCGAAAACAGTTTCAAGAAAAGGTGCTATTTTTCTTATGAGAAGATAAGGTCTGTTCACAAAGTACAAAAGGGCACTACTAATTAGGAGGAAAAAAAACGAAACTAAAAGAACATAGTCATTAATAGGGTCCAGCGCTTAAAAGTAAATCCTCGTGTCACAATTCTTCCTCCAAGCCACTCTCATAGGGAGCCCGAAAGAAGAAAATAAGATATTTGTTTTAATTTTCTTTTTTCATCCTGTTCCTCTTCGTGTCTGCTTGATCTGTCAGAGTTCAAATCCATTTTAAAGTATTCATTTTATTTTCTGAAGGTTAAATGTTCCATTTGTTCAACTGAACTGTCATATGTTATAAAAGAATACTATACTCAAGGTTGAGTCAGTGTGATATCCATCCATCCATCCATTTTCTTGACCACATTCCTCACAAGGGTCGCGGGGGGTGCTGGCACCTATCTCAGTTGGCTCTGGGCAGTAGGCGGGGGACACCCTGGACTGGTTGCCAGCCAATCGCAGGGCACACAGAGACGAACAACCATCCACGCGCACACGCACACCTAGGGACAATTCGGAGCGCCCAATTAACCTGCCATGCATGTCTTTGGAATGTGGGAGGAGACCGGAGAACCCGTAGATGACGCACGCGGGCACGGGGAGAACATGCAAACTCCACCCAGGAAGGCCGGAGCCTGGACTCGAACCAGAGTCCTCGGAACTGGGAGGCAGACGTGCTAATCACTCATCCACCGTGCCGCCCCAAAAAGAAATGTTTGCATCGGAAATATTTAGATAAGTAGCTGAAATATGTAAATACTTGAATATTGAATCAAAACATATAGACCTCTTTTGGCTGCCTGCACATTTTTTAGGCACAACCAGTCTCATCGATGACCTGTGACAGAGTGCTTTCCGAAGCTAGAGAAATTTCTTAAGGAAAGCAAAAAAAGTAATCACCCTCTAGAAAACTAGAAATCTAAACTAGAAACTTTTTTTTTTTAAATAAATATGTATATAGAAAAATAATTATAACAACTAGATGCCTCAAAAACAAGTACATATGCAATATCAGTTCACAATCACAACACGTTCACATAATATATTGACTGTATGTTTAAAATATTTTAAAATATATTTCAAAGATAAAGACAGAAATAATAAAAGTGTACCTAAAAAAAATTTATCTATTTTGTAGGCCTATATAAGTTGCCTGCAATGCAATGATGTATACGATCCAGCAGGTGTCCATATTGAGCAATAGAGTGGCACAGTATCAGTACAGTATCAATACAGTTGGGCTGGAAGACTTCACAACGCCTCATCTACGCCATCACTAGAAGTAGCAAAAGAACAGACTAGTAAACATAAATAAAATGTGATATATAAGTAGGAGGATAAGTGACAAAGTATAACAAACAGCTACTAACTTAATTGCACATTGAAAAATAAAACAAACATTTAGCAAAGGCAGAATGCAATACCAAAGTGATACAAATTGCAAACAACTAGGAACAAAGTAATAATTTGTGTCTTCCTGTTCTGGTCGTAGCGCTTATGACTAGGAGTTGGTTACAATTGCGCCTAAGTGTGCGCCTCCCTGCGCCCCCTGGGGGAAACTAAGAGAAAAACAGTGAGGACAATCTGACAGGAAAAAACAAAAGAAAAGATTAGTCAGACAGAACGTGACAGATTAGCCGTGAAGGGAGTCACTTCCGGGCACTTAGAGTCAGCAGCCTGTTAGAGAAGCTCCGACTCACTTTCCTTCTTATTTATGATACTTCACCTACAATCGCGACAAGCTACTGCCTTTTTGGCCTCTAAAATGTTTATTATTATTTGTGTTTTATGTTCAATTGCGTTTATGTTGAGCACTTTGTTTCAGCTGCGGTTGTTTAAAGCGCTCAATAAATAAAGATGAGTTGAGTTGAGATAAGTGAAGCCATCTGTGGCGCTGAGCTGGAAGGCCCCATTGGGACAGGTGACTTGTGAGATGGGAGCCACGGCTGGGTAATCACTATTCTAGGATTGGGGTGGGGCTACGATTGGACATTTTGGAAGTGGGACTGTTTAACATGAAGTTCAGGTAGTCCCTGTTCAGTAGATCACACCCACTTTTTCATCTTGATGACCAGCAAACATGAAGCACAATATTGGTGTCAGAGCAGTCCGCACATCCCAACTGGCTGGCTACACATCCACTACATGAGCTATTTTTGAATTTAGTGCGCAGATTGAAATAAGACATGTCTGAGGAAAAATCCATGCTTCCATGGTTTGAAGCCAGACTCAATTGCCCGTAAATCATGCCTCTTTGGTGTTTCCATGTGTATTCCCGGTTTACACGTGGTGGGTGTGTTAGAAATCTGGACGGGAGAATATAAAAAAGGACAAAGAATATGGCCCTGAGTGAACTACATTACGACTGTTACAACCTCGATGCGCCGTGGGGCCATAAAGCTGCCGTAAAAGCGGCCGAGCCGAAATAAATACATTTAGCACTAACCCAAAAAAGCTTATGCATGAATTTAATTGACAGAGATGAAAACAAAGGATATTTAATCAGTTTTGCAAACAGAAAATATTGTTTTGGTTAATTATGATTTTTTTCTAAAGCATATTTCTTAAATTGTAATTTGTTAATGTAAATGAACAACATGAAAATGTTTTGGAACCCTTCTAAAAAGAGATGACTCACTTTTATTTCACAGTGGACATGTGCGTATTTCTGTGATTCTATTGTGTAGTTTAGACTCCATGGACATACTTATATTATTTGTGTCACTTGAGTTTAGTTTCTTCTCGTACGAGTACGAATGTCAACCTATTGCCATTGTTTTTGTTTATAGCTGCATTCTTTTTGAGTCTCCTTAGATTCAATGACTACATTGATATTCACTTGCTCAAGCCGGTGAAAGTCAATAAAAAAAACATACCTAAATCAAGGACCATCTTTTTTAGTGGTAGATATAATTGCTTTGTGATGCGTCTTTTCTTAAAATGTCTTGAATTCATATAACAAGCTACTTTTTTTTTTTCCACTGAGCTCTGGTGACTTTTTATCTACTAAATATGTGTGCTCAACTTGAAACTGGGGGCACTATCAATAATTAGCTTTCCATTTTCTCACACAGTTGCCGTGGCAACATTTGAGTTCAAAGTCTCGGCAAAGACATTAGTGGCTACACAATAAAAGCAAAAAAAAAAAAAGACCATTTTTAAATGGCTGATTCATAAACTGGTACTGGATGAGGCTAAAAAATTGCCCTCCTAATATAAAAGGAGACACAAGGGGGAATATAAAATAACATTGGTTTAATTCTCTATAACAAAGCAGGGCAAGTGGACGAGCTTTGCAGAAGACAGAGGCAGCATGAATTGTCTATCGTAATATGGGGCCTCAAAACATGTGACAGGGAAGCTATTCTTTCCAATGAAAACTGAGTAAACATCTACTTTGCCCAGGTGGGAATAAAAAAAAAAAAAAAAAAAGGTTTCAGGTTTCTACCCCAAACCCCAATTCCACCAAAGCTTGGGCGTTAGGTAAAATGTAAATAAGTACTTACAATGGGCAACAGGTCTGGACTGCAGGCACGTCAGTCTAGTCACATTATCTTACTACGAAGACACGCTCTTGTAACATATCCAGAATGTGGCTTGCCGAAAAAGACGTTGCTTGGATGGCAGCATACAGTACGATGCACCAAAAACCTGTATGGACCATTCATCATCAATGGTGACTTTGAGCTTTTGATCGGTTCTTTTCAACTTTTGGCCCGGAGGATACGTCCACCATGATTTCCAAAAACATGGAATGCGGACTTGTCAGACCACAACACACTTCACTTTGAGTCAGTCCATCCAGAGATGCATTTCTCAGGAATAATGGCAATTGCATCGCTTATATTTAGTCCATATTTTGAAATAAGATTTACCATATTTTCCGCACTATAAGGCGCACCTAAAAGCCTTCAATTTTTTCAAAAGCTGGCCATGCGCCTTATAATCCAGTGCGCCTTATATATGGATCAATATTGAGCCGCAACAGGTCTCGCTGTCAATACGCTATCGGTGACCCTATTGGCAGAAGATCCCGCCATCTTGGATCGCTAGCTAATAATAATACTTTACCTCAGAGAAAATAATAATACAGCTGTTTATTCATTTTGGGAGTGAATGAGTTGTCAGAAAGCTGGTTTGTAATCTATTAATAAAGTTTGACTGACCTATCTGACTGTTTTGTTGACATTCCCTTTAGCGCAGCACCATCTAATGGATACATAACGTAACCCGAGCCTCTATTGTAGCGCCTTTATATATGGAAAAGGTTTTAAAATATGTCATTCTTTGAAGGTGCGCCTTATAGTGCGGAAAATACGGTACTGTAAAAAAATAATAATAATAAATAAAAAATAATGAATAAACCCAACGATCATAAATTAGGCTAGACTAAAAATGGTATAACCTCCGTGCTGTAATAAAAGAAAAAAAAAAGAGAATTGAATCACAACATCCCAACTGCATTGGAATTGGGGTTGGTATATAATTTTCTTTAGTACATGACAGCCTGACTGTTAAATGCTAATGTGAGCCAGCAACATTCCACTGCAGACCAGTCAAAGGAGAGCAACAAGGTTTGGTTTTACTTATGCATGCATGCATTGATACAAATAAACGCCTCCTTGCAAATAAATGCCTGGTTCTTCCTGCATTTCTGCATGTAAATTCCCACATTCACAATGAGGGAAAAACATGCAGAAATATAACTTGTGATGATAACCTGCGGCCTATTGTCCATGTTACATGTTTATTTGCTGATGACAATTCAGCTAAAACATAACTCAGGTAATTTCCATTTTGAGTTGAACACTCATACCCTCATTCCGTGAGCAGAAAATCACGTCTGAAATAATTCAACAAGGTAGCCAGATGATGATCACAACAGGTGGCTTCCAGAAGAACTTGACATTCACATAACAGAGCCTCTTTTATTCCACATGATGTGCATTCAGATTCTAATCTTTGTAATAAAGCTGGCTGTCATAGTGATATTTAGCACAATATGCAGACGCCTTCAAATTCTAAAATCCTCAAAAACTAATCAAACAGTCCAGTCATACAGCTCCGTGATTTATTTGATATTTTATTGTTGTGATACATGAGCATATGTGGAACAGCTTTTCATCCTACATGCATCTTAGAGTACAAATCCTTTCGAAGAAACTATAATGCACATTTCACAAAACAGTATGTCGCTGAAAATCCCATGCATCTCACTCTCACAGTTGACCTGTACTACGGCCACAACTCTACTGTGCGACACTGTAATGAGAAATTGTGAAACCGAGTGTGTGGAAATCCGCAGTGTACACTTGTGTCTTTTACCAGGGCAATAAAATCAAAGGAACTGACCCATGATGCTGACTATGCCTGATACGTCCAATAACATTTTCCAAGAAGCTCGATCAAATGCAGGTGATTTCACATGGGGACTTTTTGAGAGGCTTCAAAGCAAAAGGCATCACTCTTTATTCGCCACTGGAGTTGCTTCGTTAAAGTGAGCTACCGTGCAATAAATAATAATTAGACACAATTTGAATTGTTTAGTTGAGAGTAAGCCAGAAACATTGTAGTTGTAGTAAAATAAAGTACTGTCGCTTCAATTTAAACCCCAGCCAGGCTCTCGTTTAAACAACAGTTATTTCTCAACAACATTTGTGGGAGCTAAGGAATGCCAGCTTTGTGCTGAAAGAATTTCCCCCTAGATTTAGCGTAAAATAACAAGAAGTGCTGCCTCAGTTTTTTTCTGGTATGTTTCAGTGAAAGATTCCCAATTGGACTGAAGTTTGAAATGTATTGTGACAGTGTTTCCTAAAAAAAATAAAAATAATGTTCTCTTGCCTTTCTGTTTCCCCGAATCACTAATTTTATTGTATTGCTAACGTACAATTAAACTATTATCCATAATCTCTGTCAGGAAAACATCTGAACCTATCAGCGGAAGTTTAAAAGTTAGAAAAAATATGACTATATGACTAAATATGACTGCCCAGAGCCAGCTGAGATAGGCGCCAGCACCCCCCGCGACCCTTGTGAGGAATATGGATGACTATGAAATGTGAAGATATTAAAATGATTTTAAAACATCATTAAATTTAATGACCTGACGTGAAGGCACAAATAAACATGCAGTGTCTATACTAATTAGCTCAAAGATTCCCTAATTGAATTGAAAAGCAGGGGAATGACACTAAAATGTCCACATTATACTTTGTTGAAGTTTCGACATCATTCTCTTAAAGCTATTTTCCTACATGTTTGTGCGTTAATAAAAATCCATAAATGAATGCCCTGTCCAAGTGTTGTGTCAGCACATTTGAAAGCAGCTAAACATTGCTGTGTAAATATGTAAAACATGCACTTATCATTCCAACAGCAGGGATAGCTGCAGGTATTTGAAGTGTCCATTGTACAATTCTTTATCCTGTTATCAAATAAATAGAAAACAGTTGTGCACAGATCTTTCGCATCAGGATGTTTTACTGGTAATCTCTTGCTTGTTTGTGTGCCGCTGTGCATCCTTGTGCGCAGAACAAGTGCGGCGTACCACCCGATGTGCACCTTATGGTCAAAATAATGCGCCTGTTAAATAACGGGAAAATACTGCAACATTGGCTTTTGACCAGTATTTGTTAGTTAATGGCGCCTTGTACTGCAGAAAGAAATGCCATAAAAATAAACAGGGTAGTTAGACTTCAACGTAAGTGGCTGTTTAGGGTGAAACACGTCTGAGTAATTTGAGTACTGCTTTTAACTTGGCTGTTTATTTAGGGTGCACCATTGGGAAGACAGGCCAAGACTGCTGCAACAATTTTTCGTATGCGTTACGGAAACATGCCGGCAACTTCAAAATAAGGGTTTATCAAATAACACTGTTGAACAATTTGAAAACAAAAACTGTTGAGTCAGATGTTTATGCTGATTAAAACAGATTGGTATGCTGATTCCAAAATTGCAGAAAGTTTTTTTTTTTTTTTTTTTGCATGTCAAGTTTATCTTCACAGTTTACCCTCCAGATAAGCAAAATTCCACTGATTAGCTGGTGTGCATTGCTTAACTCATTTGCTCCCAATAACGTGTAAATACTGCAAAGAACGGTTGCAGAAATGGTAGTTATAACACAAACGGCCAGCAGGTGGCAGCAGAGCAAAGGAGATCAACCAGGGCCATGTACAAAAAAAAGCTCAATTACTTACAATTTTAAAGAGATTTGTGAAAACTGATGAAACGTAGCTCTCTTCTAATGCTAATTGCTGCAAAATGGAAACAGATAGAAACATACTTTTTTTTTTTTTTCCTGATGAAAGAAGAGACTTTAATCTTTCTTTTGATAGGTTCCATGCTTTTATAGCCATAAAACACAATATTCTGTGGGCCTTGCAAAATCAGTCAAAATCCAGTAAAACAGCCGGGAGCGAACGGGATTGCTTCTGCGAAAATGGCTGGGAGTGAATGACTTAAAGGTATAGATACACTGCTAGCTAATTTCACATTTCCGTGGTTTACATGGCCTAAGTAATTTCAACTACGTAACTTGCTCAGTTCTTATATAGTGGAGAAGGGGCGACTCATGTTGGCGGCTCAAGTGAATTGCCGGACTCCATATTAGCCATGCCAGAAAAAGTCAGGATGAAATGGTGAAAAATAATAGTTGTCAGTCTTTGCAAATGTTTTCAGCAATTATCTTCAATTCTGAAGGCCCTGGGTCGATATTAGATTGACGTGGCCCCAGAGCCTAAGTGTGATTGGACAAAAAAAAAAAAAAAACTAGCATCCACATTTGTGTTAATGTCGTCAACAAAAACAAAACCAAAATAATTTTGGCAACACACTTCCACCGGACTAAAACTAGACTAGACTAGACTAAAACCCTCATTTATAAACAATAAGTGGGACTAAATCAGTAAGAATTTTCGTCGACTAATGAAGACGGGCCGAAAAACTGGACTAAAATCTGTGGACATTTTAGTTCATGAACAAAAACGAGACGGAAATTATATGATTTTGTTAAATCTTGTCTGCTAAACATCTGTGACATTATCATGTGATGCAGCACAAACACATGGGACAGAAATGAGATGGATTCACGGTCAAAGGTTGAAAAAAAAAATATATAGTTATAACAACATTAATCCAACAATAACGTTAATGCGACTGCTAGCTAATCCTGGCTAATTTACTAGCTCACAGCATGGAGTCATAGTAGCTACTGTAATTGTGTGTGACGTTTTTCATCAAAAAGATGAGAACATTTCGTGTGAAATAGTTTTACATTCAAAAAGGTTAAATACAATCTGCTAAAAAAAATAAAAATAAAAATAAAAATGTAAAATGGTTGCCCTGACTAAAACTAGATTAAAACATTGACAGTTTTTTTTTTACTAAAACTAGACAAATAAAATTACGTTTTCTTGGAAAAATGCGAGATTTATCGTCGACTAAAAATGAACTCAATAAAAATGGGATGAGGTTGACTAACTTTGATAATACTAAAAAGCATGACTGAAATTGGACTAAAACTGAGCTTAAATTTAAAAATGGCACACAAAATTAACAGTAATCGACATACAAGTAATGGAATCAATTACGCTACAAAACTAAGAGAATAGATGATAGGGAATGAATTAACAAAGATTTTAAGTTGTAAATGTGTTTGTTTTTTTTTGTTTTGTTTTTTTGATAGTGTCCAGGCCACCAGAGAAGACCTTGCTGGCCCATCACTGAGGAAGTTAATAATAAAGATACACTGAGCTACGAGCACATACAGCTCTATCCGACACCACTGCCAAGCACAAGTCAATCAAGCTCAGCGCATTGCAGGTAGGTACAGCGGAGCAGTGGAGGCATGTCTGCCCACTGAGGAATTTTGATTATGATTGGCGAGGGCATTGCAGAGATATGTCTTAATCCCCGTTTCTATGTCTTGACTGCCAAATTAATTTTCACAGTCAAATTTATTTCGCTAAGCTGTAATAAAGATATCCACAGCCCCACAGCATTATGATTGAATAAATGTTGTAGGATGTCATGCAAAACATAGATGCAAGAGAAAACAAGAAGTGTACTAAGGTTCGGTTTAACTGTCACAAATAACACATTGCATACTGATGACACTTAAATTAATTTATGATTGGATTTTACCTCTTACATCTGGATGCATTTTTTTTTTTTTTTGTAATTTATATGGGATCCACTAACATGATTGTGCGTCTTGATTAATAATTGCATGTGAAATTGAGTTACATTATTCTGCCTAGGCAGCAAACAATATTTCCATTGATTAGTTGAGAAGGACAAAAGGCCGCTGAACAAGAATCTCAGACTTTATATATTTATTTGGGGCACATGCGAAGTACAAGGACTTAATAAATGAGAAAACACAAAAGCCATAATGTTGCCTCTTAAAAAATAAAATACACCAAAAGGAATATGCAAAAATGGAAAATATGTCTTCACAGTTTAAAGCAACAGAGGACCTGCTGCGTGTGACACCACGCAGACACATTTTCAAGAGACACTAACCTGACAGAAGTGTTACTCCGAGCAAAAATTAAAGAAATCATAGCAAGGATAATCTGAAATTCGGTGTCGACACTGACGCAGTAAGCAATTTCCCACATTGTGAAGTGGAGCTGTACGCTTCCTCTTGGGCTGCAATGCACAGATAGCACAGCCATCGCTGAGCAATCCATTACACCGCCGAGGACACCCCCGAAAAACATTTTTAAAATCCTTTTAACTATTAAAAGGGGAGCATAGCCCACACTGCTACACTGGCTCGAGGTGCCTTCTGGTCCTCACACATGAGGTATTTTAAGGAAACTGTTGTGTAACCTGGTTGACCGTGTGAGGCAGCCTGAATCTTGAATGGGAGTGTGCCAAAAGAGCATGAAGCCATGTCTGATTGCATGTGCGTCACACCGATGACCTGTAAAAGTACCCCTGAGTTGTTGTATATAACATGTTCAACCAGAAAGGACCGTGTGCAGGGAGGTACGGTCCTCCTCCGTCGTGGGCTTAAAAGTCTGTGAGATATATAATTTCACCCCCCAAAAAAAAGTGTGATAAAAGAAAGATAAATCTAGCACTACGATTTATGTCTTAGTTCACTGTTAAATAATCTGTTTTAATGACATTTTCCATAGGAATTATTTGAATTTCTTCAAACAGTAAACAGTAGGACAGATTAGGGGTGTGCTCAAAAAATCGATACGGCAATATATCGTTGCGGGCCTCATTACAATACACGTATCGATACGCAGGCGCCAGAATCAAGATATTGCTTGTTAACTTTAAATAGGCAGTTAACGTTTGCCTTTGCAGCCGGCATTGTACCTAAAAAAAATAAAAACCAGCAGCGTCTTTGAAATTAATTGCCTTCAATTAATGCAAAAAAATAGCTCACCAGTGATTGGACACTGTGTTTTGCTAAGAAAAATTAAAGCAGAGGAAGAATATCAACATTTATTTACTTATAAATTTAATATCGCACGTGTCTTAATGCACCAAGTTTCCTTTATTTTGTTTAAAAAATAAACCTCCATGTTTGTTTTTATCTTATTCACGTGAGCACTGTGTTTTAGTTGTTATTCAACAAGTTGTGTAGAGATTCCTTTCCACTGTAGCTTCATCCACCAGCGGGTACTTAGTTTTGTACGCAAATACTATAGCTAACTTATGACGTGCCTTTTGCAGTCATTGGTTTCTGTTCTTATAGCGTACCTAAGGGTTGTAGCTTTTGGTTTCGCTAATACAGATATCCTACTGAAAATTCTAGCAACTAATCAGGTATTCGGATAAAAATAAAACTAAATATGCATTTTTGCTTGGTTTAAGAACTACTAATACAGTAGAGAAAATAACACATTTCACTGACTGAATGATCAAGTGGTTTTCATTTTTTATCATTTCCAATCATTCAACTTGATTTACATTTTTAATTCTAGCTGAAGCTTCAAAAGTACTGTGTGTACCCACCATGCTTACATTCTTAAATGTAGAATAGAGGACCGAGATTTACTGAACAGTCCCCCCCTACTTAATGACAAGGACTCTAATCCGATCAGTGGTTTGATCACAATCCTGAACTTTGGCATTGCTTAGGCTGGGAACACACAAAGACAATCACGGTGTTTTTGTCCCAGTTTTGCCCTTTCCCGACCAAGGATGTCAAAAGCTCGGCTATCTTAAGTCTTTATAAGATTGCCCTGTAAGATTATCCTTTGGTCCGAGGTGTTTTAAAAGTTGATATAGGTATTAAAGGGAAAAAAAAAAAATGGTCAGGGCAGACAATCTTGAATATTAAATGTGTGCAATATTTATAAGTAAAAAACATCGTAAAGTGCGTGTGGGGAAAAACCGTGACCTGTCATGTGGAATGGAATGTAGCCAATCACGGATGCAGCGGTTGTACAAGCCAAAAACATGTCCTATATATATGTGGTGTTTGCCAGATGGTGAAAAGTATTTTCCAAATTTTTTCTTGGCAACGCCACCATTTTTACAATGCTCTTGCCTGCGGTCGTCTTCGGAAACACTTGGGTAACATATTCAGGTGGGAGTTTCTATTCTTCATTCATCTTCAGCTCCCACATGATCACGTAAGATTTGTGAGTTGGAAGATGGAATCGTTTTGAAATCGGTGTGACAGAACCTTGTGTGAGGTGGTCTGTATTACTATCCGAGCAGACCACACACACTATTGACTGTGAAATGCCTTATTTTCTATCTCTATGTGTAGTGTCTTAACCTTGCTCTCGCAAGATGAATTCTCGCGGTATTTGTGAGTTCACAAACTCCGGAGAATATATCTTGCACCGCTCCCGCTGATAACTGCCGTTCCCGAACCATTGGTGGTTCGGACCACTCACAGAGCGAGATTGTGTTTGGGGGGCGGTATATGCAGCTGTGACGAAACCAGGAAGCCACCGCCGACGCCCGAGCTAATTCGAGGATGGTCGAAAGTCGAATATATCCGAGTTGTTTTTCCCCAGTTCCGACCTGAGAGCATTAGAGGTGAAAGTAAACAACCAAAATGGCGGATAGTGATAATTTTTTTTTTAATTTTGGTCCTCAAAACTTATTTTGACCTCCAGAAAACTTCCCTTTTTGCAATTTTGCTTCATTTATAGCTTATTACATAAGCATTCCATACAGTTAAGTAGCTGACGGTATAATTTCATGCAGGGAGATAGCGGCAATACTGTTACGTACATTGCGTTACGCGGAGTTATGTCCAATATTTATGAATGAAGAAATCTATATAATTTTATATTCGAGTAAATTGTGTTTTGCCATTCGGAGTTAAGTCACATAGTAGTCCGCCGGTGAAATCGGGGTCATTTTTTTCTTCCGACTTTGCAAATGGAATTTACGAGTTCAAGGGGGCGTTCCCGTACACACTTCCTGGTTTGAACTCATAAAAGTCCGACTTCCGACCGTCCTCGAATGCAGCATAGCAAACAAACCTAACATGGACAAATGGACGCTGCAACCCACCGTTTCCTTGTTGAATATTGAACAGCGAGGGGCGCTTCGTGCATTTCTAGCTGGTAAGATGTTCGTGCTTTCACCCCCTTCGGCAAGAACGAAGACGAAATTTTCACCCGTGGCCGTGATTGGTTAAAACAAACGTGTAGAATGTCGCATCGTCTAATCAGCTCGAATTATTGTACAGAATGTCCCGCCTTTTCCCGACGAAATTACTGTGGAGAGGTACCAGATGGATATGTAAGATGCGTTTGCCTGCCTTTGCCAGGTTAGTAGTGTCTGTCACAGATGAAAAATCTTTTAAAATTTGAAAATCCTTACTTGTGAACCAGGCTATAGTTGTTCAGCATTAGGATTCAAGTATGAACCCATGTAGTTTGTGCAGACAAGGCATCTCTTGTGGGTGATGTGTAACACAATCTCCAGAGTAATGTCAGATATATCAGCTGCTGTCACCCATATGGCATCTAACAATATCTGTCAACACAAGCAATGGCATCAGTCACTGTACAGTGGCCATGTCAAGGTTGACCGTATTGCTGACTGTCAGTGCAGTTGCCTCATCAATGTACCCGCAGCCCACTGCTATTACCAAGTAGGGTACTTTAGCATCAGAGGAAACAAAGAGGTGATGTTTTAGAATCAAAACGTAAGTGGGTGTGGCATACTAGACCAAGGAATAACTCTTCTGTATGCATCTAAACATTCACAAATAAAAGTGTGAATATCCCCTTCTCCCTAGTATTCTTATTTTAGCAATGTCCATTGAAGCTCGCTCAGGAATAATTATCTATGAAATTTTAAATCTCAAAGCTCTTTTGAACACCAAAATGTGTTTAATAGCTTAGCACACTCAAAGCCAAGCACTCTGTAGTGGAGGCAATACCATCAAGTCCTTCCAGCTCTTTTCGGCTTTCAGCATATTGTAAGTAGGTATGTCAAGTGCTAGATTTATCATGCGAGAGTGGCTTCTGGGAATCTTACCAATGTACTTCTGCTAATGGCGTTTCTCATTGATATTCATCTTTAATTTAACCCTACAAGTTGATTTGAAACATTTAAACACGTAATCCCAAAAGATGAACTCTGTGTTTCGAAAAGATAGCATGAGCTATGAAGTTGTTTACAACTAGCAGATGGGCCAAATCCCAAAATACATGAAGCTCAAGAAGAAATATTCACATCATTCTCATGTTCTTGTGTTTATCCTGTCAGGGTCAGTGGTAAGCTAGAGCCCGAGGCCCCGTACACCCTGGGTATGGTCACAGTTGATTGGAGTGAACACGCAGACAAACATTCACACTCACACTCTCATATAAGAGCAATTTATAGTCTCCAAGTGACTTTGGAATGCGGGCGGAAGCAAAAGTACTAGGAGATTACCCTGGTAGGCCTAAGCCGAGATTCGAATCCCCTCAAATGTTTGAGAATTGGATTGTCAAGAATGGTTAATTAAGCTGTTACACGGAAGGCTGTGATTCTACCAGACATATTCTGGCACCATTGTTCTTCTGTTCAGCATTTAACAACCATGCTTTGTCTCTTGAAAAATAACAACTGCAATGTGCATCTCTGTACCTTCATTTTTTAATAACAATCTCTTCATAAATAGTTTATGATCACACAATTCAGTGAATTCTCAAAATGTATTAGAATGTCAACTGGCAGTCATGTAGAGGAGCGGGGGGGAAAAAAATGCAAACTCTAAATAATCGCAGGGGGAATATGAATTTGACAGTCAGTCAGGCCAATTTATCATTCTGTCAAACTCCACTGAATGGCGCAGCGGAACTATCTAGAGTGTGAAACAAACCCGCTTCCACCGATAATGGTTCAGTATTGAAGCCAGAAAATAAATGCCAGCCACGTCGACATATTTGTGACTGTAAAAAGGCCTTTCAGTAGCTTTCACTTGTAAAAGTGATACAAATGGCCAAAGCGCCTTCAGTTCTGCGTTGAGGCCAAAGACCTTCGCTCCTGTAACGTGACATGTGTGATAGAAATCAATACAATAGGGACATGATGAATTTATCTTTCAAATTGACATTTGCCAACAGCGACAAGTAGTTTAACTCGTGGCACAGGTCTGACGTATTTTCCAATGGCCACTTGTACCTAAGACGAATATTTCCTTCGACGCTACTTGCATATTCAAGACTTTCCCAAAGGGAAGTACTCTGCATAGTCAAAGGATTTTATGGCATTCCAGTAAAAGGACATTAGTCTATTACAACCTTTGAGTGGTCCCACATCCTTTGGACAAATCGACCCAGCTACAATAGTCAACTCAAAGATCCAATGGCTAATGGCTTAGTTTCTGATGTGCTTGGAGACAGCCTGTGATTACATTCGGGCCTGCACCCTTTCATTCGACCAGCATATCATTTTCTTCTCCGGCAGACTTCAAAGTGTGGACACTTCAAAGCGGGATGAGTGACTGCCACTCGGACTCCGAGGACGGCTCTTTTGATCATCTTCCGAAAACTCTAACACAATCAGCCAGGCGCACCACGGAGGAGGATTTGACAGCCAAAAGATAAATGCAGTCATCCTCACAGCTATCAGATAGGCACGGCCAGCTGTAATCCATTAATATGAAAATTAGAGAGGAGAAGAGTAGGTGAGTTGGAGGTCTATTGAGGGCCTTGCAGTTACAATTTCACTGTGTTATTTCTAAATTGGAGGAATGAACGTGATACCAAAAAAAAAATCGTAATTGTCTAAATACCCAATGGGAAAGTTACAGCACTGTATTTTCAGTCTCGAACATAACTTGTACTTTGCACTTGCACATTTTTGGTAAAAAATATATTTGCCTTTTCTCTTGGCCTTTCTTTTTATAAAAGAAGACATGTTGTCCATATTTGACACAAACTGAGCTTAAAGTTCAATTTCAATTCAAGAATGCCTCCAGAAGTTTCTACCAGTTTCCTTAGGTATTATTTTCCCATTTTCAAAGGAAGAGCGTCAATAAAAATTTCCGTGAGTCATTGGTGGTCGCCTTGCAGGAAGCCTGCATTATTATTTTATTTTTTATTTTATTTTTTGTAGGCTGAAGCTTTTATTAATGATTCAATGATCATGAAATTCCTTTTGGTCCTGAAACAAATGATTTTATTTTTATTTTTTTTAAGTACCTCTTAGATATCAAGGCAGAAGAACATTCTCTCCGGCACAGTGATAAGAAAAAAAAAAGCTCAGAGGTTGGAAATGTAGTCATAAATATGGTTGATACAAAATATTACGATACATTGCATCACAATTGTTAGCACTCTCTGCAGGTTTTCATTTATTGCATGCTTGATGTGTGAGACGGCTGTTTCTCCTTGTTTTCCATTCTTCGTCCGTAAACTAGCTTGTCTCCTAGAGATAGATCAACATGTTTTTGTTTTTTTTCAGGGCCAATACCGATGCCGATTATTAGTTGTCAAGGAGGCAGATAATCGATATTTGAAGCCAATATTCATTTTCTGTCAAAAGGGGGGGGAAATATTGCCGTCAAAACGTTTTGCCTTGACTTTGTTGTAATGTCTAAAAGTATCAATGCATATTGAACAATCTTTCAGACTTCTCAAAATGTACGGTTTTTTTTGTTTTGTTTTGGGGGGTTTTAATCTTAGACAATGTAATTCATTTTGAATTTCTAAAATATGTTCAGGGAGCTCCCAATGCTATCAGTATGTCTTAAAAGTTGAATGAAAACATATATAAGTAAATATCTGTTAGGATTTAGTTTTTTTTTATCGTGTTTTCCTTGTGTCTCTTGTTCTGTCACTGTCTCGTCAAGTCTTATCATGTCCACCTGTGCTCGTTGTGTTATACACTCAGCTCCCCAAGCCACTTGTGTCTTGTCCAGGTGTCTCTCGTTACTATGTGTATTTAGCTTTCGTTCAGTCCTGGTCGAGTCTTTGTTGTTGTCCTGGTCACACCTCGTTTCCTGCGCCTGTCCGTCCTGCCTGTTTAGTTTGCTATGGGGTATATGCCACGGAAGAGGCGGGACTGTTTTTTGCACAACAGTTTGTTTCCGGTTCGGTTTGCGACGTGTGGGCTGCGTCAAAAATACTTGGGCTTCCGACTTTGTGCCCGTCGGTTGCGCGTTCGCAACCCGGACCGGAAATAAACTGATGTGAAAAATCACGTCCTGCCTCTTCCGTGGCATATACCCCATTAGTAAGTTTAGTCCAACTGTTGTTTTGTACTTTGTATCTTGTGTTGCACTTTGTTTATGTTGAAATTAAAACTTATTTGAGGGCACCCCTGCCACGCCACGCCTCGCCTTGCTTCCCTCCACTTAGGTCCACAACATCCCATGAACCTTAACAATACCGTCGCTCTGTATTAAAAAAAAAAATAAATAAAAAAAAAAAAAAATAAAAAAAAAAAAAAAAGAAATATTAAACTTCCACCTTTGTTTGTTATTAATGTTGAAGAAAAAAAAGGTTAAAGGGATACTTTACTCATTGAGCCATTTTCAGCAAAAAAATTTTTATTTTATCCATAATTAATTTGATAACTTCATTATTTTTCTTGTACAATTAATACTTTTAAAAACTTTACTTTTTTTCCACTTGCTGTCGACTGAAGATGACATCAGTGATGAAGAAGTAGGTAACGACCAATCAATGTTCACCTGTTTTCTGGGTTTGGTCTGAAAACTGAGCCATGTTTGGTCATTATTGACTTCCTCAGCACAGGTGATGTCATCTTCAGTCAACAGCATGTGGAAAAAATAGTTATTAAAGGGGCTGTCTGCCGGATTCACTCAGGAAAATGCACTTTTAAAATACAGGATGTACACACTTTAACTTTCTCTCAGTCTACACATCTGTGTTTATGTTAACCTTTGGTGGTGATTTCGTCCTAAACCCCCACGCCCTCAGCCTGTATTTTGCCATTTTGTGCTTGTTTTGTAAACAGCGGGACATTTCAGTGGGCAGACAGTGTTTACAACCCTCCAGCTAATCGCAGAGCGGGGGGTGGCGTGTCGCAAACGGGGCCGGGCGAACGTGTCAGCTGCGTGACGTTACTAGATAAGATACAGGCTGGGTTGGTGGGGGTTTAGGACGAAATTACCACAAAGAGTTAACAAAAACACAGATGTGTAGACTGAGAGAAAGTTAAAGTGTGTACATCCTGTATTTAAAAAGTGCATTTTCCTGATTGAATCCGGCAGACAGCCCCTTTAAAGGTATAAATTTTTCATGAAAAATAATTAGGTCATTCTGGACAAAATAACTTTTTACTGCTGAAAATGGCTCAATTAGTCAAGTATCCCTTAAAGATTCCCAAAGTCACCAGCATCTCTTATAAAGTTAAGTGAAAATGTAAACAAATAGCTTCCTGAAATTAAAATGGTTTTAGCTTGACCTTTTATCGCCCGTCAGATATTTGTCAAAATGTCCAATATCAACGTCTTGTCTCCACCTGCTGAGTAGAAGCACCTGTGGCTAAAGCAAAACAGTTTCAGGGTTTTTACTTTTCGGACCGGGATTCCCCAAGTCTGATAATAAGAGAGGACTTTTTTTTTATGTATTGTGCCTGCCTTGTATGGACAGCAATATCATTGCAGGACTCGCCTTTCTGCATGATGTATCGTGCTCAATTATTTTTACATCTACTGCCATCCCCACCCCTTCACTCATGGATCCAGCCAACCACATAACCCGAATCTTTCATTTCAGCCCCCTCCCCACTTCTCAATGCACAACACAACTACCAGCCATCGCTCCTCAGTCTTTCACCTATTGATCCCAAGCATGCTTCCTCATTTCCTCTGTAGGTGCATCCGTCCAAATAGCCGTCCATCCACCCGTTCATTAGCATGAGTACGCGTGAGGTGACGTGAACTCACCTAATGGGGTTATGTGTCTCCAGGAAATGGCTGGCTCAGGTTTCCCGCTGGCCGTACAGATGAGCGACACGTTGCTGCCCTCGTTTACCGTGATGTCAGAGGAAATGTCGTATATCTTGGGAGGAACTGTTCGAAAAAGGAAAGAAAATAAGATGTCAAACGTCTAAAATATATCATGCAATCATACATTTGAGAGGAAGGAACCACCAGGTAGTTGTTCAGGGTTATTGAAGGAGGCTGATGACATAATTAAATGTGTTTACTTTCAGAAAAGCACTCAACCACCTACTCACAAGAATGAATGCCAGTTCCTTAATTGACATGGCTACGTATAATACCGTATATAATGAATATAACGTGTTATCATGATGGGCAGTACGGTGACTGAGCGCTGAATAGGCATCCATTAATTTTGTATTGTATTGCATTTGCATCGATTGTACTGCTTTTACATGGAAACATTTATATTGATGGTATCTACAGTACAGTTTAGAATGTTGTACATTCTAATTAATTATAATATCACAGCATTGGCTATGCCTGAATGAAGAACGGGTATAGAATTCACGGAAGAGGATCTATGCAAACATCTGGCATATGTACATTCATCCATCCGATGAATATCATGCGTGTATCAAACTGCTTTCATTTTCATACGACTGCAAATAATTGTCAGTTCTACTTATATTGTCGAAGCCTAATCAAAAATGTCAAAAAAAAAAAGTCAAAAATGTAGATGATGTGGATGCAAAATCATTCCAGTCATAATAGAGTATTTGGTTCCCGTCACAAGAAGTATGCAAAACCGACTTCCAATATTGTTTCAAATTCTCTTACCATGTTCTCATCCACGAAGTATAAAAGTGAACCAATTTCAATTTTCCATTTTCATTCAAAGCACAATTCCTACAGGTGCAAGATATTTCTGAAGGCAAGGTCCTGGTGTTGTTCCAGTTAGGTTCATTTGTTCTCGTGAATATAATAAAGAACAACTTTGTAATATCACTAAAATGTCTATTAAGTGTTTATGAATTACTTTGTATCAACCTGTAGTATTAAAGGGGAGTTTACAGTTTTAAAAACAAACATGGTTTTATTTTGGGGTTTTTTAAACACACTGCATCTTGACAAGGATAGAATATCAGAAGCTGACCAAAGGGTTTTGTTAATCACTTGTCATCCAATCACTGAATTTTTAATTTTAGTGTTATACAACACCCCATCATTAATAAGTTACGCAAGCAATGTAGCTAAGAATGGCTTGTTAACCATGCACATTCATAGGGGCATCCCATACTGCAGCCAAAATTTCATATACATGAGTCCAAATATTCTAGTGGTAACAGTCCCACTTTTGTTTGTCATGTGCTGAAGGTTGGATCCCAAAGCGCAGACACAAATAAGATTTTAACTATTTATTCACATCGAAAGGCGTAAAACAAACGTGACGAGACGAGAAACAAAGAGAGTTGCACAGAGGGACAGAAAGCAATAATCCGGCAAACACACAAAATTCTCAGACTGCTACTACAGACAGTGAATCGATCTGATTCTGACGAAAGATTGACATCACATCGGTCCTGACATCACATAACATCACATGGCGTTTTTCCAGTTGAAACCAGATGATGGTTACATCAGTTCAAAACAGACACTCGTTACATCAGTACATAACAGACACTTGACCTCACGGTCATGAACTCAAACTTAACCCTGGCGTGACCCCAGACATGACATTTTTTTGTATTTTACAAACACCTCTGTTATTATTTTCAGTCACTGAATCCCATAGAACAGCCCAAAAGCTATACAAACAATGATGGTGTGAAGAATTTTGTATCCCATAGTATCTTTAGCTGTTGGTTTTATTTTTAGTTTCTTTGTTGTTTAATCGAATTACTGTTTTCTCTTTATGCTTAACTGATGACAACCCACCCCCAGTATTTTTTTGTACACAGGTATTTATTTCATATAAAAATAAATAAATAAAAAAATAAAAAAGTTTGTGTTGCTGCACAACATGGTAAGAACAGCGCAGCCATGTTTGACCCTTTCAAAACATACATCTGACACTTCCGGTTAGCGACGTCTCCACTTCAGTGATGTAAGTCGTACATGACAAGTGTTTCTATTTAGTTGTTTTTAAAACAAAAAGAAAGGAAAAAATGAGAAAAAGGAGAGGGGAAAAAAATCATAGGGGTTGTTAGTTTTTGACAGAGACTCGAAGCGGCCGGAGGGCGGAGGCATTCAAATTTTGCTAGCAGGTAAAAAAATGCAAGCTCAGCTTTTAATTATTCAAAAACAGATTATGCAGGATCCAATAAATGACAGATCCTGGGGTCATACAGTTATTTGGAACTAGAGCAACATTTTGGGGAAATACGCTTTTGAAGTTGTGCTAAACCTCAGCGTTTGAAGCACATTCATGCAAGATATCTTAGAACAATCAAAGGACTGAATGCAAGTCTTTTCTTTCTTTTCTTTTTTTCGCCCACAGTGCTTATCCAGGATCATCCTCAACAGAAAATTGCAAAAATCCGATCAAATCAGATCTCAACCTTCATCTAATAATTGACAGTGTTGATGTTCGAGGCTCTGCTCTGTTCATCATCAAGTCAGCGTTATCGGTGTTCTGGATCCAGACTGTGCTTGTGTAGTGTAAGATAAAAAGGAGACCTTCAAAACACTGAGTTAAAAGACATCTGTTTATTTGTTTTTGTGAGACGATGCACAGCCCGACAACAACGTTTAATATTTTACAGGCCTGCAAGTGCTTAGAACCCGAGTTCAACCCACTTCAAAAATGTTCAGCAGGATTAAGTGGTGTGTCAAAATGACATTTACAAGAGCAAAATCAGATTTAATATGCAGTATACTGCACTGTAAAAACTGAGATGCAGGCAGAGGCTCGAAAGTCTAGACCAAGCGCTTAAGGTGATGATTAAAAAAAAATTAATACAAGAGAAGTGAAGAAATTTCAACGATTGTCAATACTGCTGGGCATCAAATTATAATCGTCAAGGTTCCGAGCTGTTGGAGGTTTTATCAACTTGGAATTAGAATCAAGACATTTAAATAAGCCGTGTGTGGACAAAAAAACACTTTTTTTTTTTTTTTTTTTTTTTTTTTAAAGTTCGGTACCGTAGCAGTCGACTGTGCTGTAAAGTAGTCCAGCCTTAAAAACCTCCTTGAAGCCTGTGAAAAGATAATCCAATGTGAAGATGACTCAACACTTTTCACAGACTTCCCCTTTCAATAAACATACAACACATGCTTGGAGCCTTGAGACTGCTTTTTGGACAAGCCTTCTGGATGACTCATCATTAAAATAATCAATACGTGGAACCATAATGGTTCAGTGGGTGCGGGGAGGTATAAAACACAACATTAAAGACTCCTCCAGCCTATCTTCACACAAATTATCAGTGCTGGTATACACTTTTTTTGTGGTATAAGCAACAGATTCAGATCAAAGTGAGATGAAATTACTAGTGGACATCTGGTGGGAATGGAACTGTGTTGATTCTTGGTTATTACTCGTCCGACTCTTGTGTTTCCTTGCTGTAGGACGCGGCTGTTGACACATCGCCTCTATGCCCGATCGTACAAAATTGAAAATGTATTTATACTGATGCTATCGCTTCTTTGAGAGGACTACTTGTTTTTTTCACACACACTGATCAAGAGTGCTCAACCTCTTGGTTATGACGGCATCTCATTTCATTTTGTTTGGTTCAGTATGTGCCAACAAAAAAGGATACAATGTCCCAGAAGTAGGGATGCACGATGATGCTATTTTCAACCGATACCGATAAGCCAATACGGGAATTTAGAAAGGCTGATGTCGATAACCGATAAGTAAGCCGATAATTGTTTGCAAAATTAACTTTAATACAAATATGCTTTGAGTACTACTATAAATCTGACATGCATAAATACATGGAAATATTGTGAAAAGCACCATGAAGTTGAATTTTATTGATATCTCTGCTTTAAAGACAACCAAATAACTCAGTTTTGTGTTTGCCAAAACAAAATTGGGGAGACACAGTAAAGAAAGCCCACACTGGCGACTGCCATGTCGCCATGATGCATCTTCTGTGAACACGAGGTTGCGCTCATTATGATGTCACAAATATGCGACACGACCATAGGAGAGAGGAGGAGTTGGGCACAACTTGAGCCACAAGCACAACAGATGGACCAACGTGGCATGTCTATTATTATTTGCGGATTTCTTTATTATCTGGTTTATCTGATGACGTCAAATTGGTTGATAATTGCCGCTAATTATCTGCCGCCGATATTATCGTGCATCCCTAGCAGAAAGTGAATATGAGATCAAAACTTATTGTTGGTCACAATGAATGTCAAAATGTACTCATCAAACCACATTTGGAATTAGGACAATTGGGAACACTTCTGAATTAGGATTTTTTTCCAATAACCCTTATTAAAAAAAAAAAAAAAAAAAAGAAAAGAAAAGTTCCCTGACTTCTGTTATCCTTTATTATTATTATTATTATTATTATTATTATTATTATTATTACTAATACTATTACTACTTATTTATTGACTGATTTATTATTCCCATACCTACGATTTATTTTTAAAATCATGTTTTCTAAAATCTTGGTTTTGCACTGTACGCTCATTTAGAAATTTTAGATAACATTTTTTTCATTGCTTAACTTTGCTTTAAATCTCTTAAAATCTGCGCGTTTAAATGCTGCAAGTTTAATTATAGATTGTTAAGCATATTGTGTTATGTTGTGCATGATATTAAACTCCCACCCATTTTCACTGAAGCAACCTCCTTCACTTTTGACTGATTTTGCAAGGCCCACAGGATATTGTGTTCTATTGCTAATAAAACATGGAACCTACCAAATGAAAGATTTGAGGCTCTTCATTCATTAGGGAAAATAAAGTATATGTCTATCTGTTTATGTTTTGCAGCAATTAGCATTAGAATATAGATACGTTTCATCATTGTTCACAAATTTGCTTAGAACTGTGGGGAAATCAACATTTTTTTTAACATGGCCATGGTTGATCTCTTATACTCTGCTGCCACCTGCTGGCCTTTTTGTAATCACTACCATTGCTTCAACCACTTTTTATAGTAGAGAGGCTGTAACAAAGCTTCCTGTATGCTCTAGCATAAAAACTAAACAAAACAAAACAAAACAAAAATGCATAAATACATCTTTGGGACACTTAAAATTTTAAAATAGAATGCATTTTTACATTTTTGGGAGCAAATGAGTTAAGCACTATAAATTACTGATTCTATTTATTTATTTGCTTACAAAACAGTCATATTCCTGTGACATCAAAATCCCAATCAGTTACTTCTAGTCTAAAAGCTCTTTTATTCATACTCATTCAACATCTATAACAGTGATATTTCCACCCTTAAACAATAGGACAATTTACCCCGTCTCCTTCGCCTGCACTTGTTTTCTTAGCATGCTAATTCATTAACACAATGATTGTCATGTTTTCCCATTCTCCTCTAATTTCCCCTCCTCTAGCCCTGTGGGAGGTGCAGAGAGCGAGGTGCCAAAGCTGATCCAGGCAGCATCTCTTCTCTCTCCTGTCAGACACAGCGGGCGAAAAAAAATAAGCATCTAATGATGCCACCTTGAATTACAGAAACGCTTACAGCTGCAATATCACAATACACGGGTATTCTCCTGGAGCTGCAACGAGGAAGACGCACAACTGAGCTCCTCTGAATTCTGAAAGACCTCACCATTGCCGACTTTTGCCACCAAATACAACACACCATTACAGACTGAACAAACTGCCATCCAGTTTTCCAATTAGAGTGCAGAGGAGAGCATGCATTGGCCACTTGGTGTAATTGACTCCGGTGTAAGTGCAAGGCAGAAAGCAGTTGTTATTCACATTCTGAACCAGAACAATAAAGAGAGTTTTGCTATAGCTGTCCTCGGTGCTTATCCCTGCTAAACATAATGGAGTGTAATGCTCTTGCTAAAAATACAACACAAATTGATCTGAGTGTAGATCATTTTTAAATCAACAATATGAAGCACTAAAATAGTAGTTCTGGGAGAGATTTGAGTTTTATGTTTAAGACCAGCTAATTAAGATCTTACTCCAAGGCTTTGTTTAATCAGACATTGATGTATATGAATAATAACATACCTGTAAACTATACCACTGTGTAGGTTGTAAAGTACACCTCAGTAATGAGACAGCTATTCCTAAAGGTTTTCACTACCAACACTGCAGCACAAAGGAACAACTTCTAATTTGTTAATTAGGTGGCACATCCTGAAAGTAAACACACACATTGACAGATTATGTTACACCAAGGGATTAGCTATATTTGTAGGCACGGCCCACTGGTAGTTTTTTCACTCAAGGTAAAACAAAAAGAACTGTTAATATTTGCCACAGGTTGCAGACTGCTGTGGTGGTCGCGGACCCACGTGCAGGGAGGCATAGGAGACAAAGCAGGAGTGCATGATGTACTACAAACAAAATGTATTTATTTTCAAAAATAAAAAAGGCAAAT
The DNA here is from genome assembly GCF_051991245.1 of Festucalex cinctus. Classification (NCBI taxonomy): domain Eukaryota; kingdom Metazoa; phylum Chordata; class Actinopteri; order Syngnathiformes; family Syngnathidae; genus Festucalex; species Festucalex cinctus. Next base: position 15,031,769 of record NC_135420.1, read on the forward strand.
AAGACATTTGGAATAAAACATGCCCTGCGATTGGCTGACAACCAGTCCAGGGTGTCCCCAGCATGCTGCCCGAAGCCAGCTGGGATAGGCTTCAGCACCCCCGTGACCCTTTTTAGGAGCAAGCGATTAAGAAATGGATGGGTGCCTACTACAGGGAGTCCTTGATTTATGGGGGAGTTCCGTTCCTACGCTGGCGATGTAAGCCGAATTCCGACTTACTGTAAGTCGGATTTCACCATTTAAAGGGGCACGATGCAAGATAAGACTCAAATTTGAGTATTAAAATAACCATATTTTTCACCCGCACATGTTTTAAGAATTGTATTATGGACAGGAGGCACTACTGTGGCACAATGACTGTTGCCCCTATTTTTCTATTAAAGGAAGAAATGTTGGAGTGTTCGGGCCGGAAACTTTAACTTTTGCTCTGAGCATGACGCCATGCGTGTTCACGCTATTGTCCCTGTTTGCTCTCGCGATTGTTCACGCAATTTCACGGACAGGACAGGTAAGACTTCGTAACGAAAATACGATCGGGTCTATTTATGATTAGCAGTGCACAATAAAACTACCACACAGTCGCTAACTAATGTCTCCGCACTTGGGCATATTAGCAACGTGCTGCTATCCTCGCAAAATATGAAAACTGAATCCTTCTTGGTGCCCCTTTAAAGTCAATATTTACATCAAGAGACTTTAAAAAAAAAAAAAAAAAAAGAATAAAAAAAATACTTGAGCGACCCGGAAAGCGACTGGATATCTTAAAACATACCTATGTTCTTTCTACTGCTGATTACTAGAGAACAGAAAAGGGTTGAGCCAAACTTTCTCTTTCAGCTGAAATATCATTTAGGCGATTTCATATAAAAAAATAAAATAAAACTAGAGCTGCGAGCAGCTATAAAGGGCCCTCGCAACCCGTGCCACGTTGGGGTATTTGCACGTCGGGGTACTGGCACGTTAGGGTACTGTTTCATAAGAAACCGTCTAAATTGCAAATGTTTTGCCATGCTTTTTGTGTTTGTTCACATTGCTATGGAATGCTTTGTCGAGGTATTCGGCTGATAGGTATGCCTCCCAATATTCACACATCTAGCTGAATCATATAAAAAAAAAAAATTCTTTGCAAACAATGCATCGCTACAGCAAAGGCGTGCCACGTTGGGGTACTTGCACGTCGGGGTACTGGCACGTTGGGGTACTGTCAAATAGGACAAGGACCATCTAAAATGTTTTTGACAATCCTTGTGTGTGCAAAGTTTAATCAAAACGCAAAATATGGTGCGCAATTCCCAAAATAAATTCAAAATGGCGGACTTCCTTTTAGGTTTAGCATACGGCTACAGAATACTTTTTGTAGGTCTTAAGCTAATAGGTATGCCTCCCAGTTTTCACAAATCTAGGTCAAGTCATCTTTAGTTGTGTATCGCTTGAATCATACAATTGGAAATGCTCCATAAAAATGCATAGAGGGCGCTATTGAGCACAACGTTGGGTTACTTGCACGTCAGGGTACTGGCACGTTGGGGTACTGTTACATGGAACAAGGACCATTTAAAATGTTAGTTTTTTCCATGCCTTGTCTGTGCAAAGTTTAATGAAGAAGGCCAAAAATGATGTATAATTCCCAAAATAAAATCAAAATAGCGGACTTCCTCTTTGGTTTGGCAAATGGCTACATAATACTTTTTTGTAGGTATTAGGCTGATAGGGGTCTGTCCTAATTTTCACAAATCTAGCAGAATCATACAATCGGAAATACTTCATAAAAATGTCTAGAGGGCGCTATTTATTGCAAATTGCACAATAAATCTCTAAAAATTCATGTTCATGACAAGTCTGATGTGTTTGCAAAGTTTCATAAGTTTTCACACATGTATAGATAAAAAAACAAAGCAGCACTTCACTTGGCAAACTGCATCGCTATAGCAGCAGCGTGCGACAAAATAAAAAACTTTTGATAACTTTGCATCTTAAACATCTTAAGATGAAACACACCAAGTTTGAAGACGGTCGGATGAACTTTGTACGAGGAGTTCGTTAAAATATGACAACTGAAAAAGGCCACAAAAAATGGCAACAAATCCCATCGTAAATCAAAATGGCAGACTTCCTGTTTGGTTTATCACATGGTTCCAAGAGACTTTTTTGTACATCGTGGGCTCTTATGTATGCCTGCAAATTATCATCGCGCTAGGTGAAACGTACAACCGGGAATGCTTCGTTAAAGAGGAGTTTTCTAGCTCAAAATGTGATGCCCGGCCCCTGGGGGACTTCCTGTTGGGTTTAGCACATGGCACCAAGAGACTTTTTTGTACACTGTGGGCTGTTACATATGTCTACAATTTTTTGTAGCTCTAGCTACTTCGTACAACTGGGAATGCTTCAGTAAGAGGGATTTTTTTCCTTTGCAAAAAGTGCATGCCACGACAACAGCGTGCGACGAAATAAAGAGCTTTCAATAACTTTTCATCCTCAACATCTTAAGATGAGTCACACCAAGTTTGAAGATGATCGGATAAACTCTGTAGGAGGAGTTCGTTAAAATATGACCCCTATGAAATGGCCCAAAAAATGGCAACACATTCCAAAGTAAATAAAAATGGCGGACATCCTGTTAGGTTTAGCATATGGTTCAAAAAGAGTTTTTTGTACCTCGAGGGCTGTTATATACCTCTACAAATTTTGGTAACTCTAGGTGAAACGTACAGCCGGGTATGCTTTGTTAAAGAGGAGTTTTTTAGCTTAAAATGTGATGCCCGGCCCCTGGGGGACTTCCTGTTGGGTTTAGCACAGGGCACCAAGAGACTTTTTTGTACATCTTGGGCTGTTACATATGTCTACAAATTTTCGTAGCTCTAGCTGCTTCGTACAACTGGCAATGCTTCTTTCAGGATATTTTTTTTCCTTTGCAAACAGTGCATGCCATGACAACAGCGTGCGACGAAATACAAAGCTTTCAATAAATTTTCATCTTCAACATCTTAAGATGAATCACACCAAGTTTGAAGATGATCGGATAAACACTGTAGGAGGAGTTCGTTAAAATAAGACCCCAATGAAATGGCCAAAAAAATGGCAACACGTTCCAAAATAAATCAAAATGGCGGACTTCCTGTGAGGTTTAGCATATGGTTCAAAAAGAGTTTTTTGTAGGTCATAGCCTGTTACATATGTGTACAAATTTTCGTAGCTCTAGATTAAACGTACAACCGGCAATGCTTCATGAAGTAAGAATTTTTAAACTCTAAATTTGATGCGTCGCCGACGTCATATAGTATATCAAAAACTTTAGATTTTTTACAATGATGTTGTCCCAGGTGTTGAGATGGTCCATCCCAAGTTTGAAGTTAATCGGGTTAACCGTGTAGGAGAAGCGGGCAAAAGTATGACCCCTGTAAATGTGCAAAACTGGGCCAAAATTGGACAGTCAGATGATCATACCTCACTTTCTGTCTATTTTAGGGTACACACATCAAAGAGGTTTTTGTTCATCTGGATGTGCTACGGGTGCCACACAATTTTCGTCGCCATAGGACAATCGTAGCGGGACAGGGATCCGTTTAACCTATGTAGGTGGCGCTATGGAGCCATTTTTCTGTTATCATGTATGGCGACTTTAAAATATCAAATTTTTCGCCAGGCCTGATGTGCGTGTAAAGTTTGGTGAGTTTTCGTTCACGTTTAGCGTCTCAAAAATGCGATTGTTTGCGGAGAAGAATAATAATAAGAACTAGAGCTGCGAGCAGCTATAAAGGGCCCTCGCAACCCGGGCCACGTTGGGGTATTTGCACGTCGGGGTACTGGCATGCTGGGGTACTGTCAAATAGGAAACCATCTAAATTTTAAACGTTTTTGCCATGCTTTGTGTTTGTAAAGTTTCATGGAAAGGCCAAAAATGATGCACAATTAACAAAATAAAATCAAAATGGATTGGCACATGGCTATATAGAATACTTTTTGAATATATTAGGCATGCCTGCCAATATTCACACATCTAGCTGAATCATATAATCGGAAAGACTTCATAAAAATGTCTAGAGGGCGCTATTGAAGCATTTATTGCAAATTTAATAAGAAATCTCTAAAATATTCATGCTTATGACAAGCCTGATGTGTGTGTAAAGTTTCATGAGTTTTTGCACATGTTTAGACCAAAAAAAAAAGCAGCATTTTACTTGGCAAACAATGCATCGCCATGAAACGGTGTGGGACAAAATAAATAACTTTCGATAACTTTGTATCTTAAACATCTTAAGATGAAGCACACCAAGTTTGAAGACAGTCGGATAAATTTTGTAGGAGGAATTCGTTAAAATATGACCCCTAAAAAAGGCCACAAAAAATGGCTACAAATCCCAACGTAAATCAAAATGGCGGACTTCCTGTTTGTTTTGGAAGATGGTTCCAAGAGACTATTTTGTACATCGTGGGCTCTTATGTATGCCTCTAAATTATCATAGCGCTAGGTGAAACGTACAACCGGGAATGCTTCGTTAAAGAGGAGTTTTTTACCTCAAAATGTGATGACCGGCCCTTACGGGACTTCCTGTTGGGTTTAGCACATGGCACCAATAGACTTTTTTGTACATTGTGGGCTGTTAAATTTGTCTCCAAATTTTCGTAGCTCGAGCTGCTTCGTATAACTGTGAATGCTTCATTAAGAGGGAATTTTTTCCTTTGCAAACTGTGCATGCCACGGCAATAGCGTGCGACGAAATAAAAAGCTTTCAATAACTTTTCATCTTCAACATTTTAAGATGAATCACACCAAGTTTGGAGATGATCGGATAAACTCTGTAGGAGGAGTTCGTTAAAATAAGACCCCTATGAAATGGCCCAAAAAATGGCAACACGTTCCAAAGTAAATCAAAATGGCGGACTTCCTGTTCGGTTTAGCATATGGTTCAAAAAGAGTTTTTTGTACCTTGAGGGCTGTTACATATGTCTTCAAATGTTGGTAACTCTAGGTGAAATGTACAGCCGGGAATGCTTCATTAAATAAGAATTTTGAAACACAAAATTTTGATGCCTCGCCTCTGGCGGACTTCCTGTTAGGTTTAGCATATGGTTCAAAAAGAGTTTTTTGTAGATCATAGTCTGTTACATATGTGTACCAATTTTCGTGGCTCTCAATTAAACGTACCACGGCAATGCTTTGTTAAGTAAGAATTTTGAAACTGTAAATTTGATGCCCCGCCACCGTCATATAGTATGTCAAAAACTTTAGATTTTTTACCATGATGTTGTCCCAGGTGTTGAGATGGTACAGCCCAAGTTTGAAGTCAATCGGGTTAACCGTGTAGGAGAAGCGGGCAAAAGTATGACCCCTGTAAATGTGCAAAAATGGGCCAAAATTGGACATTCAAATACTCATACCTCACTTCCTGTCTATTTTAGGGTACACATATCAAAGAGGTTTTTGTTCATCTGGATGTGCTACAGGTGCCACACAATTTTCGTAGCCATAGGACAATCGTAGCGGGACAGGGATCCGTTAAACCTATGTAGGTGGCGCTACAGAGCCATTTTTCATGTATCATGTATGGCGACTTTAAAATATCAAATTTTTCGCCAGGCCCGATCTCCGTGTAAAGTTTGGTGAGTTTTCGTTCATGTTTAGTGCCTCAAAAATGTGGTTGTTTGCGGAAAAGAATAATAACAAAGAAAAAGAAGAAGAAGAATAATAACTAGAGCTGCGAGCAGCTATAAAGGGCCCTCGCAACCCGGACCACGTTGGGGTACTTGCACGTCGGGGTACTGGCACGTTGGGGTACTGTCAAATAGGACAAGGACCATCTAAAATGTTTTTGACAAGCCTTGTATGTGCAAAGTTTAATCAAAACGCAAAATATGGTGTGCAATTCCCAAAATAAATTCAAAATGGCGGACTTCCTTTTAGGTTTAGCATACGGCTACAGAATACTTTTTGTAGGTCTTAAGCTAATAGGTATGCCTCCCAGTTTTCACAAATCTAGGTCAAGTCATCTTTAGTTGTGTATCGCTTGAATCATACAATTGGAAATGCTCCATAAAAATGCATAGAGGGCGCTATTGAGCACAACGTTGGGTTACTTGCACGTCAGGGTACTGGCACGTTGGGGTACTGTTACATGGAACAAGGACCATTTAAAATGTTAGTTTTTTCCATGCCTTGTCTGTGCAAAGTTTAATGAAAGAGGCCAAAAATGATGTATAATTCCCAAAATAAAATCAAAATAGCGGACTTCCTCTTTGGTTTGGCAAATGGCTACATAATACTTTTTTGTAGGTATTAGGCTGATAGGGGTCTGTCCTAATTTTCACAAATCTAGCAGAATCATACAATCGGAAATACTTCATAAAAATGTCTAGAGGGCGCTATTTATTGCAAATTGCACAATAAATCTCTAAAAATTCATGTTCATGACAAGTCTGATGTGTTTGCAAAGTTTCATAAGTTTTCACACATGTATAGATAAAAAAACAAAGCAGCACTTCACTTGGCAAACTGCATCGCTATAGCAGCAGCGTGCGACAAAATAAAAAACTTTTGATAACTTTGCATCTTAAACATCTTAAGATGAAACACACCAAGTTTGAAGACGGTCGGATGAACTTTGTACGAGGAGTTCGTTAAAATATGACAACTGAAAAAGGCCACAAAAAATGGCAACAAATCCCATCGTAAATCAAAATGGCAGACTTCCTGTTTGGTTTATCACATGGTTCCAAGAGACTTTTTTGTACATCGTGGGCTCTTATGTATGCCTGCAAATTATCATCGCGCTAGGTGAAACTTACAACCGGGAATGCTTCGTTAAAGAGGAGTTTTCTAGCTCAAAATGTGATGCCCGGCCCCTGGGGGACTTCCTGTTGGGTTTAGCACATGGCACCAAGAGACTTTTTTGTACACTGTGGGCTGTTACATATGTCTACAATTTTTTGTAGCTCTAGCTACTTCGTACAACTGGGAATGCTTCATTAAGAGGGATTTTTTTCCTTTGCAAAAAGTGCATGCCACGACAACAGCGTGCGACGAAATAAAGAGCTTTCAATAACTTTTCATCCTCAACATCTTAAGATGAGTCACACCAAGTTTGAAGATGATCGGATAAACTCTGTAGGAGGAGTTCGTTAAAATATGACCCCTATGAAATGGCCCAAAAAATGGCAACACATTCCAAAGTAAATAAAAATGGCGGACATCCTGTTAGGTTTAGCATATGGTTCAAAAAGAGTTTTTTGTACCTCGAGGGCTGTTATATACCTCTACAAATTTTGGTAACTCTAGGTGAAACGTACAGCCGGGTATGCTTTGTTAAAGAGGAGTTTTTTAGCTTAAAATGTGATGCCCGGCCCCTGGGGGACTTCCTGTTGGGTTTAGCACAGGGCACCAAGAGACTTTTTTGTACATCTTGGGCTGTTACATATGTCTACAAATTTTCGTAGCTCTAGCTGCTTCGTACAACTGGCAATGCTTCTTTAAGGATATTTTTTTTCCCTTTGCAAACAGTGCATGCCATGACAACAGCGTGCGACGAAATACAAAGCTTTCAATAACTTTTCATCTTCAACATCTTAAGATGAATCACACCAAGTTTGAAGATGATCGGATAAACACTGTAGGAGGAGTTCGTTAAAATAAGACCCCAATGAAATGGCCAAAAAAATGGCAACACGTTCCAAAATAAATCAAAATGGCGGACTTCCTGTGAGGTTTAGCATATGGTTCAAAAAGAGTTTTTTGTAGGTCATAGCCTGTTACATATGTGTACAAATTTTCGTAGCTCTAGATTAAACGTACAACCGGCAATGCTTCATGAAGTAAGAATTTTTAAACTCTAAATTTGATGCGTCGCCGACGTCATATAGTATATCAAAAACTTTAGATTTTTTACAATGATGTTGTCCCAGGTGTTGAGATGGTCCATCCCAAGTTTGAAGTTAATCGGGTTAACCGTGTAGGAGAAGCGGGCAAAAGTATGACCCCCTGTAAATGTGCAAAACTGGGCCAAAATTGGACAGTCAGATGATCATACCTCACTTTCTGTCTATTTTAGGGTACACACATCAAAGAGGTTTTTGTTCATCTGGATGTGCTACGGGTGCCACACAATTTTCGTCGCCATAGGACAATCGTAGCGGGACAGGGATCCGTTTAACCTATGTAGGTGGCGCTATGGAGCCATTTTTCTGTTATCATGTATGGCGACTTTAAAATATCAAATTTTTCGCCAGGCCTGATGTGCGTGTAAAGTTTGGTGAGTTTTCGTTCACGTTTAGCGTCTCAAAAATGCGATTGTTTGCGGAGAAGAATAATAATAAGAATAACTAGAGCTGCGAGCAGCTATAAAGGGCCCTCGCAACCTGGGCCACGTTGGGGAACTTGCACGTCGGGGTACTGGCATGTTGGGGTACTGTTTCATAGGAAACCGTCTAAATTGTAAATGTTTTTGCCATGCTTTGTGCTTGCAAAGTTTCATGGAAAGGCCAAAAATGATGCACAATTAACAAAATAAAATCAAAATGGTTTGGCACATGGCTATAGAATAATTTTTGTAGGTATTAGACTGATAGGTGTGCCTCCAAATATTTACACATCTAGCTGAATCATATAATCGGAAATACTTCATTAAAATGTCTAGAGGGCGCCATTGAACCATTTATTACAAATTGCACAACAAATCTCTAAAATATTCATGTTCTTGAGAGGTCTGATCTGTGTGCAAAGTTTTGAGTTTTCGCTCATGTTTAGACTTTCAAAAAAAAAAGTATTTTTCTTTGCAAACAATGCATCGCTAGAGCAAAGGCGTGACAAACAATTTCAATAACTTTTCATCTTAAATATCTTCAGATGAAACACGCCAAAGAATGAAGACGATCTGATAAGTTTTGTAGAAAATATGAGGCCTATAAAAGGCCCCAAAAAATGGCTACAAATAGCAAAGTAAATCAAAATGGCAGACTTCCTGTTTGGTTTAGCATATGGCTTTAGAAACTTTTTTGTCAGTCTTAGGCTGATAGGTATCCCAATTTTTACAAATCTAGCTGAATCATACATTTCCAAAAGCTTCATAAAAATATCTATAAGGCGCTATTGAGCCATTTATTGCAAATTGCACAAGAAATCTCTAAAATATTCATGTTTATGACAAGTCTGATGTGTGTGTAAAGTTTCATGAGTTTTCGCTCGTTTCGACAAAAAAAAAAAAAAAGCAGCATTTTACTTGGCAAATAATGCATCGCTATGGCAACGGCTTGCGACAAAATAAAAAAAACTTTCGATAACTTTGCATCTTAAACATCTTACGATGAAACACAGCAAGTTGGAAGACAGTCGGATAAATTTCGTAGGAGTTCGTTAAAACGTGACCCCTAAAAAAGGCCTAAATCAAAATGCCGGACTTCCTGTTTGGTTTAGCACATGGTTCCAAGAGACTTTTTTGTACATCGTGGGCTCTTATGTATGCCTGCAAATTATCATAGCGCTAGGTGAAACGTACAACCGGGAATGCTTCGTTAAAGAGGAGTTTTTTAGCTCAAAATGTGATGCCCGGCCCCTGGGGGACTTCCTGTTGCGTTTAGCACATGGCACCAATAGACATTTTTGTACATCCTGGGCTGTTACATATGTCTACAATTTTTCGTCGCTCTAGCTGCTTCGTACAACTGGGAATGCTTCATTAAGAAGGATTTTTTTCCTTTGCAAAAAGTGCATGCCACGATAACAGTGTGTGACGAAATAAAAAACTTTCAATAACTTTTCATTTTCAACATCTTAAGATGAATCACACCAAGTTTGAAGATGATCGGATAAACTCTGTAGGAGGAGTTTGTTAAAATATGACCCCTATGAAATGGCCAAAAAAAATGGCAACACATTCCAAAGTAAATCAAAATGGCGGACGTCCTGTTAGGTTTAGCATATGGTTCAAAAAGAGTTTTTTGTACCTCGAGGGCTGTTGTATACCTCTACAAATTTTGGTAACTCTTGGTGAAACGTACAGCCGGGTATGCTTTGTTAAAGAGGAGGTTTTTTTAGCTCAAAATGTGATGCCCGGCCCCTGGGGGACTTCCTGTTGGGTTTAGCACAGGGCACCAAGAGACTTTTTTGTACATCTTGGGCTGTTACATATGTCTACAAATTTTCGTAGCTCTAGCTGCTTCGTACAACTGGCAATGCTTCTTTAAGGATATTTTTTTTCCTTTGCAAACAGTGCATGCCATGACAACAGCGTGCGACGAAATACAAAGATTTCAATAACTTTTCATCTTCAACATCTTAAGATGAATCACACCAAGTTTGAAGATGATCGGATAAACACTGTAGGAGGAGTTCGTTAAAATAAGGCCCCAATGAAATGGCCAAAAAAATGGCAACACGTTCCAAAATAAATCAAAATGGTGGACTTCCTGTTAGGTTTAGCATATGGTTCAAAAAGAGTTTTTTGTAGGTCATAGCCTGTTACATATGTGTACCAATTTTCGTAGCTCCAGATTAAACGTACAACCGACAATGCTTCGTGAAGTAAGAATTTTTAAACTCTAAATTTGATGCGACGCCGCCGTCATATAGTATATCAAAAACTTTTCATTTTTCACAATGATGTTGTCCCAGGTGTTGAGATGGTACATCCCAAGTTTGAAGTCAATCGGGTTAACCGTGTAGGAGAAGCGGGCAAAAGTATGACCCCTGTAAATGTGCAAAAATTGGCAAAAATTGGACATTTAAATACTCATACCTCACTTTCTGTCTATTTTAGGGTACACACTTCAAAGAGGTTTTTGTTCATTGGGATGTGCTACAGGTGCCACACAATTTTCATAGCCGTCGGACAATCGTAGCGGGACAGGGATCCGTGTAACCTATGTAGGTGGCGCTATGGAGCCATTTTTCTGTTATCATGTATGGTGACTTTAAAATATCAGATTTTTCGCCAGGCCTGATGTGCGTGTAAAGTTTGGTGAGTTTTCGTTCACGTTTAGCGTCTCAAAAATGCGATTGTTTGCGGAGAAGAATAATAATCAGAATAATAATAATAAGAAGAATTCCTACAAAAACAATAGGGCCTCGCAGCGGCACCGCTGCCGCCGCTGCTCGGGCCCTAATAATAAGAAGAATTCCTACAAAAACAATAGGGCCTCGCAGCGGCACCGCCGCCGCCGCTGCTCGGGCCCTAATAAGAATTCCTTCAGGAACAATAGGGACCTCGCAGCGGTCGCTGCTCGGGCCCTAATAATAATAATAAGAAGAATTCCTACAAAAACAATAGGGCCTCGCAGCGGCACCGCCGCCGCCGCTGCTCGGGCCCTAATAAGAATTCCTTGAAAAACAATAGGGACCTCGCAGCGGTCGCTGCTCGGGCCCTAATAACCATAGGACATCATATTTTGTGGGTCTTAAAAATCAGTCAAAATGCTCTCGGTTTGTGATCAGCACAAATGGCTGGCATTGAATGAGTTAATCTGTCAGCTGCACTTTGTGAAATCAGACAGGCACTCACAAGCGTCATTTGCAAAATGAATACACTAGAGTGTAGTCTCCAAACACAGTGTGCATTCTAACTAGCGATGGGAGGATTTATTACATTAGCTAATGAATACCAATAAAAATAATTGAATATCTCCGCATCATAGTGTGCTGGCCAGCTGGTCACGCAAATACGTTCCTGTGTTCCCGTCTCCAACCAAACCCAGCTCTGCTTTGCAGTAATGACATAAAACTTTATTTTGGTTCTTTTTGAGATTAAAGCGTTGCCATAACCTCGGGCATCATGATTATTCCTCAGTCACCACTTACTAAGAGACTGAGTCCATCTGCAACAAATTGAGCAAACGGTTTTGCGATGAGAAATATGGTGTTAGGATCTGGGTTTTTTGGGGGGGGAATGTTTTCCTTGTGTCTCTTGTTCTGTCAATGTCTTATGATGTCCACCTGTGCTCGTTTTCCCGTTCCCTTGTTTGTCCAATCAGCTCCCCAAGCCACTTGTGTCCTGTCCAGGTGTCTCTTGCTATCTCGTTAGTATGTGTATTTAGTTCCCTGCTTTCGTCTTTGTCGTCGTCACACATTGTTTCCCCGAGTCCTTCCCGTTTAGTTTGAAACTAGTAAGTTTAGTTCCCAGCTTTGGTATACATTTTGTATGTTGTTTTGCACTTTGTTTGTTTTATCTATCCATCCATCCATTTTCTTGACCGCTTATTCCTCACAAGGGTCGCGGGGGGTGCTGGCACCTATCTCAGCTGGCTCTGGGCAGTAGGCGGGGGACACCCTGGACTGGTTGCCAGCCAATCGCAGGGCACACAGAGACAAACAACCATCCACACTCACAAGCACACCTAGGGACAATTCGGAGCGCCCAATTAACCTGCCATGCATGTCTTTGGAATGTGGGAGGAGACCAGAGTACCCGGAGAAGACCCACGCGGGCACGGGGAGAACATGCAAACTCCACCCAGGAAGGCTGGACTCGAACCGGAGTCCTCAGAACTGGGAGGCGGACGTGCTAACCACTTAACCACCGTGCCGCCCTGTTTGTTTTATGGTCAAATTAAAGATTGCTTCAGAGCACACCAGCCACGCCTCGCCTTGCCTCCCTCCATTTTAGTCCTCAATGCCCCACAAACCCTGACATATGGTTTTAATGCATTAAAAAAAAATGAACACATTTTAATCACTGTTTATGTTTCAAACAATGTGGTACATTTACTTGAAACAATGTGGAATGTTTGTCAGTGCACAAATTGCCAGTTCACCTATTTCCTTGACGGACGTGTCAAAGCCCATCTAATGGAGGAACGAGTTCAAAAAGAGGAGTTACCGCTTTGCTACAACCATCCATCCATTTTCTTAACCTCTTATTCCTCACAAGTGTCGCGGGGGTGCTGGAGCCTATCACAGCTGGCCTTTGGCTGTAGGCGGGGTTCTCCCTGAACTACCATTCGCAGGGCACACAGACAAACAACCATTCACACTCACAATCACACCTGGGGACAATTTAGAGTGTTCAATTAAGCTGTCATTCATATCTTTGGAATGGGGTAGAAGAGTACCCGAATAAAACCCACACAGGCACGGGGAGAATGCAAACTCCACCCAAGAAGGTCGAAGCTCAGACTTGCTCTCACATCCTCAGCACTGGGACGCGTGCTAACCAGTCACCCACCGTGCTTACTTCAATGAATAGGTGGAAATTTACATTAAAAAAAAAAAAAACCTGATGGAAGTCTTGTTAAATGCAAATTTTGCCTCGCAAATGTGAAACGTGTTATTTCAAGCCTTGCAGTATGCTGCATGTGTTTTTTCATTCAAATGTATACAATAGGTGCTTAACAGTCACATAATTCTTGATGTAAGATGATATTTCAGTCGTGATCATTTTTACAGCAAAAACACCATAAAGCCATAAAGTAATAAAATGCAACACAGAAATTTATGGTAAAACTAAAACGTATGTTCTCCCCCCACACAACCACTGAATTGGGCCCAGCAGCAACATTTTCAGTCTAAATGGGAGAGTGAGTGGGAGAGAGAGTGGAGTGGCAAAAGCCAAGATATAACCCTTATCAGCCTTTATTACTCGTCTGCTTGGCATCTCCTGCTTGTGGCTAAGACGTTGACGAGATGAATAAAGAATGGAGATGTGAGGAATGGTGGCAGAGAGCAAATGACTAAAGACACAAATACATTCCAAGCAAGTGCACACTGGCTTATGAGCATTATTCCATAATGGAATCATTACCAAAGATGAATTCAGCGATTCACCCTCCTAATGTTCCACAGAAATTAGCCCGAGGGAGTGATGATTGTGTGTGATGGTGTGCTTCAGTGTGATATCAAGTATGTCGGCCAACAACGTAAGCTTCTGTTCTAATGCGAGAGTTAATGTGTATGGAAACGGTTGTTTTTCTCGACAGAAATTCACAGCATCTCTTGTAACACATATTTGGTGCCCAAATAGATGATAAAAGTCCTGCAAAGTATACAAGTCTTTGAATATTGGAGTTTATATAATCTACTTGAGTATTTGCTAAGTGAATTCGCTATGGCTGATAAAAACAAAACGAAAAAAAAAAAAAAACAATCAGTGGCTATGGCTATGAAATACACAAAAACAGTCACTTCATGCCAAAAAAACATTTTCTGTTTTATAATAATAATGATTTTTGTAATACCTACTTCCTGAATGTTTAGCATAATATTCTGTTAGGCACAAAAAAAATGAAAATGCCTCTGTAATTGTTACATTCCATACACTGACTAAATTTTAGTTTAAATTACAATCTACTTCTGTTGTGAAATTTGTGAAATGGGAATTCATGATTGGTGAACATGAACATTTTGAAATCTCTTGAGTGGCAATCTTCAATGGGTTAGCAGAGCTGAGCATGTAATTCAAAGATACACTATCACCCATTTGGTGATACTACTTTCTAATTTATTCAGGCTAATCTTTCAGCCTTGTGCTTGGGATAAACAAAACTCTGCTTGGGCAATACTTTTTTTACATTCTCAAGATCAATGGTTGTTTTCCATCAGCACATGTGTCAACCGGAATTTGAGATAAGATCCATTTGGAATCATCTTTAAAGATTTAAATCATTCCATTGACAACAACATTTCAGCCTGTGCCCAAACAGCAATAGCTGGGAGGGATCTTCATTGGTCTGACCACTAAAAGGTCAGAGTTCAACATTTTAAAGTCCAGGTCATAATTAAATGTCTAGGGAGCGTTTGCTGACTTGCTTCATGCAGTCTTAAGAAGGAAGTCGTCACAGTAGATGTTGGTGGCTGCTCTTTGACATGGACTCTTCCACTCAGACTAATGGAGTGGATTACTGTAGTTGTAGAATCATGCCCACAATTCAAAATTCAAAAAGGATTCCTGCATTTCTAAAATTTGCCAAACGAAATATTCTTTAGCCCAGGAAAAAACATGCACTGATTAAAACATTACACATTTTAGCATCTTAGATTATTCATTCCTTCATTTCCTGAACTGCTTATCTTTGCATGAGTATGATTCTCAATCAATTTCTTTATAAACTGAGGGCTTACAAGCGGAACATGGTAACTTTTATTTGTTAATTAACTAGCCGGAAAATGTTAGCATGCTGCTACTTCTTGAGATTCGAATAACAAGGTTACTATAGAGAAGCACATTTACTGTCTGAGGCCATTTCCACAAGTAGACAGATACTTAAAAAAACATATATTACACTCTAGATGGAAAAAAGGCCTGCACCCACAAAAATCACAGCCCTTTTTTTTTCTTATACCTTTGATTAGGGACTTTTAAACAGCTTTAATTAAGTGTTTTTTTAATTATTATTTTTATTTTTATTTTTATTTTTATTTTTATTTTTATTTTTATCATTATCATTTTAAACTTTTTTATGTTAAATTTTTTAAAGTTTGTTGAATAATGTTTTAAGATTGTTAGTTTGTAACCCATTTTTATTTATTTTTCTTTCTCTGAATGTTAACTATTGTTTTTTGATGCTTATGTGTTGTCTTTCCTCGTGTAAAGCACATTGAGTTGCCTTGTGTATGAAATGTGCTATACAAATAAACTTGCCTTGCCTTGCCTTGCCTTGCCTTACAGTATAAGTCTCGCTTACACGTTATTTCATATGGGTCACATGTCCTGAGTTGGCACAAAAAATAATTCTATCCACGCTTAACCTTGAACATACTTTTTAAAACTGAACTGCTTATTAAACAAAAGAAAATGTCTGTTATTGCTAACACGTGTTGCTTGGTCAGATTTGTGGACGCTGAAATTGAACTGCATCAAATTACGATTAAAAATGATTGATTTGTGCTGTAAAAAATAACTTTAGTCTATATCAATTACTTTCTTCTCACACCCATACAAAACCATGTATCCATGCATCTGCATATTCCGTGATGTTTTATTGGAAATCCCTATTTGCTGAGGGATGGTAATTTTTGAAAGTCATTTAGGAACAGAAACTTCCAACTCTCAAGCCTCAAAATGCTTTGGGCGATGTGTCATGAGAAAATAAACAAATCTTGCTTGAGCTTCTGTTAGCCATCATGATCAGTGCCATGTGTGGAACTGTCCTTGTTCATGCACTGCTAATGACATTACAGAGCTATTTCCTTAAAATATTCATGTCAATCTCTAATTAGATCCTTGGGCAGGAATGAAGTCTTCATTTTCAAAGCTTAAACATTTCTTTTCTTTGACTGGCCTGTCTGTGCTGACTCATGTTAAATGCGATGAGTCATAAAGTATGCCATAAGAATGTCATGACTGGGTCATGCCAGGGTTAAGTTTGGGTCATGCAAGGGCATGACAGGGTTATGTTTGGGTCATGTAAGGGTTATGTTTGAGTCATGGTATTGTCATGACTGGGTCATGCCAGGGTTATTGTTTGAGTCATGCAAGGGCATGACAGGGTTATGTTTGGGTCATGCAAGGGTTATGTTTGGGTCATGACCGTGTGGTCAAGTGTCTGTTTTGAACTGATGTAACCAGCATCTGGTTTCAACTGGAAAGACGCTAAGTGATGTCAAGAATCTTTAATCTCTTTATCTGGTCAACAGCCAATCAGATAATTCCATGTCAGTCCTGTTACCCATGTGTCTAACCACAACCAATCAGATCGATTCGATGTCTATATAAGCCTGTCTGAGAAGTGTGTGTGGTTTTTCTTTTGTCGGATTATTACCTCTGTTCCTCTGTGCAACTCTCGTTGGTTCTCGTCTAGTCAAGTTTGTTCCACGCCTCTTGGTGTGAATAAATAGTTAAACTCTTATTTGTGTCTGCGTTTTTGGGATCCAACCTCAGATCATCACAAAGAAATACTGTACGCTGCATACTGCACACGTATAAGGACTCCACAAGTACCCATAGACACGGTTCGTTAAGTGTCAGCTGCCACATTCCTTCTCTGATGGCCCCCAATATCGACCACAGGGTGGTGGGACGTGTCTGAACAACACGTGAGTACTACAGAGCAATCCGGTCCCACTGAGGTGTTTGGAAAGGCCAAAGTCATGAATATTCAATAAATTGCTCATTATGAAAAACCCTGAGCTTGTGCTTTGCAGAATACAGATGTCAGCCCGTTGCGTTTGTTTAGACTCTCCCTTTGGACTTGTTCACCCATTCCTCAAATAAAGGCATTCATACTCAACACCGGCGGATCTGATCTTGTTAAATACGTCATTTCAATGATTTGTCTATGTCTTTGGATTCAAGTTGTTTGTCAGGCCTCAGTGATGAATAATAGTTGACAAGGCATGCTCTTGATTTTCGATTTTCTCGATGAAATCGAGAGATGAGACAGGTGAATATCCTCCGCTGCTGGTGGTCAGTCTGGAGTCAGTGTGATGCATGCAGTAGTGCTGCGGGGACAAGGAGCACAGCCTGTGATATTTATCTGCCCAATTAAGGCCAGTGTTTCTCGTAGATGCCTGCCAATGCTTCAACCCCTGAAAATCTGTTTCAGCGCAATTCTAATTGTGATAAAGTGTATGATAAACACTGTGGACTGTGCTTTAATCAACACAGTAGACACCAAACTCATCCAATTGGGTTTATTGAGGCAGAGCTATGCTAGAAAAGAAAATGACCTTCCCAAAATGGTTCCCACAAAGTAGGAAAAATGGGATTATCTAGTGAAGATACTGTTACACATGAAAAATCTACTGCAGACAGTAGTTTTTTTTTATTAGCTTTTTAGAAAGGTTCTATGATGGCAATCTTTTTGAAACGCCATGCATGCACCGACTGCTTATGCTCTTCACTTTTCCAAAAGTTTTTTTTTTTTTTTTAATATTTACACAAGGAGCAGTGAAGTATGTCTCCACTGGTCACAATGCAAAAGTGTCCTTGGGTCCCTTGAAAGGTGCGACAAGCATTTATACACTGGTTGCCTGGAGATACAATGACCTGATTTTTGAGGGTTTTTTTTTGTTTGTTTGTTTGTTTGTTTTTTAGATATAAGCATCACTCGGCCAATTATTGTTTTCTTTGACTTGCGAGCACAAATTTGAGATACGAGTGCTGCATGGTGGCAGTCGGTGCGTTTGCATTACCCTTTTTCGCAAAAATAAAAGCAATATTGTACTATTTCGATAAAGTACAATTTCGAATTGTCGGTGTTTCCATTGAAGAGAGTTTCGCTTCTGAGGCGTAATTCTCGGAATGTCCCGTCTCGCGAGACCTCGCTGTTCTGTAGGAGGTGCTCATGATGTTTACGGTAGACTGACGCCCGGTGTAGTTATATTACTTTAAAAACACTCACCCCTCATCGGGCGGTTTCGGGCATTTAGTGTTGGTGGTGTTGTGTATGTCCCTCGGCAGTCAGCAAGCAGTTCTGACACGAAAGCGAGTGGCACCGTACTTCCTACTTCCTGTAATCCTAAAATGTTGTTGTTTCCATGCAGAAGCTGGGTAAAAGGCGGTTTACAAATTGTTAAAAGTTTCTGATGTCTTCTGCTAAATTAACCAGACATGGCAGGACAGAATTTCAAGCTCTCCTCTCCTTCAACTTTTCGAAGGAGACTCGCTGGATTACACCTCTCTCTCTTTTCCGCTCATGACGTGCAGTAGCCGATACAAATCACTTCAGCATGTAAAACAAAAATACAAACCCGAAATTAATAATTCTCAAAACAAATACTAATTGCAAGTTTAATAAAAAAAAAAAATTTAAAAAAAAATACACATAAACAACGTGTTACAGTCCTTTCCTCCGTGACCGGGCGAATGTCACATGACTACTAATGCGCAAAAAGTGTTTCCATTACACTTTTGCGAAATACTTCTTTTTCGATATGTCTCAAAAACCACCTCATGAGAGCGCAAAAAAACTTTTTTGCGATATTTGAGAGTTTTTTCGCAAATCCGGTGTTTCCATTACCAAGTTACTTTTGCGAAAATGCCTTTTGCGCAAAACTGAGGGTAATGGAAACGCACCTAGTGACACAACTCACTTAACAACAAGCAGTAGCTTAGCAGAATGTACTATTAAATAATCTTCATAAAGTTGTATTCAATCTATTTTTTGCCACTAATTTCATGAAAACAGACTATTACCTGTGTTTAAAACAATTTCTTGCTTTAAAGACTATGTTATTGTAATGCTAACACATCATGGAAAGTGCCATAGGCCGCTAAGAAAAGCAGCTCAAGGAAGTAAGGTGGACTGGAACCGTTTCAAGATTTAAGTGACATAATGACAATTTATTAGTGATGAACAAAAAAAAAAAAGCATGTACACGCTCACACTCTCACCACAGTTTCACTGCAACATAAAAGCCAGGCTGTTTGAATGCCTCACTACACCACTGAGACGCTTATAAGGCATCCCCATTTGGAAAGTTACTTTAATTACTTAATTGTGAACATTTGATTATAGCGCATACACTGTCATGAGGGTCTTTGTGTACGAAATGCAAACCATTAAAAAAAAAAAAAAAGTCTTAAATGATAGAAAATAACAACCAAAAATAAGTAAGATAGCAATGTACCTAATGAACAATGAACCTGGGTTTCATCAAACTCAGGGTTCGTTGATTCAGTTTCAGGGGTTTGGCAGAGGTCAAGACGAGTGCTCAGTGTGAAATGTGCATGTAGCACTTCTTGCAGACTAATTGGTACAACCATATGCCACACATGGTGGCATTCTCACTGTAGAGACAGTAAATAACGTGAAAACGCTGCGGGAAAATCAATATATTCAAGTTCGGTGGGCTTAGGCAACGTAAGATGGCCACTGGCGGCTTCACTTCTCGCTAGTGAATAAGTGGCATTGTGAGTCCATTCATATAGAAGTCAGTGGATGTTAGGGATGTAACGATATCCAAATTTCACGATACGATATTATCACGATATGAAGTTCACGATATGACAATTATCACGACATTGTGGGGGGGTTGGCGATATTTAAATAAGATCACAATACTGCAAACAAAAAAAGAGCTCATACTAAAAAAAGCACAATATTATGCTTTTGTACATAACTGAAATGCATATAAACCACCTACAATCTCTAATAACAATATTGAGGCGCTTACTTGCCAATGCAAGCACACATTGATCACTTCACAAGCAAATTAGGTTCCCATTCGTCTGACAATGGGCTCGTTGCACATCTCGACTACTTCCTGAATTGAATACCACGTTTTTGTTTCCTGTCTTTCATCCATCCATCCATCCATTTTCTTGACCGCTTATTCCTCACAAGGGTCGCGGGGGCTGCTGGCGCCTATCTCAGCTGGCTCTGGGCAGTAGGCGGGGGACACCCTGGACTGGTTGCCAGCCAATCACAGGGCACACAGAGACGAACAACTATCCACACTCACACGCACACACACCTAGGGACAATTCGGAGCGCCCAATTAACCTGCCATGCATGTCTTTGGAATGTGGGAGGAGACCGGAGTACCCGGAGAAGACCCACGCGGGCACGGGGAGAACATGCAAACTCCACCAAGGAAGGTCCGAGCCTGGACTCGAACCGGAGATCTCAGAACTGGGAAGCGGACGTGCTAACCACTCGACTACCGTGCCGCCCTCCTGTCTTTCATGAGTGGACACACTGATTAATTCAGGTGTGTCTGGCCAATTCGGCGGAGTTACTGAGATTAGGCACACCTGGATTAATCAGCTTGTCCACTCATAAAAGACAGGAAACGAAGGAGTGGTGTTGAGTTCAGGAAGTAGTGGATTTGTGCAAACAGCCCATTAGCATAGATTTGAAACATAGAAGGCCAAAACATCCCAAATGAAAATAAAATTGCACTAATAAACTAGCCACCATAGGGTGCTAGAACTACACGAATGGAAATCAACCTGACTTTTTTTTTAACGAAGTGGTCCTTTTAAATATTGTGAACATGACGACGACGATATTGTGGCAGTTTTAATATCACGATATTGCCCTTATCGTTACATCCCTAGTGGATGTTGCTCACCGCTTGGTCATCATTGGCTTCAGGTGATCACGCTACATTGCCCTTGGCATGGTCCCCAATCAGTCACATGGCACACACAAACAGCCATTCACATTCAGGACAGTTTAGAGTTTTTCATGAAACTAAAAAGCATGCTTTTGTAAGTTGGAGTGCCTGCAAGAAACCCACGCAAGCAAAGGCAGAATGTGCTAACTCCCCACAGGGACGTTTCAATGGAGTTCAAAGCTGGGCCTGATGATTATGAGGCAGAAGAGCTAATGTTTATCAAAATGTGCTGTCGTTTACTGTCATACATATGTGACATGAGAATTGCTGATGGTGCATAGAGAGATGCATGCATGCATTATGGCAGCAAGAATCTGATATTTTATGTGAGCACATGATTTTGCCAAAAATGCAATAATTACAATTTATTGCGCAAGCTCAGGGACATTGGTGTTTAAAATGTGACTTCTTTGTGAAAGCAATCAGTCAATAGATTATATGGGAAGATTCTGATGTGTATTACATAGAGCATACAGTTAGCGCCTACAACTGGTGCAGTGTTCTCCTTGGTGTATTAAAAGTGGATTAACTGTAAATTACGATAATTAGCTGCTAAGCCTAAAAATGTTTCAAGCAAAAATTCACTTTATAAATCAATGTTGATGGTGGCTGTAAGGTCATTTTACAAATAAGGTAGATGATACTTAGCTCTCCAACAGCTCTTTGTTAGCACAACCAATTATATATTGCTTGACACGCTTCTGGTGACCTCAATGCAACAATCTGGATAGGTGTGGGTTACGGCTTCTTTACAAAGACCGGAAGGTGAGGTGGTAATGAAATGCTGAACATTTGTCTCATATTATATGAAAGCGGAGATGTTATGTTTTAAAGTGACAGGATGATATTTGTGCTAGGTCAGGCGGAAATCTATTTCAAGTACACCTGCTAATTATTTATGAGAGTGAAAGATTTATTGCATATTATGAATCAGCTGTGATTAGCTAGGCCGCGTTATTTAATTATGCCTTTCCTCTTTTCTGACTTAGTGAATGGATCGACAACCTGGAACTTCAAGCCTCCACATATTCGTCTGAGTCATCCTACAGGGGCGGGCGGTGAGTTCTCTTTTCAGATCTGCTCTGATCCATATTAATGTCCGTGAGCTTTTTCATCACATGGTGGATTATGTCTTGACATTTGTAGAATTGTTAACCCTTTACAGGGATACATCACGTGGGATCATCTTGTCTCATCAGAATTGAAAGAAAACTGTCTGAAATCTTGCATTGCATTAATTGTATTTTTTTTTACGATGATTTAAATAAACTTGCAGCATATATTGTGTTGGTGAAATGTGTGAATACGTTTCAACAGCTCGGCCTTAAAGTGTGTGTTGTGATTAAACAAGACTACCAAGGGCTATAAGAGCGAAACGCCTCAACCCCCTTTCACTCTGACAAGATATTCTTAGACAGGGTGCATATTTAATGCATTAACACATTTGCAATCTTAATTAACAGAGAGGGATGGAGGCTGTGGTGTGGTTGGAATGATAACAATCTCTCATTCCTCAGAACAAGATGAGAAAATGGTCAGAATCTATAAATAGGTCAGCATGTGTAAAAAAAAATAAAAAAATAAAAAAATACATTGCATTTCACTAATTCAGCAGATTCCAATGACCTTGATATTTCTCCAATTCTTCCAAAGCTGTTATTACCAGAGCAATCGTATTTTTCTTAATTCTACAACATTCTTGAGGGTGCTGTTTAATAAGAATGGAGCTTTATCTGATTTAGTGAGGTGAAACAAGAAATGTGATTTGGATAAATGTCACAGAGATTCAAAGATTAGGAGATATAAGACAGCAGCCTCGTCTTGGCTTTAATACACAGCATATGATTTGCATTTTACGAAGTATAACCATACCATAAGATTGCTGGAGCTTGGCATAACGATCAATGTATTTGTTAATAATTTAGTAGATTATATAGAATTGATTGTTGATTAATCGTGTCTTAAGCTTGCGCTATTAGCTGCAACCAGCAGAAGTACTATTGAATCAGTCTCAACAAGTGAATGATCTGAAGAAGAACATGGCGCCACCAAATGAAGCTATGACAGCATCATTCTGCTCACTTTAATGCTGGCACTGGAACAGCAGTTTTTCATTCGAAGTTACAACTAATTGATTAATTACGGTAAGAGAATTGTTCAAATAGGTAATCATGAAAAAAAAATGGTCATTCATAAAATTGGACATTTCCGATTGAATTTGACTGCTGTTCAAAACAAACCATGGAATCAAATTCATTTATTCTTCGTGAGTAACCTTACTTTTCGGCGGAACATTGAAAATGGTGCACAGGAGAGACAATAAGTTTTCATTTACAAATAAAACTAAAGTTAAAAAAACCCCAAAAAAAACACGTGTAGTCAATAAAACCCCAGTAGCTGACAGCACTGGAAGCATTTATTTCAAAAGAAGACGTGTCAAGACCACATATATGAATGCACTAGCAATGTCGATTAATCACCGTCCCGAGAATTGAAGCCACTGGCAGCCATCTTAACATTGCTAATCGCAAAGCCTGCCTAACCTCAATACATTGATTTCTCCATGGCATTTTCATGTTCTCTCACTACGGCGAAAATGCCATCATGTGTGGCATACGATTGTCCTAATACCAATATCTCACTAAAACCGTGAGAGGTCTGTCATGTTTTGGTTCTGTGGGGTTGGGATTTTGATTTCTTTTGGTGTTTGCCACATATTCTTTGTTTCTTCCCTTGTCTCGTTATGTCTAACCACGTCCACCTGAGTGTGTCTTCCCTTCCCAGTGTGTTGACCAATCAGCTCCCCAAGTCTCTTGTATCTTGCCCAGGTGTCTGTTGCTATCTCGTTACCACGTGTATTTAGTTACCTGCTTTCGTTCAGTTCTTGTTGAGTCATTGTCGTTGTCTAGTCATCCCATGTTGTCATCCATGCCATGTCTTGTTTCCCTGTTTTGGTTGCTTTAGTCTGTTTTTTGGCAACTATGGCAACTATACTAGGTCAAAATATGGAGGAAGCGCCCACACATGCTTTTTCTAACATCAAGCCCACTCTTGGCTTTTTAATCATAATGTACCCCATGTATCGAGGTACATAAATTGTGTTTGATTGGTGAGATGCACACCTCCTTCTACACATGACAGTTCAGTCACATTTGACTGCGTGGCTCGGTGTGTGGCAGGCCTATCACACACAACTCCATCCATTAGGAAATGAAGCCGTTACGAAACATATCATCATACTGCTGAAAACTGGCACAGTAGCTTCAGCTGGCTTGTGCCATATGGCCAGTTGTGAGGAGCTGCTCTGACCCGGAACACCCCCGGTAAGATTCCCATTACAGAATGTTGTACAGAAAGCCAACAACTACAATAACATGATGATCCTGTAGTGATCATTACAGACTGCCAAGCAGATGACTCCAGTTGATCACATGCTATTTGGAGGCTTGGTGTGAATAGGAAAGATCTGCATAGGTAAACAAATATGAAAGCAGCACGTTTAGATGCAGGTATGAGCTAAAGTTGCATTGAAAATATTGTTGTTGGAGTTCGTCAGAAGGACTACTAAAAAAATTACACAACAAATGTATTTTGTGAGTGGGGCTATGCAAAAACTACACAACCAATGTGCAGAGTACCGTATTTTCCGCACTATAAGGTGCACCACATTATAAGGCGCACCTTCAATGAATGACATATTTTAAGACTTTTTCCATATATAAGGCGCTATAGTAGAGGCTGGGGTTACGTTATGCATCCATTAGATGGTGCTGCGCTAAAGGGAATGTCAACAAAACAGTCAGATAGGTCAGTCAAACTTTATTAATAGATTACAAACCAGCTTTCTGACAACTCCATTCACTCCCAAAATGAATAAACAGCTCTTTTATTATTTTCTCTGAGGTAAAGTATTAGTATTAGCTTGCGATCCAAGATGGCGGGATCTTCTGCGCGTCATCGATCGTGCAGGGTCACCGATAGTGTCTTGACAGCGAGACCTGTTGCGGCTCAGTATTGATCCATATATAAGGCGCACTGGATTATAAGGCGCACGGTCAGCTTTTGACAAAATTGAAGGCTTTTAGGTGTGCCGTATAGTGCGGAAAATACGGTAAGTACTTTTGTGTAGGCAACAATTTTATTCCGTTAAGTGTCTCAGTGACCATTCCATAACCTTATTGCAAAGTTGCACATTTCCCATCTATTGCGCCCTTTGCACACTTAGTTTAGACCATTTAAAAACAATTAAGAGCAAGTTTGATATACATACAGACTAGGGGTGTGAATTGCCTAGTACCTGACGATTCGATTCGTATCACGATTCGCAGGTCACGATTCGATTCGATACCGATTAATCCCGATACGAATTTATAAGTCGATTGTTGCGATTTTTTTTCATTCAAATTTAGAAAATACTAATCAGTAAGCTTGTAGAGTGTAAGATTTATATGAAAATGTATTATTTATTTATCTGAAATTTCAGTCTTATAGAGGTTGTAATCTGTTTCATGTTTGAACAGCATTAAAATAAAATATTAAGGCTTAATGTTCCGTTCATATAACATTCTTCCATGCTCAAGGTGTGAATCCTAACCCGAAGTCAGACGTTTTGTTGAATATTTTTCCATTAAAAATGGAAGTTTAAAAATGGATTCACACACACACACACACACACACAAAAAAAAGAAAAGGCAATGATGATAAGACGTTGAATCGGTAAGACTACCGAATGAACAATTCTGAGCTCGTTATAAAAAAAAAAAAAAACGATTTTTTTTTAATTGAATCGATTCGAGAATCGCGCGATGTAGTATCGCGATATATCGCCGAATCGATTTTTTTTTTAACACCCCTAATACAGACATTTGTGTAGCCTCACGCCCTGTGTGAACAAGGAATCATTTTGGAGAGATTAGACCTTCCACATCTGTGTAGTATAGTAGAATGAATGTTCAATCTGATAATATTCTATTATTCAAATTTTTTTTTGTATGAAATCTGGTCGACTTTGACACGCAGTCCTCTGTCTGGTTATTCATAGTATAGCAAGCGTAAAAGACAAAAGAGCCAACAGACAAAACTTATCAAAGGCCTCTCACATAAGAAACCCATAAAAATAGATGTTTCACCTCATCGACATTATTCATGTTGCTTCACTGATGCATTAACTTTCACATAATCGCATAATGGTGATGTCATTGGAAAAGAATTGCAATAATTTATTACCATTTACAATGGTACCTTGACTTATAAGTTGAATTTGTTTTGCGATTGAGCTCGGAACTCAATTTACTTGTGTATCAAATGAATATCTCCATCTGAAATTATTTGAGACTGACTTATTATTTGAGAATTTATGGAAACAAATTATTATAACAATTAGGGATGTTCGATACCACTTTTTTTCAGACCGATACCGATTCTCAGACCCTCAGTACTCACCGATAGCAACTGCCGATACCAGTAGTACATTTTGACAAAAAAAAAAAATCACTAAAAGATATTTTTAAACAAATATATTTCCTTTAATTTTGATTTAAAAAAAACAAAAACAAAAAACAGCACAGTCACTCTTCAATAGTCTTAACGCTCAAAATAAAACACAAAAATGCTCGTTTAGTTGAAGAATCACAATTTTGAAGTATTTCCAAACCGGTGAAGTTTTGGTGAAAAACGGCTGCAAGCTAGCGCCAGTTACAGGCAAGGAGGACTCACTTAACGTCTTCCCCCTCTGCCATTGGTCGCTTGTACACGTATGCGTCACGAGTACTCGAGTACTTGAAAAAAGGCTGGTATCGGCCCGATACCGATACCTGGTATCGCTACTCGCCCATCCCTTTTTTTTTTTTTTTTTTTTTTTTTTTTTTTTTTTTTTTTTTTTTTTTTTTTTTTTTTTTTTTTGAAGAGCTCAGAATTGTTCATTCGGTAGTCTTACCGATTCAACGTCTTGAATCGCCCATCCCTAATTACAATGTAATATTACTGTACATTGACATGAGCCAGAAATCATAACAAGTCGAAAATTCTGTAAGATGGGGTGCTCGTAAATCAAAGCACCACTGATTAAAATGAGTAAGGATGAAAAACTGCAAGTCTGCATGGTACCAATGGTATTGTCCTGGACACTCACGTATTAAAACTGATTTATATTCATGACCCTTCTGAAAGTAACCCTTTACTAAAGGGAGGTGAGCGTGAGCTTTTTTTCAAAAGCCTCTTGCCTCCCAGTGTAATGGGCAACCACACAAGCAAGCACGGTTGTTCAAAAGACACTTACGGGCGTATTCATACCAACCACTGCTCCACTTTATACCCACTCGCTTTTAAAGTGCAGAGCAAGCAGATGGATGTTGGCATATTACGGCTTAGAAAAGATGTAAAAACAGCACGGCCTGAGAGCCCTGCAAATTCTGAGCTCATGTTCATGGTAGGCAATGAGTTTTTAACCGGCATAAATTAGGGATGGGTGAAATGGCCTCAAAATTATATGACAGCATTTGTAGGCAGTATTGTATTTCGGATGATATTGAATGACATTTAACAGTTATTGCAGTTTTACAGCCTGCCACCTTTACTAGTGTTTATGCAAACAAAAATGTTCTTGTCATCAGTATCTGATATATGTTCCTAATGCGTCTATACGGCATACGGGCGACCACGTTGAAGCATCGCTAATGTTAAGTGATATTTTTAATCTGTTTCTATACTGGTCCTTTTTACCGGTTTCTATACGGTCAGTGCCAGTCAGTAATACAGTGAAAATGGAGGGAAATTTTCTTCCAGTGCTACTAAAATGTTAAGTGCTCCTAGAGAAATAAAAACAAAAAAAAACATTAGTCTGCCATCCTGGTGACATTCTACAGGGACTCCATAGAGAGCACAGAATCATAGCGTGGTACAAGCGGTGCATGGCGGCGGAAAGAAGAACACTGCAGAGAGTGATCATCACAGCACAGAAGATCACTAGTTGCGGTCTGGCCAGCCTGGAGGACAGCTCTTGCTAACTCAGCAGAGCTGGCAAGATAAACAAGGACGCCTCTCACCCTAGTGACTACCTGTTCAAACTGTTACCCTCAGGCCGTCGCTCCAGGTCACACACAACTCTGACAAAAAAGGCAGATAGAGTTTCTTTCCCAGAGCTAACACGACAATAAACAACTCAAAACCATAACCATGAGAAGCATTCGAAGAACTGTCTTAATCATCCACCAGACATGCAATAATCGCTGATCTATGTAATAAATGGTGAACTTCTGTGCAATAATTCGAATACTTACTTGCTATGTTATCATGTTAGTGTCACCAACAATCACATCAGTCTTTTCATTCATAAACACACAATCAAAAATCAAAGTTTGACAAGACTGCACAACATTGAAAAAGAGGTCTTTAAAAGTCTCAATCAGGCCTTGTAAATTAGGGATTGACCGATTATCGGCCGGGCCGATTATCGGTGCATCGGCCATTATGAATTTGAAGGCTGATAGAGCTGGTATCTCTCTGAGCGGTGAATGCTTGCGAACGTAGCGAATTTTGGGTTTTCATCAGGATTTGTAAGAGGTTGATGATGACAGTTTTTACTTGTCGCAAAGAAATTGTCAACATGTTCAGACAATTTTTCAACATCAGCAAATTTGAAACCTTTTATGAACCCTAAAGAAAACCCAAATTTAGCTACATTCACATGCATTTCAAATTTTTATTTATGGATGTATTTAAATTTCCACTTTATACAAGATGATGCTGACATTGGGAACTCCGTACAATTTAAAACAAATAAAATTAAGAAATTATGCTGAAATTTTGAAAAACTTTACAGTAGAAAACTTTAGGGAGGTATTTACTTGGTAAGTTTTCAATTTTCTTAACACAAGATGATGACATGGAAGCTCCCTGCAACTTTTGTTATAATTGTAAATAACGCTGCCTATTCTTCATATGTTTATTATTGGCAAATGGATGCAACAGGTGATGTAAAAAGACAGCTAGCAAATGACAAGACTTTTGAATATCGGCTTGAAATATCGGTTATCGGCCTCCTTGACTACTAATAATTGGTATCGGCACTGAAAAAAACCCATCAATCTATCACTATTGTAAACCAAATCCAATCATTTTCCAACCAAGGCTCATCACTTGGCATTGCACTGTTGTGAATTTAAAAAACAGAAAGCTATTACCTCTTCTGACAGCTTGACTGATAATTCCCTCATAAATATTCATTACCAAAAGAGTTATAAACCTTTGTTTTATCACACTAAAGAAATAGAACATTGGATCGGGAAAATAGATTTGAGAGAAAGCTGACAAGCAACAGTTTGATGATACCGGATACAAACTCAGCCAAGACTGCAGCGACAGTGAATACTTTCCTTGTGCTCAAAGCCTTTCAATCTTTCAAATACAATCTTTGACTATGTTACAGAGAGTTGCACAAAATCAGATTCTATTTTGTCCTCCAAGGATCTATGCTCCATGTTTGTGATGTTAATGGATATACATTTGAAGAACTGCTCTTCAATTCAGTATCACATACAGAATGCTACCACCCAATTGACTTCAGTCTCAAAAGAATATGTGTATTTGTGTCTGCTATCATAAAGCAAGGAGACTGAATTAAAGGTGTCTGAGTCAACCAAGCCTCTATTTTGTGCTGCACAGCATTCAGTAGAAAAATATACCCCACAGTGTTGTTTACATCCACCAAATTAATGTCTGTGGAAGATTTTCTGTCATTCTGTAGTATAAACTCTTAAGATACTTGCTCTTCCACTAAAATGAGATGAAATCAGCACATATGGTAGGTACACAGAAATTGGGATTATGCAATTATAAGTGACAGGAATTAACTCATCCACTCCCAGCCATTTTCACAGAAGCAATCCCGTTCGTTCCCGGCTGTTTTACTGGATTTTGACTGATTTTGCAAGGCCCACAGAATATTGTGTTCAATTGCTATAAAAGCATGGAACATATCAAAAGAAAGATTAAAGTCTCTTCTTTCATCAGGAATAAAAAAGTATGTTTCTGTCTGTCTCCGTTTTGCAGCAATTAGCATTAGAAGAGAGCTAAGTTTTATCGTTTTTCACAAATCTATTTAAAATTGAAAGTAATTTAGCTTTTTTTCTAGATGGCCCTGGTTGATCTCCTTTGCTCTGCTGCCACCTGCTGGCCGTTTGTGTAATAACTACCATTTCTGCAACCGTTCTTTGCAGTTGAGAGGCTGCATTAAAGCCTTCTGTATGCTCTAGCATAAAAAAAAATAAATAAAAAAAACTGTAAATACATCTTTGGGACACTTAAAACATAAAAAAAACGTATTTACACGTCATTGGGAGTAAATGAGTTAATGACTTGAAAAAGACCTCTATTTGAACAGATCAAAAGTCTGTAAAGACTTTGATAGGCCAGTGTAGAAAATTACGTCTTAAAAATGACTGAACATATGAACACGCACGAAACATTTGGTATGAAGGACTGCGCAAATATCCATCCATCCATCCATTTTCTGAACAAGGGTCTCGCGGGGGGTGCTGAAGCCAATCTGAGCTGGCTCTGGGCAGTAGGCGGGTGACACCCTGAACTGGTTGCCAGCCAATCGCAGGGCACACAGAGACAAACAACCATCCACGCACACAAGCACACCTAGGGACAATTCAGAGCGCCCAATCAACCTGCCATGCATGTCTTTGGAATGTGGGAGGAGACCGGAGTACCCGGAGAAAACCCACGCAGGCACGGGGAGAACATGCAAACTCCACCCAGGAAGGTCGGAGCCTTGGCTCGAACCCGAGTCCTGACTGCGCAAATATGTTTTGTTAAATGATGCTTTAGCAGATTTGACATTCCGTGCGACCACTGGTTCATATCATCAGGGGCCAAAAACGTCAATACTGTTTGTTATGATGCATGGCTCTGGACTTTGTCTTTCAACCATGTAAACGTTTGACAGATATGCCCAAAGAAAATGATCTCCAAACTATGACAAACATTAAATACTATGTACATACCTTTTACAATTAAGTTGAGAAGTTTAGGCCGTGGGTTGCGCTCGCTTTGAATTGAGCACGTGTACTGACCATCGTCCGTTACATCCACCTTCTGTATCTGAAGGCTGTATTC
This sequence comes from Festucalex cinctus, assembly GCF_051991245.1. NCBI lineage: Eukaryota > Metazoa > Chordata > Actinopteri > Syngnathiformes > Syngnathidae > Festucalex > Festucalex cinctus. The sequence continues at coordinate 15,062,868 of NC_135420.1, forward strand.
ATGCTTGTCCCCAACACTGGACACAATGGACACGCGTGGATCTGCCGACCACTGGTCATTCCCTGCGAAAATTATGCTTGAGCGGTTCAGCCAGGCTCCTTTCGAGATGCCATCCAACAGGTAGCACCTGTAGGAACAAAGAAGACTTTAGTCTGATTTATGGACGTGCAACTTAGAAAAGTCAAATGGGCTGACATGGAATCTGTTGCAATGGATAGGTTGAAATGGAGCAAACTTGCTGCCCAATGCGCCACCGACGCTGGAAGGACTAAGGTCTAACTTGGAAAATTACAAACTTGTATCATGTATGTATGTTTCGACCATACCTGACAGTCAATATATTCTTACCCTTAACTTTGACATAATTGACGCAAGCCATTTCTGTAACTCTCAGTAAGATTTGTGCACCTCTCAAAAGGTATTATGGCTTACTTTTCGTGAGCAAACTGCTACAAATGTTTAATGTTGGAAGGGTACCTTCCCCTGACTGTATGCTTCAGTTCCGTCTATAAAAGGTTTAAAGGGATTTAGATGAGGGCCGTAGAAGGCAACCTTAGTGTAGTTAGGAGAGCTGTGTGTTTTGGGTAATTATCCTCCTGGAAGACATATGACCTGTGAATGACCCCAAGCATTGCGACACTTCGCAGCACATTTCTCTCTAGAATGTCTTCAAAGTCTTGAGATTTGCTTGTAATCACAGCAGGTTGAAAACACACTGTGCTGGATGCTAGATGTAGCTTAGCATCCACATCGGTCCAAAGGGTATTTTCCCAGAAGCTTGTGGGTAATCTTGTGTATTTTGGAAAACTCCATTATTTTGCGTGGTAAGTTCTTTTGAAGTTTGACAAAAATCTTGCAGAGTATGTCAACGGTAGTGTAAAGGTTCTCAACGTCGATTTGCAGCTTCCATTAGAATTATCTCCAACTGATTGTTCTTTTCACAATGAGTCCCAAAGGCTCAAAAGGTGCACCGCGATCTCGCTGACAGTTTACCACAAAAGTCAGTATGTTCTCAGCCCGACAAAACCCTCAAATTTATCATGGTCTGTCAAAGCTTTCTATGGATAAAACATCTATGTCGGGTAGCGTTGGCGAAGGTTTGTGGTCCTGGCAGAGTCAAATTAACGTATTGCCTGGCCTGGCTCCCGAGTCGGCGTCAGCGTCGAGGGGCATGTGTACTGCCGCTTAATAAGTGTTAAATACGATTACCGTATTTTCCGCACTATAAGGTGCACCTAAAAGTCTTCAATTTTTTCAAAAGCTGACCATGCGCCTTATAATCCAGTGCGCCTTATATATGGATCAATACTGAGCCGCAACAGGTCTCGCTGTCAAGACACTATCGTGACCCTGCACGATCGGTGACGCGCATGCGCAGAAGATCCCGCCATCTTGGATTGCTAGCTAATACTACTACTTTACCTCAGAGACAATAATAAAACAGCTGTTTATTCATTTTGGGGAGTGAATGGAGTAGTCAGAAAGCTGGTTTGTAATCTATTAATAAAGTTTGACTGACCTATCTGACTGTTTTGTTGACATTCCCTTTAGCGCAGCACCATCTAATGGATGCATAACGTAACCCCAGCCTCTACTGTAGTGCCTTATATATGAAAAAAAGTTTTAAAATATGTCATTCATTGAAGGTGCGCCTTATAATGAGGTGCGCCTTATAGTGCGGAAAATACGGTAGTTGCATGTCAACAAGTAATTCACTAATACATCTCTTCTAACATAACATACAAAAGAGCCCATTATTTGCATACACACTGCACAATGCTCTCACACTCTCTAGTCTTGAGTGTCCTTTTTTCTTCTTCCTTTCCTCCTTAATTTCTCTCTCTCTCTCTCTCTCTCTCTCTCTCTCTCTCTCTCTCTCTCTCTCTCTCTCTCTCTCTCATGCAAACACACAAAACACACACATACCATATCCAACCATTTTCTTAACAGCTTGCTCCTCACAAGGATCGCTGGGGTGCTGGAGCCTATCCCACCTGGCTTTGGGCTGTAGGCGGGGTACACCCTGAACAGGTTGCCAGCCAATTGCAGGGCACACAGAGACGAACAACTATCCACACACACAAGCACACCTTGGGACAATTCGGAGTGCTCAATCAACCTGCCATGCATGTCTTTGGAATGTGGGAGGAGACCCACGCAGGCACAGGGAGAACATGCAAACTCCACCCAAGAAGGCCGGAGCCTGGACTCGATCTTGTGTCCTCAGTACTGTGAGGCGAACGTGCTAACCAGTCATCCAACCCACATACAACATTTAGAATTCTAAACAAGTATGCCATGGTGGCTACTGTTTTAATTAAACATGGCTTACACGTAGAAAAGCTGCAGGCAGTGAGTGTAAGATGCCAAGAATAAATATTCTTCTTGACCCAATACGGACCTCCTGCAAGGTGTGTCACGCCCCATTACGTGCTGTCAGGTATTGTTGCATTCGCTGTTCTCATCCACACCACGGCTGTTGTGACAAATGTTTTGACAAGTCAAATATCTCACCAGACAACCACAACAATCACGTTCGCTCACACATGCCCATTCGGTCTCACAACCATCCCGTTTTGTCCAAGGTGGGCTTAAACGTCGCTGTTGTGCAACATAGTGTAAATGTACAGTAGCTGTACTTAGGAATCATGAAGCAAAATATAAAACACAAGTCTCATAGAATGTCAAAAATGTATGCAACCCACCTTTCAAAATGTGTGTCAAAACTCATCATGACAATTGACAAGTAGTGCTGTATACGCAGACAGAATCTCTCCTTCACATTTTTCTTCATCTTGATTGACTTGTCCTTGACGTTCATTCACCATCTGCTTATCAGTATTAAGCGTCTTTGCACTATTCCTCCAGAAATGATTACTGTTATCTCTGCCTTTGTAATCCCTTACCAAGGTGTCATTCTGATACTTGTATTTCGAAACCTCCTGACAAATATGTGTCAAAAGAGGCCATTTTTCACATGATATGAAACTGATGTCCCAGGTGTTGTTTTCTGTAGACATTCTAATTTTTATCTGTAACTGGCTTCAAACATTGTCATAATTTTACTGATTACTCATTGTAATCAAGGCAGTTGCTAGTTTCTAATTAATCAAGTTGTCACAGAGTATTTTGAAAAACTGAAATAACATCAGTATGAATTCAGCTGAACATTCCGAAAATGAGATATAAAACATGAGCGTCTAAAGCAGGCTTCCCCCAATCCTGGGCCTCGAAGGCCTGAATCCTCCAGATTTTAGCTGTTGCCGTCCTCCAACACACCTTATTTATATAATCAGCTCATCAGCAAGCTCTGCAGGAGCATAACAATCCTTATTTATTTATTTTTTTTCTGCCCTATGTGTATATTTACAAAGTGTATAGTGCAAAACTAGTCAAGTGAGTAAGAGGAGCGACCAGCGGGGCCTCACCCAACCCAGCGGGTGTAGGTGGCACGCAGGAGCATAACAATCCTTATTCCTGATCTTTATAACATTGCAATACTTTTAATAAAAGTTATGTTATGGGAACAGTTTTACCCTAAAACAAATTCCCATGGGGAAATCATTTTAAAATGACATAATTGCGATGTAAACGAGTTAATCTGTGTCTTGTATGGTTAATATTCCCAAAGCCAAGAGATCATTAAACATTTAAAATGGCCACTGTTTTTTCATCTGTGGCATAAACTGGTTGAATAGGCTGAGAAAAGAAAAAAAGGCAAACAAGGTATGTGGGATTATCAAAAATACTACAAAGTCTAAAAAGGCAAGGTTCAATGTAAAAAAAGAAAAAAATAGAAACACAACAAAAAGAAATATGACACGGCTTGAGTTACGTTGACAGCAAAAGGAACATCAACATCAGCAAGCAAAACAAATGATCCGACAAAGATGGAAATAAACCAAGTAAGTAAATACAAGCAAACTGACAAGACAACGAAAAACACCTGGACAAGACACAATAAGTGGCTGATAGGTACACACAAGAGACTGGGCTAATTGATCATGAGAATAAATGGATTAAAAAAAAACACAATGGGACAGATATGAACAAAAGTGACAAAAATAAATCCAATCAAAACAAAATCAACACAAGTGCACATCATGACAAACTAACACATTTCTTGGGGCAGGATTTTAATTAGGAACTTCAGAATTTCTATGAAGTTGCCCTTCTATCTCACAAGACTCAAAGGAGGCTTAACAAGACTGTTCATGTTCACTTTCACAGAAAAAAAAATGCTGTGCACTGTCTCACATTTGCAAGTCGACATATTCATAGCTGGATTGACCTGCATCTCGTGTCCAGAAGAACTCATATTAGCCCTGAGATGCTTTTGACCAGCCCCATCCACATGGTGAAGCTAGTTCTGATGTGTAAACCAGCACTTCACCCAACACGTGGTCTCCTTGGTATACGGCTCTCTTGACATGCTGTTCTAGGGCAACCTTTGTCAGAGTAAATTGTGCCTCTTCGCAAACAAGTTCCTCTTTGCTGTATGTATTTCTGTGCATGTCTGCAGACTCTGATACATTTTTTTTACATGGCTATAACTGTAAGTCTAGTGCAGCAGTGTTTAAAATTACATTTTTATTAGTGATAGACCGATAATCGGCCGGGCCGATTATCGGCGCCGATATTTGGCATTTTGACAAATATCGGCATCGGCCATTTTTTTAATCTGAAGGCCGATAAAGCTCACTGAGCAGGGAATACTTGCGAACGTAGAGAATTTGGGGTTTTCATCAGGATTTGTAAGATGTTCGCAGTCAGTTTTTATTTGTCGAATACACATTTGGAACATATTCACACAATTTTTCACCGCGAAAATCTTTTTGAAACGTTTTTACGAACCCTAACAAAAACCCCAAATGAGCTACATTCACATGAATTTGTTACTCAGTGAGAAATTATATATAGTTTGAAAGAATTCCCCCCCATTTTACTGCAAATGAATATCGGCTTGAAATATCGGTTATCGGCCGACTTGACTACAAATAATCTGTATCGGTATCGGCCTTGAAAAAACCATATCGGTCTATCACTAATTTTTATAGTGGTGAAGCACAAAATAATAATAATGCAGAGAGAGAGAGAGAGAGAGAGAGAGAGAGAGAGAGAGAGAGAGAGAGAGAGAGAGAGAGAGAGAGAGAGAGAGAGAGAGAGAGAGAGAGAGAGAGAGAGAGAGAATTTGCGCTAAGTGCGGTAACAAAATAAATGCTGGTATCTTACATAGTAAATAAATCAGTATTTTCCATCCATCCATCCATCCATCCATTTTCTGAACCGCTTGCTCCTCACAAGGGTCGCGGGGGTGCTGGAGCCTATCTCAGTACACCCTGAACTGGTTGCCAGCCAATCGCAGGGCACACAGAGACGAACAACCATCCACACTCACAAGCACACCTCGGAACAATTCGGAGCGCCCAATCAACCTGCCATGCATGTCTTTGGAATGTGGGAGGAGACCGAGTACCCGGAGAAGACCCACGCAGGCACGGGAATAACATGCAAACTCCACTCAGGAAGGCCGAAGCCTGGACTCGTACCGGAGTCCTCAGTATTTTCCGACAGCGCAAAATTACATCAGAAAAAGTAGAACTCCATCCATTGTTGTTGGAGCAGTCGTTTGTGCTTTTTACTGTTTATAAAGTGTGCTGCTTGATGATCATGCCAGCTTATGGGTGTATTTGATACAGCTTTACTTTTGTCAATCAACTCATCGGAATGCTAGGTACAGTAATGTGGTCTCCTTTATTTAGTTTATGTATGAACAAATAGATGCTGTACAACCCTCGCCCCCGCACACAAACCCAAAATGTTATATTCGGTCATATATAACTTAAGCTAGTGCTTTTCCATTTAGCAATATCTTTGTACCTCAGGATTGTTTTGTCTGTCGCCTTATGACCTATAAAAAGTTAGGAAAATGAATGGATTCGATATTTTTCATCCGACAATGACCAGCTGAAAATGAAGTGATCGGTTGTGATTCAATTTCGGAACTCAAACATAAACTGTAACTTCATCACTAATTTAAGGTGTGAATATATTAACTCTTTTTTTTTTTTTTTCATGTAATACAGTTGCCAGTGGCTACAGTTCTATTTTCTCTAGTGCAGAGTGGGATTTCAGCCATTTTTTTTTACTCTGTATTCTGGTCTTTCTCTGTTTTCTCACAGTCCATCATTCTATCTGTCACGGACGATTTATGGGGTTTGAAGGGTCTGCTAAGTACCGGAAGCTTGAAGGTACACTCTGGGTAGGTCCGATGGTCTTACCTTCCCCCCCTTCTCAAAAGTTGCATGAAATGTGACTGGCGTGGCCATCGGGAACATGACATTCATAGGTGAAATAAAAAATAAAAAAAAACACTCGCTACCATGTGAAAGATGTAGAGAACAAAGTCTCAAAAGCTCCCTTTCAATAGCGGCTTCAATGGTAATTAGGAGGCTGACATTCACTGCAAAGAATTAAAGCGTATAAAGATGAATGGATCTCACAAATTAGTAGTTGAAAAATATGAGAGAATTAAAACTGGCCTTTGCCATAAGGAGTGTGAGCAATTATCTAACAGTAGACAATTCCTCCACATAATTATGTGAAAGTACTGTCCATAATAGGGCTACATTAAAGTTCAAGCACAACCTAAGCACAATTCTTTGAATCAACATGTCAGAACAAGGGCATGAGCAGCAATTGCTATGTTAGCTTCATGCTAGCTTGTTCCCTAGAGACATGATGACTTTTACGCTTGTTTTTTTGTTTTTTTTATCTTGCTTCACAAACAAATTTGTGGAACTCACTCCCCAACCAGTCTTTTGCACCACCCCTCACTAATTGAAAACGGCGCTCAAAGTGGGGAGTTGGTTAGAGGACCATTGGGTTTGCACAGTCTGGCTGTGATTAACAGAAGCAGTGAAAACTACAATATAAATCAACCTGAAAATCGATAGAAAGATGTTCGCAAAAGCTGCTATTCCGACTCCAACTCCCTAACAAGGCATGTAAAGAGGTGTGCATGAGACTGAGCCGTGGGGTGGAGAGCGACTATGTCAGTTTCACGCAAGTGACGTCGGTAGTCCGAGTTCGTCAAATGAAAGGACAAACAGCCAAATTGTGTTTATCTGCAGTGTTCAACCTAGAAGATGGCACCACACAGATGTTTTTTGCCCCAAATTCAAACTTACAACAAACATGCACTAAAATGTAAACAGCATTAGTAAACACCCGTTTATACAGTTTATCAGCAAAAAAAAAAAAAAAAAAAGTTGATTTGGTGATGAGTACCCCTTTAAACAACTGAGTAAACTTCCTTTGAGAAACACACTGAGTGACATGTTTTTTGACATCAAACATTTTCCAGAAAAATCACAAAACCTCAACCTAAAAATCATGAAATGGACAGCATTAAGACAATACAATGAAAATCACTGAAAAAATATAACAAAACTAAAACCTTTTGTTGTCATGATGATGATGATGATGATAATTGCAGGGAGTTTAGCACTTATTATTGTTCAACTTTCAGCCCAAATGATTCGTAGCGAAATAGTTACTGGATGAAACTTAAAATGCTGCCAATGCACATTTAAACCTTACTATTAATATGACTGTCCTACGGGGCCTGTTGTTTTGAAAGGTGAACATAGTTATCCCTATAAATGTAAACAAACCACTGCACTAAGCAGTTTGAACATTCTAAAACTTCCACACAACTACTAAAACAAATTCATAGATTGAGGCAACCCCAATATATTGCACCAGCCAAAGCTCTATAGACAAAGTCACCCGGGTCCAATATCAAGATTAAAACAAAGTCTTAAAAAAATAAATAAATTGTGACATTTTGAAGGAAAAAAGGGTGGAGTGGGTGCTACCTGGAGCTTAGTGCATAACATTGCCTGCATTTGGAGATTAATGTAAAATTAATGAAAAAAAAAATAAAAAAATAAAAAAATATATATATATATATATATATATATATATATATATATATATATATATATATATATATATATATATATATAATTAATAATCACTATTTGATTATCAAATGCAAATTAAAGATGTGAAATTATATAAAAAAAAACAACAACCAAACAAATGGAAAAAAAAAACACATCTCCATTCCCTGCTGTCCTGATCTGCTTTCAATGATATACCGTTGGTATTTTACGCCAAAGTTAGACGCACCTCTGTCTAAAAATAATAAAATTTTTCAAAAATAGATACAATATGTCCACACAAAGACACATTTGCAAATTTGTAAGTGTATGTCAAAGCAACAGGTGGCCCCTACAAGTCACCACCTTAATTGTACGCAGCTGTGACTCTTCAGTTGCTACCAACAATGCGTCTCCAAATCATAATTATCATATCCATGTTGGTGTCTGACATTTGTTGAGATTCCCTGAGGCAAATTTGACTCATCCTAAAAACTCCAAAGCAAGTGGCTTTCAGAGTTTCCAGCACCTGAAATGTCTTGTCAATGGAGCAATTGTGAGCTCATAATGACTGACTGGCTTTTGACATTTACCACAACTACAGTACATGTCTGTGCTAATCCACCCCTAGTGTGTTGAAAAGAAAGAGTGGAACCCCATGAAGTAACTTGGAAAGAATGACTACCGTAACCACAGCAGATAGTATTTATTCAGTAATTAGATGCCAAGGACTGGTGTGATGTACAGTACTAAATATTTGCAGGACAGTGACATTGCTTTCAATATAACAGGGCGAGAAAAGTACCACCCTGCTTCTACTCCCATGCCATATATACAGTGACACGGAAAATGCAATGACAACATTTCAAATGGGGCATTTAACGTTAGATGTCCTACTGTAAAACCAAACATGAAATCCGAAAATTGAACGACACATGCAGACAAAATACACAATGTCAAGTAGGGAATCAGTTGTCCAAATATGATAGTAGAATTTGAGCCGGGAGACACAGAACAGCTGAAGTTCAGGACTGTCCATTATTGGAATTGGAAACAGTAAAGGCTTTTCTTGGACAAGGCAATATTTAGTAAGGGCAGTGGTAAATAACTCCACTAGCTAAGAAGATTATCTTTTCCCACTAACATGGTACCCAAGGGGGTCATCATTGCAACTCAAGGCAATTGCATCACATATTAATTTTCCTATTTGGTAATGAGGGTGGTATTCCAAATGTACATGTAAAGCGGAGATGTGGTTTTCCTCTGCTGCAGTGTTTCCTGTGACATTTCCATTCGTGTGTTTTAGCATCTGCTTGCCCAAATCTTGCCACCCATTCTGAGGTAGCCTTTTTGCTCTGCATACTTATGTCACTGTTTCGGATCTGGCAGGGACCACCCTGAACAGCTCAAGTGGGACATCTGCTTCCCGCAGCCATCTGTGCACAGGTCCACCTAATCCCCCTTTTGCTGTCGACCTTTCTCACTTTGCTTTTTCTATCTTCTCTTTTTCGAATATGGGCATTTGCACATCCAGTATTTCAAACAGGTAAAAGATTTGAACACAAAGTGCATACGCCAGATACACTGGGTGTGAGATAATATTGACCTAAACTTTATGAAGACTTCAGTTTTGGATGGAAACCAATATTCTACTGTGTGAGGTAATATCAAAGCTGTAACAGAGTCGGGTTAACCCCTCTGCCAAAGGGAGTGCAGAAGTGTGAAGTGTTATACTTAACACTCACTTCCGAGCCTTGTTTTGTTAAAGAAAAAACAAAACATACTTTCCTTTACATGAAGTCACCCTTTCAAAACCCAAATTATGGCAATATTCAGGTTTTGAAAAACCCGAATAACACCCCTGAATTACCCCTTTTTTAACCTGAATACTTGGTCATCTAAACGCATATCATTTGTTTGTGTTCTGCGTATAATCTATTCGCAAGAAATCTTCAATCTTGGTTTACTCTACAGTACACAAACTACTTGTATGTGCAGCGGTCATCTAACATTGCCACTCGTGAAGCAAGCCTAACCTGAATACATTGATTTCCCTGCTGCTTTTTCACGTTATTTTCTGTCTCTGTGCTGAAAATGCCACAGTGTATATATTATGCACACATATATGCATGCATATAAGCGTGCGTCTGTCACGCAACTCATCAGAAATACACAAGCAGAAGTAAACAAACACGACACCGCAGAGCAACGGCACACTTTTGGAGCACGGAGAAAAAACGACTACTTTATAAGTGTGGTAAGTCACATGATTATAATATAGGGCGGTGGTCTATTTATGCTGCTATTTTTATCCTTTTATTTTGTAATATTTGAGTAAATATAAACAATTATTTATTTAATTCAACACAATCTATAACAATTTTAATCATTATAGAATATTTGGTAAATCGTGTATCATGATAAAGGTTTTTTTTTTTGTCTGTTTGTTTTCAGTGTACATTGTACTTCTTTTAATTGTTTTTAGCAAGTCCCATCAGTGGTGAGAAGTTTTTAGTTACTCTTACACATAGAGTGCTCCAGATTATTTCGGCTACTATTTTGACGACCGCTACTTCCCAGAAATTCACTATCACGATGCGCATGGAACATAACACCTGCGAAAAGTGAGGGAACACTGACCAGAGAAAATTAAAAGCGGAAATGGTGTCTATTTGCGTAATGACATCCATGTGTCACGGTTAGGAATGGGGATTCAGTACAGTATTTTTTGGATTATACGTCGCTCCGGATTATAAATCGAACCAGCCAAAAAATGCATAATTAAGAAGGAAAAAACATATATAAGTCGCACTGGAGTTTAAGTCGCATTTTTGGGGGAAGTTTATTTGGTAAAATCCAACACCAAAAACATACATGTCATCTTGAAAGGCAATTTAAAATAAAAATAAAAGAGAGAACAACAGGCTGAATAAGTGTACGGTATACTAACGTGACATGACTGACATGCCTGGTAATGTCAGTAACATATTAAGAGTTTGTAGCGAGCAGTGACGGGAGTCGGAGGCGGAGTGTTGAAGCACGTAGCCAAAGGCTGGCGTTTTATTGACATCAGCTTCTGAGGTCTTAACAGCAACTCCCCACTCAGCTAGAAGCTAACAGTCTAACTCCCCTTTTCCACATAACAAAACCTTCCCACCCGGAACTCTCCCTTCGTCCCAACGTTCCGTGGGTGAATTATGTTCCCATCACTCCAAGTTATTCATATAACTCTAGCATAAAGAACATGCTAACAAGTTCACCAAACTATCAGTTTCACTCCAAATCACTCAATCCAATGAAATCTTCATCTTCGGTGTCACTTTTAAACAACTCCCCCAACTAGACGATGCTCTTCTACCGGCAATGTTGAACTTAACACAGGCCTAGAGCGCCCTCTTGCGGTTTAGTGTGAAAATAACATGTAAAATGATATAATAAAGTGTTAATTTCACACATAAGTCGCACCAGAGTATAAGTCGCACCCCCGGCCAAACTATGAAAAAAACTGCGACTTATAATCCGAAAAATACAGTATATGGAAACAGGAGTAACTCTGTCCGTTCAAGCATGTAAACAGGTTATGCCGTTTCAGAAAATGGAACTTGCTTAGCCCGATAATAGAGTGCATGCAAACATAGTCGATGTCACTGTCAGGCAAAACCCGAGCAGACCCTGGTACTGACTAATAGCGTCACATTTAATAATGATTATGGGATGCTGTGTTGCTGTTGAAAAGTGCACAAGCTGGGCAATATTACGCCTTTGCTGGAATCGTTGCAAAAGGCAAAAAGTTGCATCTTTAAGGTTTAAATGTAATTTGGGGGGGGGGGGAAAGTGTGTATTGTGTCACTGTTTGAAGGATGATATTTTTACCACATCCTGGTTGGATATTCTGCTGCCGCACAGTTTACTCCCACCATCCAGCACCCAAGTGACAGGTCAGCCTTGGCTGTAGGCCAAGGAGTGCGAGGGAAGTGAAGTGAGGGTCAAGGCTGGGTGGTGGGTAGGGACATTCACTGCCTGCTTGCCAAGAGCGCTAAGCACTTACAGATTAGTTTGTTCCGCTTCGTAAGAGTTTCAGTCTGAAGTAAGGGAAAAAACACATTTGTATAATGCTTACACAGGCCTCTTGTGGTTATACAAATTGTCCGAGTTGTTTGGCATTCAGTCATCACAGTTGTTTAAAGCATGACAAAAAAAAACAGCACCTTTTGTTACAACCTATTACGATATACTGTTGGTGTATGTCTATCAAATGAAAAGAAAGGTTGTGTGCCACGTCTTAATGTGATGATTTTCAAAAAGTGCCAGTAACAAAGAGGGTGTTTTGTTATTGCTTTCCTGCAGGGCTGATCCACCCAGTTGATGTGCTATGTTCATGGCACAAATGGACAATCCTTCATTGTCAAAGGACATTGGAACGCCGGCACAGTCTGATAGGTATGACCACATTCATCATTGTGACAAAGGAAGTAAGCAATTGCCACAGAAGTTAACTAGTTTCAGTCATCTACAAATATTGGAGTAAATACTTTGCACAGAGGCTCAAGAGGCTCTTTTGGGTGGTGTCACATTTTACATGCCCTACTTGTGCTTATGTGTTCACTTCAGGGACACTCCTGTTGTATGCGTCTCTCAGTGCAATTCCTTCTATTACTACGAAGAGTAACTGAAGGGGAAAAAAAACTTGATTTACAGAGTAAGAGGTATTACGATCTAGAACTATGGAGTTAGAATCATGCCAAAACCCTGTAAACACAAAAAACGTGATCTACGTACACAAAACGTGTGATCTACGTACACAAAATGTGTGCTCCACGTACACAAAATGTGATCTACGTACACAAAACGTGATCTACGTACACAAAACGTAATCTATGTACACAAAGAAGCATATTTTCAATTACAAAAAAAAAATATCTTTCAAGTGCAAATAAATGTTTTGCGCACGTAAAAAGCAACTCTACAAAACTATGGATAAAACTCGTGACTTTTGGCAGTGATATTCTGCCAAGCAGTTCTACGTACCGAAAATCCAAGATCCACACGCGCAAAGCCAGTAAACTTTACAGAAGGGGGCGCTGTTGAATCAGCGCCGTATTGAGAGAGATTTTGGCCAACACGTTTAAGAACTACTACGTGGTGATTGGTCAACTGCTGGTCACATGACATATGGACGCCTTGTCGTTACCATGGTGCTGCGATTTTTATTTGATTTTTTGTGACATGGACGCCTTGTCGTTACCATGGTGCTGCGATTTTTATTTTATTTTTTGTAATTGAAGATATGCTTCTTTGCATACGTAGATCACGTTTTGTGTATGTAGATCACGTTTGTTTGTTTTTTGTTTACGGGGTTTTGGCATGATTCTAACTCCATATAGAACCTTTTAGAGTCAAGCGCCCCAAGTTCAATGAAAATGACTTCCTGAGCCACTAAATGATTAAATCTATAAGTGTGTTTATGTGTGTGTGTCTTAATCATAACACAGAACTGTAAAACTAACTTTATTTATTGAGCATTTAGATTAAAGCATCGTTACACAACAAGGCTTATAAGGCTAACACACACTGCCAACACATTCATATTTACTCCCCATTGAGACAGACTTCAAAACTTTAGTTAGTTACTTCAAAAGTTTATTATTAGCATTTATTATACAGTGGTTAACCTCCTAATGTAAATTTTTACTTGAATCATATGTAGTTAATAAAGGTTTTGTGCTTGCGACAGTTTGAGTCTGGAATAAATGGGGGGGAAAAATCTGATGGAACATTTGTTTTGCAATTGGTTTAAGATCCTCTGTATATGGGATGAAAACAGATGTTTGAGAGTCTGACTCCGCAAGATAATTATGATGAGGCAGTTTAGGTCACATCCCCAAAAAATGTAGACTTGTTTTATATGCTACTCTTCTTCTGGGCTATCATTATTTGGATGGGCTCGCAATATTTCTTGTTGTGATGATGTGTGCATTAGAGATAGACCGATATGGTTTTTTCAGGGCTGATACCGATGCCGATTATTAGTAGTCAATGACGCCGATAACCGATATTTGGAGCCGATATTAATTTTCACTAAAAAGGGAAAATATTGGCATCAAAATTTGGAAAAAATGCAAACTTCAGTTCTTTTTTTTTATTTTAAAGTATATACTTATTGAGCAACTTTTAGGGTTAGTAAAATATTGGATTTTTTTTTTTTAAATCTTAGTCAATAGACATCTTTGTTTTTAAAATCTAACAAGTCCCAGGATCTCCCAGGTGCAGTGGCATGTTTTCAAAAGTTAAATAAAAACAAACAATTGTTTTTTACACTAAACAAAGTATTTCAATATATTTGAAGTATTTTATTTATTTTTTAAATTATCTTAGTTTTAATTTCAAACAAAAACAGATGGTGCTGAGAGTTCCCAGGGTCAGCAGCGTCTCTGAAAATTTAAATTGAAAAAAAAAAAAAAAAAAACATTTAAATTAGTTCCTTGAAGTTAAGTTTTTTTTGTTTTTTTTTGTTTGTTTTTTTTAAATTGATCTATTATCGGCCATATGATTCTTCAAAATGGCCGATGCCGATATTCGTCAAAATGCTTAATATCGATGCCGATAATCGTCCCAGCCGATTATCGGTCTATCCCTAGACTGTGCATGCTTTTATGGCGGGAAGTGATAGGGTGTTGGATGAATACAGACATTCAATTTATGCTGCTCTGTTTAAAATGCAGATCCTGTGTACTGGCAGGGACCAAAAAGTCTTTAGTTGAGCTAATTGCCAGTCCATTTGGCAAGGATTGTATTAGGTTTAGGGTTGCTCCTATAGACAGGGGTTTTTGATTCATAACAGTGAATTGAGAAAGTTGTTGGAAGGGAACAGACTGTCTTTAGAGAATCCCTTAATCCCAGTTTGAAATAGTGAATCAGCCCAATTCAATTAGCACATTTAATAGACATGTGGGTCTGTGGGTTCTAGGTGGGTTAACCTGAGGACAAACGAGAATCAGCAAGCCATTTTTACTTGATAGTGCAACGTAGGCTGGAGAGACATTTATTTACCTCAATCCAGCTGGGCACAATATGTGGTGCCCTTAACACACTCGAGTAGAAGTCAGTGACGTAAAAAAAAAAAAAATATATATATATAAAATCAATTTCCTCCAGAGCCTTCAGTTTTAGGAGGAAGTCAACAAAGTAGACTTGACCAAGCAATTCAGGGGAAATGATGAACAATTTTCAGTTTGATGATTCTGTCTCGAGTTTTGTGGTTTTGTCTATTTGCCAGGTAAATGCATGTATGGCTAGATAGACTGGCAAATTGACTCGGAAAATATTTTGTATTCTGTTATAATAAAAGATGAAAATACGAACATCAAGTTTTACAAAATATGTATTTAAAGGGATACTTGACTCATTGAGCCATGTTCAACAGTAAGAATATAATATTCTGTCTATAATTGTGATAACTTTATTTTTCCATGAACAATTAATACCTTTAAAAGCTAATTTTGCCACTTGCTGTCAACTGAAGATGGTAACAACCAATCATGGCTCAGTTTGGTGACAAAACCCAGAAAACAGGTGAGCCATGATTGGTCATTACATATTTCCTCAGCACAGGTGATGTAGGTGATGTCATCTTTAGTCGACAGCAAGTGGAAAAATGTGTTAAAGGTATTAACTCATTTGCTCCCAAAAACGTATAAACATGTGCTATTTTAAATGTTTTCGATGTCCCAAGGACGTATTTATACGTTTGATGTTTTGTTTTTTATGCTAGAGCATACAGGAGAAGGCTTTGATGCAGCCTCTCAACTGCAAAGAACGGTTGAAGAAATTGTAGTTATTACACAAACGGCCAGAAGGTGGAGGGAGAGCGAAGGAGATCAACCAGACCCATGTTGAAAAAAAAAGTTCAAATACATTTCTTTCTTTTTTTTCTTTTTTTTTTTTCTTTTTTTTATAAGAGCTCAGAATTGTTCATTCGGTAGTCTTACCGATTCAACGTCTTGTCATCATTGCTTTTTTTTTTTTTTTTTTTTTTTTTGTGTGTGTGTGTGTGCGTGCGTTTACGTGCGTTTGCGTGTGTGCGTTTGCGTGCGTTTGCGTGCGTGCGCGTGCGTGCGTGCGTGCAAATACGTATATATTTATACTCATTCATTCACCTAAAGCCTTATAAATATCCCATTACCCTTCGCCTTAACCAGGTACTTCAGAATCTTGCCAGAGTCGTGAGGTTTAAATGGTCAGGAGACCAGAGAAAAGGTCAGAAAAAAAAGAAATAAAGAGAAAAGAAAGGAAAATCAAAGTGAAATCCAGCACCGACCAAACACTTCCTGCCTTCCCCATGATTACAAAATCAAAGTCTTACGCCAACCCCGGAAGCCTCTAAATTCCAGCAAATTTGGCGAGATCTCAAGAGACCAGAGGAAAAACTAAAGAGAGGAAGGAGGGAAGGATCGATAAGGCAGAGAGAGATCCATAGAAGCCAGTACATCCAATCCATCAAAGTGAAGTCCAGCACCAACAAGACCCCTCCTACGTGGTTACAAAACCAGAGTCTTATGCCAACCCCAGAAACCTCATACTTCTAATAAATTAAGATCTCAAGTGACCAGAGGAAAAACTAAAGAGAGGAAGGAGGGAAGGATAGATAAAGCAAAGTGAGAACCACAGACACCAGCACCAACTGATTCAAGGGGCTGTGGGAGGGAGAGGCTACTTCTGTTGAGTTTCAGTAGATGCTGGTGCGACGGATCTGGCATGCATAAGGACCACCACCAAAGAAAGAAGCCGTCAACCGCGGTCCAGCAAAGCGAGCACTCCTCCCCCCCCGAAATCCCCAGGCCGCGGCAGCACCAAGGCCACCCCCAAGCCACCCGAGCGGACACCGGTCGGCGAGCCGACCCAGACGCCCGGAACACCCCCGCCCCAGCCCCGGCCCACACCCCCGAGCCCAAGGCCGCAGAACGAGGCCCAGCGGGCCCCCACAGCGCCCCACCGGTCCCCAGCCCCCACCCCCCCCACGACCCCCCCGCACCCCACCCAAACCCACCACCCACCACGACCCAGGCCCCACCACCCCCGACCCCCAAACCCCCGAACACACCCCGACCCCCAACACCCACCCCCCCACCCACCCATACCTCCACCTACCCCCCCCCCCCCAAACAAGCCGCTCCCCCCCCCCCCCTCCCCGATGGCCGCCAACCCCCCCCCCCCCGCGAACCCGGCCCCCGGTTCAGTTCAAATACATTTCTAATTACCGGTAGATTTGTTAATAATGATGAAACTTAGGTACATTCTAATGCTAATTGCTGCAAAACGGAATCAGATAGAAATATACTTTTTAATTCTGGCGAAAATTCACTTTTTACTCCTAAAAATGGCTCAATGAGTCAAGTATCTCTTTACTTCACTATATTATTTGAATTAAAATGTCAAAATTCTCAGAAAACTCTTCCAAGTCATCCAAACAATTGTATTACTTTGTTCAAATGTGCTTTTCAATGGCACTGTGCTAAAAAGTAACTGATTAGCATCAAAACATTAAAACTAAAGATGTTGTTATACAAAGCCTATTACAGGAAGGATTTGGCCAGGATTTTTCTCCAACATGCCAGCAAGAAAGTGAAATAGCCAGGGAATGGCTGAATGAACAGGTCCATTAAGTCTGTTTAAAGCTGCAGATAAAAGAATAGTGCAGAAAAAGACACCCAACTGAGAAAAGTCCATCTCATACCTTCCCTGGGCATTATTACCAGCTTGTCATGCTCATTACTGACATAGCACAATTGGCCATGCCCAAAGACATACAGTGTACAATGGAACCTCGGTTTAACAGACCCAGAACCAACTGAGTCTGGATTTAACAGACAGAAAATAATGTCAAGTCCACTCAAGATGGCCCGTATTGTGCAGTATTTGTCAAATATGTTCGTTCTAGAATTGTCCGCTTGTTACTGTCATTGATACATGTATTTCTGAATTGTGCCACTGTTGTCACATGTATACTGTCAGTAGACTACAGCAGGCTAACAGTCATGGCTATTCCCATCAAAGGTAATGCAGGCACAAACGTGGCAGCCATGTTAGCGGGGGTGATAGTCCCAGACAAGGTAATGGAAACACTGGACATTAGCTTAGCATCGCCATAGACACACAATTCGAAATAAACATGTCATATTTGCTTATTCATATTTATGGATTTTGCTTAATGGAGTGAAAAGCTGTATTTTTCCCAACATTTTACAAGCTTCAGGGCATTCAAGAGAATGAACACAGTTTACATGTTTTGTCATTTCAGCTGAGGCCAAAATGGCTGATAATAAGTAAAGCCAGCTCAGCTTCTCGATTGGATGGGTACTGTATTGCATTAATATAAATAGAAGGTTTAGGCTGCAGCGTGTACTAATTTTTCTTTATCAGTTTATAAAACATGCAATTAGATGAAGATGGCTGCAAGGTTTGCTAAATAACCACATTATAAGAGAACAGTGTTAAATTGGAAAGTGCCTGAAGGTAAACATAATGGGTTTTTCCATTGACATGCTCTCTATGTGATATAAGAGAAAGGGTTTCTTGCTCCTATTTCAGACCTTGAACTCTTTGAGATTGATAGAATACATTTACTCCACACTGGACAAATACAAACACAACGGCTGAAAAAAATATATAATTCCATACATCATACATTTAAAAAGGAAAAAGTATGTTTCCAGAACCTGTAGGCATGCAAACCTCTTTTTTTTTTTTTTTGGTTGGAGAAAATATAGAGCAAAGTAGTTGTAACAGCTTAGTATATAACTATGTGTCAAAATGTATCCACTCAGTGAAAATTTGAGCTTTATGGAGTCTATTTTTAAACAAACCATTTAGGATTGTGTGTCTAATGTAGCGATCTGATGCTTTTTGTGTCCATCTTCAAAGGGGTTCGGTTACAGAGCAAAGTAGGAAATGAGACATTTGCACTAATGTCGTTAGCCGCCTCCTGTCCCAGTATGCCCTCTCACTATATACTGTAGGTAGGCAACATTGCATGCAAATGCCTTCTCTGTGCAAAAAATGATGGGCATAAGACAATTCATGCAGACTACTGAAATAGGTCAGACAATTAGCTTGCAAGATAGCCAGATAATGAAAACTATGTATGCTAATTATATGTTTGTCGCATGGGAATTGAAGTAGCAAAAAGCAAAGACAAGCTACCTACAGCTTACGTCTGTGTGGATTTATGAACATAAATGTATCACATACAGATGATATTAGCATACCATCAGAAAAATGCAGATTTCTACTGCCTTACTGGATGGCTGGTAATATTTTGAAAGTGTTTTGATTTCATAGCACTCTTTTTTTTCCTATCAAGAATGTAGTAGGGAAAAAAGCTACAGTATATGATCGTTTCTGCGGTCATGATAAGGCTATTTTTAGTATTAATGTTATGGTCTGGGTTTTGGTTTGGGTTTTTTTTTTATCATGTTTTCCTTGTGTTTCCTTTTCTTCTCTGTCTCATAAAGTCTTATCATGTACACCTGTGCTCGTCTTCCAGTTCCCTTGTTATCCAATCAGCTCCCCAAGCCACGTGTCTTGTCCAGGTGTCTCTCGTTAATATGGGTATTTAGTTCCCTGCTTTCGTTCTGTCCTTGCAAGTCTTTGTTGTTGTCCTGCCGTTGACACACTTTGTTTCCCTGTGCCTCTGAATCCTGCCCGTTTAGTTTACGACTAGTAAATTTATTCCCAGCCTTGTTTTGTACTTTGTACTTTGTATTTTGTGTTGTACTTTAAGTTAAACTTAAAAACATGTTCAAGAGCACCCCTGCCACGCCTTTCTTTGCCTCCCTACACTTGAGTCCTCAATCCCCAACAATTAAAGCCCTGCAAATTTCTTATAAACCGCCTATGGCCAAGTGGAGAAGGCTAATTCACCAGCCTCAACTTTACTCACAATTAACTCATTCACTCCCAGCCATTTTCACAGAAGCAATCCCGTTCGCTCCCGGGTGTCTTACTGGATTTTGACTGATTTTGCAAGGCCCACAGAATATTGTGTTCTATTGCTATAAAAGCATGGAACCTATCAAAAGAAAGATTAGTCTCTTCTTCATCCATCTGTTTCCGTTTTGCAGCAATTACCATTAGAAGAGAGCTAAGTTTTATCAGTTTTCACAAATCTATTTAAAATTGTAAGTAATTGAGATTTTTTTCTAGATGGCCCTGGTTGATCTCCTTTGCTCTGCTGCCACCTGCTGGCCGTTTGTGTAATTCCCATTTCTGCAACCGTTCTTTGCAGTTGAGAGGCTGCATCAAAGCCTTCTGTATGCTCTAGCATAAAAACAAAAACAAAAAAATTATAAATACGTCTTTGGGACACTTAGGGGAAAAAAACGTATTTATACGTTATTGGGAGCAAATTAGTTAATCCAAAAGGAAGCTACTATCTGCCTGGTTCACAATCACATTAAGTGGAGAATGGAAGGTTGAACAACTGAACATTCTGGTATTTTGGTTGAGCAATTTGTTTGGAATAGGATGTTTTTTTTTCCCCACAAGGAATAATTTAAATAATTTAATCAGTTCCAAATTCAAACTGTTTCCATCATAAAATCTTAATTGCCTTCCCAATAAATGTGTTTGCATCAAGTTGTCAGAACTGTGAACAAAGAAATTAAAGCAAAGCCCATCAGGACACAATTGGCTGTGAAATGTAAACACAACTATTTAGTTCATATCCAGTAAGCACTTGGAAACATCAAACATGCACATTGCGACCAAACCAGTGTCACACCTGTCCAAAACCTGTTATCATAATTTACAAGATGATGTTACAAAAAAATTCAATTCAATCTTAATTTACTTGTTTTTAATCACACAGGTCATTTGAAGCATTATTAAATCTCAAAACATTTTTTTTTTAAATATGGGCCCACATCGTAGACTCAAAAATAATGGAAAACATCATTTATTAAAACATGAACATTTCTGAAAAGAGCCTCATTTTACGCCCATATTTGGACTTCCTGAATGGAGAGGTTTATTTCGTCAATGCTGAGTGTGAGTTTGTGTAATTTAATGTATGTACGGTATGCTTCAAACTGCAGTAGAACAAGTGAGTGTGCACCCAAACTGCTATTGAGGGAAGTGCGAATGGTGTCCTGTTGTGTGCCAGCCGGCGTCACCGTATTCTTGTTCCCCAGTCATTTTGGACAGACAAACAAATAATTTGACATTTAATATAATGGGTTTTCGATGAAATGTACCATAAGAAATGTTTTAAAAAATTCACAAGGTTGCCACTCTTTTATATGCTTCATAACCACTGACCTTGACAGGATGATAGGACAGCCCCCCCCCCATCCAAGAAGGTGAGCTCTGTAACCATATCATCCATCATAGGAGCACTGAAGCAAAGCCCCAGCTAAGACCTCAAGCTGCAAGAGAAGCCTTACCAACTCATGGTGTATAGCGGACACACACATACAGCACCAACCAGAAGCTTGATCTTTTAGCCTTGAAAGGATACAGCGGGATGTTCATTTGTGTCAATGATTAACGATGTATGGAACTTCATAGTGTTGCGGGAATTAGGTCTGTCAGTCAAGCAGCTCCCTCCCACATGGACCCACAGACTCGCATCCATGTCGCCAACACACAAGCACATTACACAAGCAGTGTGGCTTGACAGACGTGAGCCGAATAATGCTTGCCCCACTCTCTGAGAGCTCGCTCTTTCTGCAGCTTTCTGTTTTTTTTTTCTTTTCTTTTTTCTCAGCTTTGCTGAAATAGTCTGCGGCTTCAACGGATCACCTCCTAACAGAAAAGACCTCAATTCCCCACCAGTACACACTAACAATAGAGCAAGAGCCCTCCTTACAGCATGTAGGTCAGCCGTGCCTTCCATGTCTACTGGTTAAAAGAAGAGGTTACAGCAAGGGAAGGGTTCGAAACTCGGTTGCCTGTAAGGGCACTGACCGACTTTTAGTTGGCCTTGACAAACACTAGCTCCTGTCAAATCTGATTTCAGCACCTTCGAGTGCATCTTTGCATGAGACTGAGAGCAAGACTCAGAACAAAAGTATGTTATCCCAGCAGGTTGTTCGAATAAGTCAGAAGCCCATGTGTGAATTAAATATGTAGGCATCCACAGTTACTATATGTTTTTGAAATACAAAATTCCTAAATAAAACTGCTTTAAGATGAGGCTAAAACCCATCCATGTCCCTGCCTTCCAATAAAAACCTTGTAACCGCTTTATGATGTGTATGGGAACAAAATAAGAATGCTGTATTTTCCTCCATGTTTCTGACAAGTGATGTGTTCTGAACGACCAAAGGCTGCTTTATTAGTAGAGCTTTTATGGATAATAGAAGTGTTCACCAACCAATTCTTAGAATACTCTACTGTACTACATTTTACTTTGTTCGGAGGAATTTCCAAACACAGTCAAGACAAGAAAATTGTAAACAAACGACAGTTGGTGATTTAGACTTGAACCTCGCACACATACTATCCCAATGTAACAGAAAAACTATAATTGCTGATTATGGTCTCATTGCTTTGAGGAATCACATTTTAACATGTGATTGAACCACAAACAACATGGCACGATTGTCAAAGAATGATAATGCCAGGATGCCCGTCCTGCTGTAGCTAAAATAGTTTCAGCTATATTATCAATTTTTATGGTAAAAGTGCTTGCCTTGCCAACGTCTCACTACGAAACCCAGAATCCAGCCTAAGGTCACTTTGGTGTCATTTTCAGTCGACAGCAGAGGGGCAGTAGAATGTCAAAATGGCAAAAAAAAAAAGTCGTATGAAAACGGGGGGATTAATCAGTTTAATTCTTATTCCACCAGCACGATATTAATCATAATAGTGTGTTTTGTGGAGTGTGTGTGTTTTGTGTTTAAAAGACTGAAAAATGACTGACTAAATAAGCTAAATAAATAAATAAATAATAATAATAATAAATGACTAAAAGTGAAAATAAAAACGTGTTGAATGATGCTCTCCATTATTGATGGCATGTCATCTAATTGTTTGTTTGTAAATATAAATATATTTTTTTATGTAATTGATCTTTTTGATGCAATCTGTCCTGATTGAAACCACCTGCGGAGTGGGCGTGTTCAGTTTAATAAACAGGCTCTCCTGCACGCAGGTACGCCTGATGCAGTGTAGGTGCCATGAACAGAAAAAACACCTCTTGTCCTTTTCTCCCATGTTTTTCGATGCATGCAGTCTATGTAGCGTTTGCAACGAGTAGCCGCTGTGAAATCCCGCCCTGCTAACAAAATGGATATTAAAAAATATAATTTAAAAATTAAATATATATATATATATATATATATATATATATATATATATATATATATATATATATATATATATATATATATATATATATATGGTCTTTTTTATTTCCATTTACATTTTTTTATATATAATTTTCGAGTTATATTTTTTTATGAGTTTTTTCACTTTTAGTCTATTATTATTATTATTATTATTATTATTATTATTATTATTATTATTATTTTATATTTATTTTGTTCTGGGGCACGGTGATTGAGTTGTTAGCACGTCCGCCTCCCAGTTCTAAGGACGCGGGTTCGAGTCCAGGCTCGGACCTTCCGAGGTGGAGTTTGCATGTTCTCCCCGTGCCTGCGTGGGTCTTCTCCGGGTACTCCGGTCTCCTCCCACATTCCAAATACATGCATGGCAGGTTAATTGGGCGCTCCGAATTGTCCCTAGGTGTGCTGAGATAGGTTCCAGCACCCCCCGCGACCCTTGTGAGGAGTAAGCGGTCAAGAAAATGGATGGATGGATGGATTTATTTTGTCATTTTGAATTTGGCAGTTTTGGTCCTCCATATTCTAGATCAGGGGTGTGCAAACTTTTTCATTTGAGGGCCACATACAGAAACTCAGAAGGACGCAAGGGCCACATAATGTTCTGAAGAGAAATTGTGTTTAGTCTTAAAAATTTTACAAATTTATTTGTGCTTTTGCATATTTAGAAAAATGCAAAAGTATATAAACAAATTTATTTGTAATATGGCAGTCGGGTTATTATAGTTATGGAATTTTTCATTTTAGTTTTCATTTTGTTTTGAGTTTTTTTTTTTTTTTTTTAATTTAGTTAGCTTTAATTATTTTTCAGGGTGGTAGTTTAGTTAGTTTCAATATTAGGTTTGTTTTTTTGTTTTTTCAATGTGTGTTACTCATGCGCAACATTTAAAAAACACCATGGGCGTGACGTCATTTTTCCAGTTTATATCGAAATAAATTTACTAAAAGTCATCCCCAAAGGCTCATGCATTAAATTAATAACCAAAGACAAAAAACAAAGGACATATTTGCTATAATTATAGTATTATTTTAGTTAGTTTTGTAAACCTAAAATGTAGCTTGTTAGTTTTCTTTTTTTAAAAGCATCTTCGTTTTTGTTTTTTTTCGTTAACGAAATTGTTTTTTGAATTTTATTTTTTTCGTTAGTTTTAGTTAACTAAAATAACCTTAAAGCCCCAGTGTGTAGCTCACGACCGCCATCTATCGGTCAAACAAGATAATGCAATGATTTTAAGCACACGAACTACGGCGTCCCAGAGAGACCCTACTTCAACAGCCTACCACCAATTTCACCGGAACAGAACGCAAACAACTTCTGGTATTCCCTCGAGTGATGACGTAAGTGAATTGCATTTGTTAGACATACTGTACAGATCCCTAATAATTGTGATTTAGTCATTTAATTTCAGAATTAATATTTTTGTCTGCATTGTTTGGAAATACTGTACGTCAGCTAATGATAATGGCTATCTATGTTCATATTTGTTAGTGCAACTAAACCATGCAACAGAGAATACACAGTTATGTTATACGTTTTATAGACATGTGGACCATCTCAAAGGGGGCGAGAGAGACGACGAGGAAGAGAACGCGGTGCCTCGTAACGTACAATTATGTCATCATGGAAAAATAATTCCATTCGAGCATGCATGTGAAAGGCTCAAAACATACCTTTGCTTGGAATATGTGGTATTTAGATTACATCGTTTGCTGATATGTTTAGTATATCGTACAAAAATAATGGTGTTAACTGAACTACACACCTGCAACTCAGACTCGTAATTCCCCCCGTGTCTTGTTGCTACTAACCACTCAGAAAAGTGCTGCTTACAAAAACATTTGAAACCCTTTACTCAGATATCGATTTGTCACCATGTTGAACAATTTTACCTAATAAATATCACTAAGCAACTTAATTAGTTTTGATTGAAGATACAACAGCTTCCTTGTACTTCGATGTGCAGGAATTTACATGGCTTTCACAAATAGTCTTGCTCATATAATAATGTACTTCATTGGCTCAGTGACTTTCAGTTCATTGTTTGGTACCTCATCTGACATACAATTGTTACCTTCTTGCAGACTCGTACAGGAAATGACCATGGAGGAACATGAAGATATCCAAGTCCAGCTGATAGACTGACACCAAGAAATACTTTTTGACACATTGCTGACACATCAGCACCACCATGATTT
Source organism: Festucalex cinctus (assembly GCF_051991245.1). Lineage (NCBI taxonomy): Eukaryota > Metazoa > Chordata > Actinopteri > Syngnathiformes > Syngnathidae > Festucalex > Festucalex cinctus. The sequence continues at coordinate 15,088,351 of NC_135420.1, forward strand.
CCTGTACCTGGATCCCACATCAGCACCACCATGATTTCCTGTACCTGGATCCCAGACTGCAGCACCTTGGTGGACTTGTAGCAAATAAGTGACACTTTCCCAGATCCTTGAGGACAATACAAAGGTTTTTTACCTGGCATATAATTAGTCCATGTCTGACACTTGTTGTTGTAGTTTGTATAACTTGTATATTGTTGTTGTGTGTTAATTTGTACATTTTGAATAACTAAAAAAATACTATTTCCTTTGGCATCAACATGCAGTGTTCATTCGACACCTAACCTAACACTATTTTACATGACCAGAAATGTAAAACATCAAAAGCCTGGAGAATTATTATAAATGCTTGCAATGACAAGGAATTCTTCATTGGCCAATGAATGTAAGGTACAGTACATGAAAATGAATGAATAAAATAAAGTCAAATAAAAGTCTACATGAAATGAACATATTAACTAAAAAAAAAAAAAAAAAATGCTGTTAGAATATAATGAGCTACATGAATTGCAGTTGTTCCAGAATTTTACCAATACGCTGTGCATTTCAAAATATGGAAAATAGACATACAGGTTTGGGCCAAAAGTAGTGTTACAGAGCAGGTATGTGTTGTACACAGCTAAAATATCTGATTAACTCAATACCATGATGTTTTTTTTTTTTTTTGTGTGTGTGTGTGTGTGCTGACATTGCCCCCCATTAACATTGCAACATTCCTCAAACTCTCCCGAACACAGTATGATCTGTAACACTACTTTTCGCCTACTCTATGATGTTATTGGGGCAAAATTAAGGAAGGCTTGTCCATTGATTGTGTGAACAGACTGCAGTAAAAATGAAGTCACTTCAATGTTTGCTGGTTTTATTAAGTTTGACATGCTCCTTGACTGCACAAGTACATGTTATGGAGTGAGGGCATGTTCCCACCAACGATGATATCATATTCTTCAAAGGCTTGCTGAGGAAAGTGAGGGAGGAGTCACTCCATGGCTTCAGACACCTGGTCAGCAGGTCCTGTGTAAAACAAGTGGTGCTTGTACATGTAACCATTCCGTATTGCTTCACACAAAAAGTTCATGTAGTGTGCAATGCCGTCCATATGTAAATGACATACCAAGACGTCGGCTGACTTCAGTTTGTTGCAGCTCAGATATGGTAGGTGGAGATACTGGTGGTACAACACCGAAGCCTTCTGGGGTCCTCCATTCAAGTGTCCTCATTTGGGGCATTCCAATATGGCTGCTGACTCTCCCCTTGATATTTTTTTTTTCTTGCAGGTCGGTGATGTATTTAAACGGTGCATGAATGCTTGTATACATCAGAATATGGTTCTGGAACCCCTCAAGTTTGGCTGTTGATCTAGTGTGACACAAACAAAAACACAATTATAAAATAAAATAGAATAATTGATGATACTACTATATGTCACCAACTTTCCAACAAAGCCCCCAAAATAGAGGTAAGATCTTTAGTTTTTGGGCCCAAAACATTGTATTAGCTAGATAAAAGTAACTTGACTGCATACTGCATAGAATATGCAAAGGCTGCTTGCTTGTCGAATTTCCGTGGAAAACGTGGCAGCCTGTAAATTCTTGTGCACCCAATTACACAATGGACCAGTACACACTTGAGTGAGAGAGTTCAGACTCTAGCAGTGCTTACGGTACAGCCAGCATTTAAGTCCAGAAAGTTATTCCCTGCCGAAAATTAATTTCGAGAACACTATTTTCACCAACCACAACGAAAATAATTTTCAACTCCTCCACTAATACACTATGCTTTAGATTCTCCATTGAAGTTATGGGCAAATATACCTCCGAAATCACAGTTACATTACATTACACAATAACTTGCGCATTTACTCTAAATATAACGTGCCAGCGGGAATCTTTTTTTTTTTTCAAAGCAAGTAGTTACATAACGAAATCGTTCGAGTGGTGCGGAGTTGCTAATCAACAGCTACAGTGATCGTAAAACAAAGGTACGAACATCGTATTAATTAGTACGGAGTATACTTTTTCTCTCGCTCTCAAAACGTAAACACAAATGTACTCTTACTTACCGGTCAAGTAGAAAGCAGTCGAAGGCACCGGCACGTCCCAAACCTAGTCTGTTCCTCATTTCTCTCCATCTGGCAAATGCGGCTACAATATAAACTCTTGTTTTGTCGCGCTGAAATAAAATAAATTCCCAAAGTAAGTGTGATGCTTGATAATGCTCTCTTCGGGGACCGGAAACTCTTCTTCTTCGTGGACATGCGGTCGCCATACAAACCGGAAGTGCGTTCCAAAAACGCGTTAAGAAATGGAGCGCTGAAATTTGTCTTTGACGGCACCCGTAGCAGAAAGATAGCGGCGAAACATGGCAGACACTAGCAGGCGAGGCGCGGACATGTAAGATAATTTGCGATTTCTAGACTAACCGTTATATTTTAAAAAAGTACGTTTATGCGATACAACATATCTTTTTACATACTACTAACACAAACAATTGTTTTTTTTTTTCGAATGATTTATTATTTCACCACTAGATGCCACTGTATAATACTGAGTGTACCTTTAAATAGCACCTGTGTTTTTCGACACCTTCGCTTCTTACTTTGACCATCTCCAAACATTTTTGTTTGTATCTTATTTGAACTGAGTCAAATGCCATTTTTAGCATATGTCGCAAGCCACTAAAAAATGGACGGCGGGCCGCAAATGATCCCCGGGCCGTAGTTTGGACACCCCTGTTCGAGAGATTCATGGTTCTTAACTGCATACATGAAGCTGATGAATTTTGAACATAACTCCATGCTGAACGTTTTCCTTATATACATAGAAACCTGGTCAGCTTTGTTAAATATTATCACGTAATGTAATGTTCTTTTCCCCCATTAGGAACATCACCACTGAAGCAATGACACTTGATACCTCTCATGGCGTCCAATGCAGCCACAAATGCCATATGGATATTAAGATCATCATGATTTGTGAGTGATGCAATATCGCTCTAATGGAGGAGCAAAAACCTAATCACACTATTCAGCTAATGTTGATGACTGTTTTATGATGGGTGCATGTCAGGCAGTTGCACAGTGAATCGGGAGTCATTGTGTTTGCATACCTGGTCCTGACATGACTGCCCATGTACGTGTGCTAAAGGTCATATTAAGAAATAACTGCAGTGGAAAAAGCATAATCATCACACTAAATTCTCGCAGCCAGACCTTGTGTCCCATTGTGAGGGCAGCTTCTGTGACCGTTCCTTATTATACTAATGCATGACTCCTGAGGGAGATATTACCTTCAAGTATGTTACACACGATCATATCAAGCTGTAGAGCATATGGCCAATAATGAACAAAAGAACCCATACAAAGAGATGAAATCATAACTGAGATCTTTCATATATTCCCAAACACAAGAACATTCTGCATTTGATATGTAGATGAACTACTTACTCATTCATGCAAAGTACCCAATTTCAGAAAATGTTCTCAGAAGAGTCATGCAAAGCATCAACAGCAGGAACAGTTGTTGTTGGGGTTTTTTCTTCTTTTTTTGTCATACTTCATGAAACATGTATAACAAGCTCATTCAGAATGAAAAGAAAAACATTATACACAGATTACATAATCACCTTTTCATGACAGCTTCAGTAGAAATGCCATCAGATGTTCGTCAACAATTGCTTTTATTTGGAGCTTTACTGAGACTGTTTTGATTTATAAAATAAATAAATAAATAAATAAATAAATTAGAATTTCATAACCACCCAAAAACAGCAATCCATATCTATTGACACGATACAATTTTTGATTTAAAAGATGCATGGGCATCGAATTGAACCAAATCGTTTGGCTTTATATATCGAAATAATTTGATTCATTTTAATAATTTATTGCAGATATATATTTTAGAAGGAAATGCCATATTTACATTACTGACAATTTATTTCAAACAGCATGTATGTAAAATGATTATACCCTCTTGAGCTGAGTTGTACCATATCAAATCGAATCGCAATCTCAAAATCGGACCAACGTAGAATCGTGATGAAAATCTCGTGCTTAAGTAGTCATGTTAGCAACACAAGACAATGTTGGATTTACTCTAACGCAACCACAGTGCCCGATGTGCCTGTGTTCATCATAATGAAGGCGCATGATACTCACTGGAATGTTTCAGCTTGGTGATGCGTGTTTAATCACTTTTGACAATAATGGAGGCACAATGGCACAGTGTTTTGGCTATACACGGTAGTTAATGTTTGAAGAGAGTTTAATTATTGTTTGGGTGTAATCATTGCAGGAGAATATGCCCGATTTTAGCCCCAAATCTCCCCTCTCAACAATCGTAAAGACATGCCGGTATGCTCATATTACTTTCAAGAGGGGTTGGACAAAATACCGATATCACACAATATCATTCAGAGGACCTCCGAATATGTGCAGTTATATGGTTACTGATGAGTTTGGCATTTTATCTGTATGTACTTTCAACACTGCGGCCTGTTTACTGTTTAGTTTTGTTTTTAAATAAGAAAGATATGTAGGTGAAAGGTCATTCATCCTATATATATATATATATATATATATATATATATATATATATATATAATACTTCTGATCCTTAAGTGCTCTTAACTCTTTTACTGCCACACGTTATCAAAAAAACTTGAATACGTCATTCTTAAAAACGTTCCATTTCATCAGATTTCACCATTTTGCATTGTAATACATACACCAGCAGCCCATTGAAAAGAGATACAATGCTGCCATCTGCTGGCCATAGTTAGTGAGTGTTTTTGATTCCACAACCCATTGACCAGGCAGCACTGCACTTAGATGTTGCTCTGCCCATTTATAAGAGAAAAAAAAATGTAGTTGACATCATTTACCATTGGCGGCATATATTGTGATTATACTAGGGGCGTGAATTGCCTAGTACCTGACGATTCGATCCGTATCACGATTCATAGGTTACGATTCGATTCGATTCATCCCGATATGAATTTACAAGTCGATTGTTGCGATTTTTTTTAACTCAAATTTAGAAAATACCATTCAGTAAACTTGTACATGAATACTGTAAGATTTGTATGAAAATGTATTATTTATTGATCTGAAACTTCAGTTTTATAACTGTGAGCCACTGTATTTAACAAACAGGTTGTAACCTTTTTCATGTTAGAACAGCATTGAAATAAAATATTAAGGCTTAATGTTCCATTAATATAACATTCTTCCATGCTTAAGGTGTTAAATTTAGACGTTTTGTTGAATATGTTTCCATAAAAAATGGATGTTAAAAAATCGATTCGGCTGCCTATTGAATCGATTCGAGAATTGGGTGCTGTAGTATCGCGATATATTGCCGAATCGATTTTTTTTAACACCCCTAGATTATACTAATCGTTATTAAATGTTTTTGGGGGTCAAAGAGTTAAACATTAAAGGAATGAACTTACGGCTCCAACATACAGTAGTAATTGTGGGAAAGAATTTGTGGAACTATTTGGTAAATAGTTTTAGCACAATCCTGATAAATACACAATAAATAAACATGACCGCTAGCAATACATAATTTATGCTACACTTGGCGAAAGTATTGACAATTATTGCGATTCATCACCCAGTAAATAATATTGCAGCATTGATCCAATGCAAAACTTAAATACGTTCATTAATAAGCAGTCACTGTCCCGAGCTAGGTCAGATCAAATGTCGTCTAAATTGGCTCCTCCTTCCCTCTCCTTGTGGAAGAAAATGGTTGCTGCTCGCTGCTCGCTGGGTGTTATGATTGATGACACGTCTCCTCCAGTGCACTCGTCACTGCTGATGTACTCTCACACTGCTTCACATTTCAGCACTAATTGGGCAACCCCACAAATTCCCGACCCTGCGTATGCGAGGTCCAGCTCCAAGCAAACCACCCACGCAGACGGACGTATGTGAGCTACACTCTTCTGATTAAGCACTACTCACAAGCCTGCTACCATGTCAGCCGCACGAGGGGGGGTTCTGTAACTTCTGTTCACCATGTAGCGCACATTAGGTGAGAAATAAGGTGGGCAGCACCGGCTACAAATATCTTTGTAACACAATAACTATCAGGTTTCTGTGCACGTACAGAATACATTACAACAAAGTTTATAAACAACCACAGAGTCCAGGCAAAAGCCTCGTGATATCCCATAGGACTGTGCTCTGGTTCACAATGCTATCTGTGGATTACTTTGTTTGTTTCTCCAGTCTTCATTGAAGGTGACTCATAATATAACCAGTGATATGTTTGTAATGCTTATGACGACAGATAGTAACAGACACAATTTTGATTTAATGTCTCGCTCAAGGACACGTCAGCGGTCTCCGCTGTTTCCACATTTGAACTGACAACCTCGGGATCTTTAATCCATTTAGGGCTTGGAGTGCAAATAGAAGGCCTGTATCCTTTCAAACAGTTTGATAAGCAACACACCATGTTCACATCACGCATTAATCCACGCAGTTATGCCCTGCAAATGCAGGAACCTACGACAGTTGCAAACCACATGGTTGAAAAGGATTCCGTTGACTGCGGTGTATGATCGTTGGTTTCAAATGAAGCAAATAATCAGACACATGGCTGATTGTTTTTACAGTTTGTGCTTTATGGGCATTCATCAAACCCTTCTTTATTGAAAAATATATTTTTAGACAAAGGCAGTGTTTTAAGTGGGCCGGTACGGAGCTCCGACACTTAGAAAAATCTCCATTGAGCGTTCAGTTACTTCTCAACGTGCAAAGAAACGTACTTTCAGCGTTCCGGTACGCTTGACAATGCATGTTTTTATCCCAAACAGCTGTTCCGATGAGTGCCGCTCATTCACGGACTTACATATAATATGGAAGTCCTGTGCTCATCACCCCACCATGCGCACGCTTACTCCAGTATTATACAGATCTGTTCTTTGCGAGAGAAAAGCACATATGTCATTCAAGTCGCCAGCTGTAAACGTGATGCTAGCCGACTGGAACGCGCGTGTACAACCATATAGTTATTGAGTTAAGAAAATGAAATGGAAACACTACCATGCTGTCCTGGCTCAAAGCTTCAAAAAAAGACCACAGACTCTGGGGTGGATTCGCAGGCTGATAAGCACGGATGTAAAAAATAACCTGTGCTACTCATGCTGAAGCGAAAAGTGAAGTAAAACGTAACTAAAGGTGATAAAACATTTACTTCATAAGCATTCAGCTTTCAGCATTCCCACGCAATTTTTCCAGAAATTGCACTTAGTCTAGTTATTATTATTATTTTAATATTTTACTCTCTTCCGAGTATAACATTTACTCTGTTTAAACTGGAACAGAATAGTCTTTTTCAGAGTAAAATTTCCTCTACAGAATTTACTGTGTACCTGTCATGTCTAGGGTCACGTCAGGGTTAAGTTTGAGTTCATGACCTGATAAGTTTGGGTTTATGACCGTGAGGTCAAGTGTCTGTTTTGGACTGATGTAACCATCATCTGGTTTCAACTGAGAACGCTATGTGATGTTTCAACTGGTTTTATGCTAATGTGATGTCATGAGCTTTGTGATGTCAACCTTTAATCCTTTACCTAGTCCCAACCAATCAGATCGATTCACCGTCTGTAATAGCAGTCTGAGGAGTGTGTGTGTTTGCCGGATTATTGCTTTCTGTTCATCTGTGCAACTCTTTGTTTCTCCTCTAATCAAGTTTGTTCCATGCCTCTCGATGTGAATAAATAGTTAAAATCTTATTTGTGTCTGCGCTTTGGGATCCAAACCTTCAGCACATGACAGTACCATCACAACATTTGAGTCACATGTGTGTCTTGACCTCCGCCGAGCCCCTGAGACTTACTCACCAAACACCTCAGATTCGATCGACCCCAGTTTAAGAACCACTGCTCAAACCATTTACAGCAGTTGTACACAAGTAACTATGGTTTCATTATTTATTACACGTACTATAACTTTGCATCCTTTAATCTTGAAATAATGACATTTTTTCACAAGGTCATTCTATGCAACTGTCATTCAAAAAATAAGCAAATCGTAATTTTTCCAAGCAATGCTTAGGTGAGCAGTGCAGGTTGTGCAAAATATTGACCTGGATGTCACTATTTTACACATGGTTTGTTTCTATACATAATAAACATCATTTATGTAAATAAGTACAATTTGTCTAGCCACAATTTCGATGTATAACCAGAAATTCTGGCAAAATGTTTTCCATTCTCACGTTTGGTTCTCTCTTAGCCTTTTTCTGCTGCTGTTATCGCTACACAATTTCAAAACATGTGAGGGTCTCAATGACCTGTCATTTCACCAGTAGCGAAGCAAACTCGGAGAGGCTTCAACTTGTGATATCCCGAGGAAAAGCTTCACAATTTCCATCGAGGAGCAGGAGGAGATATGTACAGAAGCTTGTGAAATTTGGCTCTCATGTGGGGTTTGCACAGACTCTCTTGAGGACAGTCGCCGAACATTGCTGTCCTTCCTTTGACAGGCTTGCTTGTTCATTAGCTGCTCAATGCTTTGCTTTTAATGGAAAATATTCCTATTGCGTTCAAAATCTCTACAAAGCAATGCATGCATGAATAATTCATGCAGCTGTACACAATCCCATTATTAATCGTAAGATGATAAAAGTATATGGATGGGGGTGAGGGAGGGCTGGTAAATAGACATCGAGGACTTGTGCATTTGAACTGTCGGAAAAATAAAAATAAAAGCATCCATTTGAATTGCCCTGGAGAGTCATTTCTACAAAGGTGTCTTCAATATCAGGAGTACGGTAATACAAAAATATATATTTTATTGAACTATGCCTCGATACAGTTTAGTTTACTTACTATGAACTCAAAAACTCCAGCACAGTTCATTTAAGACAGAAAGACAGTATCTTACACACATCTTATATAATATAGTTTATGACCGCTCCTTCATCTACATTATTAACTAGGGGTGTAAAAAAAAAATCGATTCGGCGATATATCGCGATACTACATCGCGCGATTCTCGAATCGATTCAAAAAGGGCAGAATCTTTTTTTTTTTTTTTAGGATTCACACCTTGAGCATGGAAGAATGTTATATGAACGGACCATTAAGCCTTAATATTTTATTTTAATGCTGTTCAAACATGAAACAGATTACAACCTCTATAAGACTGAAATTTCAGATAAATAAATAATACATTTTCATATAAATCTTACACTCTACAAGCTTACTGATTAGTATTTTCTAAATTTGAATGAAAAAAAATCGCAACAATCGACTTATAAATTCGTATCGGGATTAATCGGTATCGAATCGAATCGTGACATGTGAATCGTGATACGAATCGAATCGTCAGGTACTAGGCAATTCACACCCCTATTATTAACAAACCTTAACATAACAGATGCATATGAAAATCAAATGCTTTCTTATACATCTGTATTTTGTTTTGTAACATGAACAAACAAGCATATTCCGCTGTTTATTCAGATGAACTAGAAAAGACTTGTCAGTTAAGTGAAGCACGATGGTGACAGAACCTTGTTACCTGTTGTCAGGCCAAGAAAAAACTCATAAAGAAAACATAACAGCTTGTCAGACACCTTTTTAATGTTAATGCATTACGACGTACGCCCATAGCTGCAAAGAACAGCTGGCAAAACGAGGCAACGCTGCACCGGAGGCAGCTTTCATACGGTTTCCCAATGCATTTGAATTTTTTTTTGTAAAATATCGCACTCAGTTTTCAGACCAAATGCACTATGATAAAGAAGAAATACCAGAAGAGAAGAAAGAAATAGATATGTGAAGTTTCGGGTCCTATTGACAACGTCAAATTGTTTGGTCAGAGTGGACTAAATATGAAATCATTTGTTGTTGACATTTATTCATCATACAGTTAATATAGCAAAATTGCAATTTTGTATCATGCACAAAAAGAATCGTATGAAAAAACATTTCGATAACTAGTTTAAGTGAACTATATATGTATATTAGAGGTTTTTAACCCATTACATCTCCATAAACACTTTAACGTTTAATCCTGCTATGCTGACTTTTGTTGTTGGGCCATTTCGGTGAATTTATCGTATATAGAGTGGACCATGAATATGACCTTTCCATCTTAATTTGTTTTGTTCTGGTCTTACAAGCGAGGTCAGGCAGTCACTTGCTGACCCTTGAAATTAAGGGGTTGGGTATGATATTTTAATAATGCACAGCCCAGTGTGATGATTTTTCTGCACCTGTCTGCTGGAAAATATATTTTTGTTACCAGCACCGGTGAAGTGTGGGGAATTTTTAACCATATTACTGTTATAGATAACTGTGTAGTCACATAATGAGTCATTAAACTTCGCCCAAATAAGATTATTTTATTTATCGATTAATCTGACGATTAGTTCGTTGATTGATCAATGAATCGGTTTAATTGTCATCCCTTTATTAAATAAAACAACAGGATATTATTTCAAATTGTCAGTGCAGAATATGCACATATGTGAATTAATTATGACTCAGTTACTGCTTTGGTCCGTAACATATATTATCGAAAATAATCATCGCTTAATTTGACAATCGATTAGTTGTTGATGAATCATTGCACATATACATTGTACAGATAAAGGAATGTTATGATTTAGCTGTTCTACATGTGCACTTGTACGTTTATGTATGCAGCAATAGTCGCTATGTGCAATTGTGTCTTGACTTTGTGCCCACATATTGGCAATTAAATTACTCTCCTGAAAGGTATCAGTTTGTCTGTGTTTGAACACTGGCTACTTACTCACAGGCAGCTATTCACTGCTGAAGAGCTCTCAGACGTACAATTTTAGCTGTTTGACTCTTAACTACAAATGGATGTTACAAAACACTTTGTTTGCAATGTTGGCACACGGCCTCTGTTGTCTTATTTCGGATCTGTCTCCTGTAACTCACTTGCTGGAGTTGGCCTTAATCTATTGGGGAAATAATCGTTATTTGTGGCCAGAGTATGAATAACAAACAGTACTGCAACTGTAGTTTAGCTTTTTTTTTTTGTTGGGGGTGAAGTGTTTCTAATTAGATTTCTCTCATGATGGCCATGAAACAAAGATGACAGGCTTACCCACTTCACATTGTGAAAAGTACTACATCATCAAGTATGCTGGCAAGAATACAGGTGAATGTTAGAAAAAAATCATCACATGGTGTAGAGACGAAGCCAGCGGGGGCATTGTGTTCAAATCAAAGGCAGTGCCTGGATTTAGGTTTGTAGCGGAGCAACTTGGCCCACACAGTTTCACCAAAGACGACTGGCTGGTTTCGAGAAGACGGAAGATTCTGTGTAGGCTGGAAAGCGATTGCATGCCTCAGGGAATTTCGATTGCGGCACCTGACTGTGTCACGCAGAATGCAGACGGATGAAACGGACCGTGTGTGTGTGCGTGTGTGTGTGTGTAAAGCCTACTTATATGCACATGACAGACTAGCCGCTACATTTAGCATATTATCAACAAATGTAATGTGTAGCTCCTATACTGTATCTTTCAATTAGCATAAAGATAAGTGATCCTCTTTTTCATTTTCATACAAGAATTACAAAAAGCCCAAACTTCAATACATACATTATCCTGCTGCTATTATTCCAAAGTGCATTTTCCTCACCTCATGACTTTGGTTACTCTTTAGATAGCTAAATTATTAGTGATATTGATTTGCCCTACTGCCTCTTTCTCCATTTACTTGTAATTACCAATGCAGACACTCCAATTACCTTGCTCCAACAAACATTTACCACAATAATCCATTTATTATGCAAATGTCTTGTACTAAATCATCATTTCCAGAGTGACAGCCTTTCATATCCCACAGAATAAATATGACAATATACCGTATGCCTCCTTTGGCGTCCATATTTTGCAACCAAAAGGAAATGTAATTTAAGAATAAATAAAACATTGTAAGGCTGTGAAAATGTTTGGCCAAGGACTTAAGACAGTGGTCTAAAACTCAACTTATGTGGGGGCCGCTGGGCTGCATCAAGTATTCCACAAAAAAAGGGCTTCAAGTATAACAATCCAATACAGCTGCAATTGTATATACTGTACAAAATAATATGCTGTGGTGTGGGGTTTATGCATTTGGATGATCCACCGAGGGAAATCATATCTGAGATGTGGCATGGATGAAAATGACACCTCTGCTTAGAGCAGTGCTTCTCAAATACTGGGGCGGACCCCCCCAGGGGGGCACGAGGTTCCATCAAGGGGGGCGGGTTTGACCTCGGGGAACATGCTTTTTAATTTTTTTTATTTTTTATGTTTTTTACTGTCCTAGAATAAAGTGCAATTGCACCTCCACTACATTAGGGGGCAGTGGCGCTCTCATTATTGGCAGAGTGTGCGCAGGGAGCATTCGCTCGGTGGTGTAGGGGTTTTGTTTGCATTGAGCATGCGTGTTTGCACACAGCAAAAAAAATAAAAAATCAGCACAAATTATTTTATTTAATTTTGTTTTGCAGGTTAAAGTTTTTTTTGTTTTTGTTTTAATGTTGGTGATCAGTTTGAATGCATTATTATTTATTGATTTTATGTAATTTTATTTTTCCGTATCATATGGTTTGACATGGTCAGTAAAAAAATGTTTATAGTTTAATTAAGGATTTAATTTTAGTTTTTAATTTCAGATGCACTTTAAATGTTTTCTATTACAGATAATAAAGCTATTATTTGCAAGTTGGTTCATATTTATTTCTTTTTTTATTATCTTGTACATTAATAAGGATACAGTGTTATGCAGAGGTGTGCTTATAACAATTTTATGGACAAATTATACTATTTATAATCGCGCAGGGGGGGGGGGGATGTTTTCTTCTTACTGGGGGGGCATGACAGAAAATAATTGAGAAGCACTGACTAACATGCTAACGAAAATGCCTTCAAGCAAACAAAAACAGAACCAACATAAAACGTAAGTGAAGCTTCAGTGTATAAGGTCGCAAACAAAGCAACACAGCTGCAAAGGAATTGAGAGATTGCTGATTCCAGTCCCAGTTCGCTACCACAATTGTCAAAGTAGAGGAAGATACTGAACCCCCAGTTGCTCATGATTCCGTTTCATTATTGTTATGTCGCCACTGTTATTATCTTGTAGATTAATGCCAAAGCCTTATTTGTTCTTGATGACGAAGCAGCTCCAATTGCTTTTGTGGTCCATGTGGAGACATTTCAGTCACATCTTAATCAAAAATGAAGTTAATTCATTGAAGTTCAGTTTGGTAGTGACATGATGGAAGGAGGAGATGGATGACTCTTGATTAAATACCAGGAATCCCAACAGCAGAAGCAATTTGTAGGCCCACATTAAAAAATGCCCAACACATTTACACGCGACCTCATGATGATGACAATCCTCTGGAAACATAATTATGCACAATGAATTACAGCAAAAATCTGAACTTTGTTTTAGTTAAAAAATGCATTGAGAATTAGGCTACACCGACCAAACCCAAATGTCCAGCAAACCCAGCCCATTGTAAAACTTTTGGGCGATGGTGAGACAAGCTAGCTGCTAATGCTAAGTTGATTGCGCTCATGATGCACTTTCTATCACACCAGTGATTGGCATACTATTATTTTCCTGCCCTGTTCACGAAGCGAACGTAAAAGTTTAAAAAGAAGGGCTTCAACTGTCATTACACAACAGCGCGCAGAAGCAGCCCAGCGCATCGACGTTGGCGGCAACGTGCCCATCAAAGCCAATGAATGTACATTCAAAATAAATCATAATTGGCTCATTTGTCAAATGATTTTACATTATCTTAAACAGCGCCAAAGCTTGTGCTCTCAATACAGAACATCCATCCTTGATATTTTTGTATTCGTGCCAACCACAAACATTTAACGTGCCTGTTACGCTCTGGAGTTGGATCCCAAAAACGCACACACAAATACGATTTTAACTCTTTATTCGCATAACAGCTAGACGCTAAGCTAACTTGGGTTGTGGAGGTGCTCGGGGAAAGAGAGGAATAATCTGACAAAACACACACTTCTCAGTCAGGCTTATATAGACGGGGAATCGATCAGATTGGCTGTGGCCAGACATGTGGGTAGCAGGACAGACATGGAATTATCTGATTGGCTGTTGACCAGATAAAGAGATTGAAGACTCCTGACATCACATAGCTTCTGACATCACATAGCGTTTTACCAGTTGAAATCAGATTCTGGTTACATCAGTTCAAAACAGACACTTGACCGTCCGGTCATGACCCGAACATAACCCTGGCCCCAAATAACACACAGGCAAAACACGATCATGACACCTGTAGTAGCGTTACTGTAGCCAGAGAAACATCTGGAAAAGATCCATCAAATACAAATGGATCCAAGAAAAGTAATCTATGTGATGAATACCCCAGTAAGCAGTTTCACCAGGATAGAAACGGAGTCACCATGCGGCTAACATTACGGCTAGCCGGCCAGTTTATAAAGCTTTTTAACACTTCACTTGCTAAAAATGGAGGTCAAACGGCTATTCACACAATAGATGCAAGTTGTGAAGAACGAGCATATGGACTGGGAAACACAGTGACATTGTTCAGACAGCAACACTGGCCACATTAATAAATGTGGTGCAGAAAATAGACTAAAGATTTTGGTTTCATTAACAGTCGCATACAACATAATTGATACAACAAAATTGGCAGGCAATAAACAACTCATCTTCAAATTCACCTATTTTACATACTGTATATTCATTTTTATACCCCGTCGCACCAGGAGGAGGTAACTTAAGGTAACCTTAGTTAACCAAACTGATTGTGGTTTTATAAAGAAAAATGCTCAAGTACAGAAAATTGCAGAGGTGTTTTAGTTTTGTTTTTCTCCCAACCATAGTTATTTTTTATTAGACACAACAAACAACTCAGTCTCAAAATTGGACGGTTGAGAGGAAAAATCCGCTTAATAATTCCTATTGCTGTTTTCACAGAATTTGTGACGTGCGTAAGACACAAACAACTTAAAATGGATGTTGACTGCACAAACATCATTATACCATTATAGTAAATGCCAACAATATGCACAGCTAGAGAAAATAATATGTGACAGTTTTTCCTTGGTGGAGATAGAAAACTTAATATAATAATACAAGAAATGAAAAAAAAAAAAAAAAGTGGGGGGGTAGCGGTTTAGGGGGAACATCAACTCAAAAATTTGGCCCCACGAGAGTTTAAACACAATATTCTTATTAATATTGCTCTTGTATAATATAAGTTAAGCAGCAAAATCCCCATGTTTTTATCCATATCAGTGGGTGGCCATTTTTTCCACTAGATGTCGACTGAGCTCAGGCAACAACAAATCATGGCTCAGTTTCAGAAAACAGGTGAGCCGTCATTGGTCATTCCTTTAGCCCTGAGCAACTCTGATGTCATTTTCAGGCGACAGCAAGTGTCAAATTGGTCACCCCCTGATATGGATAAAAACGGTGTGATTTTGCTGCATAACTCATATTCCACATACAGAATATTAATAGAATGTCATGTTTAGACTAGTGAGACTGCGTAAACATATTATTGTAAAGAACATTTATGGGCTGACTTCAGTGTTTATAGGCATGATTTGAGTGTTACATGTGATGAACTGTGAGTAGAACTTCCCTGCATTATTGTTATGACACAGACAGTCATATTTACCTTGATAAATTGGCTCTGAATGGTTGTTGCAAATAAAAAAGTCTTTGTCACGTGAACAGTTGGAAAATCAAAAAAAGAAAAAAAAAAATCACCCACTTGGATCATATTTCAATGTTGTTGTGGTTATGAACTACTAACCGCCTACTTTCCATTTTAGCGAAGCTGGACCAAATTAATAGACACTTGCTATTACAGCTGCTTGTCCATTTGGAAGAGCGTGCCACTGATACTGTGTGTTTGCTGACAGCGAAGTGGGGGCGCACCCGTCATATGGCTGTCGCAAATCCGTAGCCAGATGAGTCATTTACTAGTAAGAGTCAAAGTTTAGTCAACTGAATCCAAAATGACATGAAATCTGTGAAGGGTAAAGGAAAGGATGATGTGGCTAAAGTACTAGAAATCAATAAGCCTCCAATGGGAGTGTGTTCAAAACAAAACAAAACAGCATATGGGCCTAACTTGGATCCACTCATGCATGGTGAAATGCTGTGTAATCAGCACAAGCCATTACAAACAACAAGGGCTTTTGTTGGAGGCTCAGCTTTGGGTTAATCAAACATGATTAAAAGGGTGATGATACACGCGTGGACCATTCCTCATCTTCAAGAAGCCCAAAACAATTTAATTGGGTGTGGTCCAACATGAATCAGGGCAGCAGTAACGCGGTGCTCGGAATTGAATGAGGTGGTGGAAATGAATATGTGACAGAGCTCGCACCTCACGGGATCGACTCCATAATCCAGTGGCAGTGACTAATTGCATGCTGCAGGCTTTGTCAGTTTGTGAGAAATCTCACATTTTCTCCAGCCAGCATTCAGCTTCCAGGCACCCTCTTAATGGTCAAGGAGTTCTCTTGGCAATAACGGCCAGTACTCTAAACTCCCAGAAGTTTAAAGAAAAATAGAAATAAAGAAAAATCCACATTTTGAGAGCAGATGCTTTGGAGTTAAAGAAATCTTTTATCGCTATTCTGCTGAAAATGGAACATGAAGTAAGCCAGGGAGGAAAGAGGAGCAATTTAGAAGGTGTATACTTTTATTGCAACCGGTGCAAGCAAAGGATGTCCTCACATTAGTAAGGTTACAGCCTCCTCTGTATAATTTCCGAAATAACAGACACCTAACTAATTTAAGCTGTTTCCCCGTTTGCTGGATTTTTCAGTGGGTCTTTGTTGGAGGGATTTACAGCACATGCTGAGACTTACTCTGAAGGTAGGAGGCAAGTGAGCTGATTCACAGCACTGAGCTTACTGTATCTCCGGTGCAAAACACAATCAGGATTCAGGCAAAGCTTTTGCCTCCCCAGATTGACACCAGGGAGTTTGAAGGCTTCACCCACGATGCAGCCAGGAAAGTAGAAAGGATGATGTTTGGCTATATAAGACAGCAAAAACTAAGAAGAGGAACCAAGCAAATCATGCAATTAGAAAGCATCTCCAGCCTCTTGATAGCATCGCATGCATTGACGCACACTGATGATAACCTTACAGCACAATTCCACTATTCAGCGGGGACGGTGTGAGACGTCAGTGACTACACGCAACCCTGAGTGGAACTTTGAACAGTCCAACTGCTCTGTATTCAGGTCCACACCCAGGCCAGCATCTCCCCGTGTCAACATCTAGAGAATTCATTGAAATGGGGCAGCCTTGCCCTCCGCATCCTTCACATCCTCTGAGCCATCACAGCGGATATTTGATATTGGTACAACAAGATATCATCGAGGTTTGCCTTAGATTGTGCATATGTTCGGTGTGTATGGTGCGTTAATCAGACAATCTGGAGGTGCTATGAAATTTCAAGTACTGCATACACCCTTTTATAATAACCTGCTACAGCAAGTGTATATTATTTCCATACATCCATTTTCAGTACCACTTATCCTGCTCAGGGTCATGGGGTGACTGGAATCTACCCAGCTGACATGACACGGTAAACTCTATACTAATCACCTGTTACTTACAAGGTGGGCACATACTTTAGAGACACACAACAATTCACATTTTCTGAGAATCCGGGCTATAGATTCTAGAAGAGTCTTGCATCTATTTAGACGGTGACCTGGAGTCTGAACTAGAAAAATTTCCACGGAAATTTTGGATGTGACTGCTGACTCTTACAAGGTGGAAAGTCGAATGCACTGAACAGTTTGCCAAATGTTGGTGTACTTTACCTCTCAATCAGTCAGCAAGCTAGCATTAGCATGCTAACTTAGCATTAGCATTAGCATGCCTAGTTAGCATTAGCATTAATATGCTAACTTAGTGTTAGCGTGCTAATTTAGCATTGGCTTGCTAAGAAAGCATTAGCATTTGCATGCTATGCTAGCATTAGCATGCTAAATGCGAAAAATTGCAACAAAATGAGCTAAAAATCATATTGGTCGGTTAATGTATGCGCTCACAGCGTGGCTTGGAAAAAGGTGCTTAATTTGTGGTTCTTTTGCCCCCTTCTCCATTAATTCCTATGGGGCTTTTTGGCGGGGGGTTTTGGGAATTGTGTCGCCATGGTAACTCGAAATTCCGGAAAAAAAATGGTTCCCCGCCGAGTCAGATCGAGCCGCATCTTTTGATGCCTCATTTGTGCCGGTACGTTCAACGGTTCGGGCCGCATTTTTTCTGAAAAATTCTGCTATAATAAATGCCGGGGCCGTTTTCTAGGATAGTAATAACCAAACACAATGCAGGCACAGGCAAGCAAAGGGACAACACACAAAAGACAGGAAAGTCCAAACTTTCTTGCTGTGATGCAACGCAAACCGTTGATACAAAGTGCTGCTGTGTATCTATCCTTTAAAGTGAACTACCAAAACCGCGTTTTAGTGGTTGAACATCTCAGAATTCAAACTAAACTTAAATTGAACAAATCAGCCGATCTCACTCGTCACCAGGTCTGCGTTTTAATTAGCAGACTCGGAAAAAAAATACATGGAGGGGTGAGGAGAGACGGTCCCTCTCATTACGGTTATTTTTGCGAAGCTTTGAGACATAAAGCATTCGCTGAATATGAATATGTATGACTAGTTTTAGAAAAAGCCATCATCGCGGATTCGCGATCATTGCATGAGCAACGTGTATCGCAAAGACGTGTGACAGGTTTCATTTAGCATGTTATGCTTTTATCTGACTTTTGATATACAAATAACTTTATTGGGGATGTTAAATGCCACTTCTTTTCAGATTGATACCCGTACTCATACTTAACTCAACTCTGGAGTAGTCACTGATACCAATGCCAAGTACCTATACCACTGCTTCTTTTACAATGACATCCATCCATCCATTTTCTTAATCGCTTGCTCCTCACAAGGGTCACGGGGGTGCTGGAGCCTATCCCGGCTGCCTTCGAGCAGTAGGCGGGGTACACCCTGAACGGGTTGCCAGCCAATCACAGGGCACACAGAGACGAACAACCATCCACACTCACAAGCACGCCTAGGGACAAAAACCTGAAGTAAATACCCATTGTTTATAGCATTTTTCTTGTATGAAATGAATGGCATTATTTTTTGTTTTTATTTCTTTTTCCATTTGTTCATAAAATACACATTTTGTACAGGGCACACAATAAAACGAATCTAAATAAATAAATACCGGTAAATAAATAGGGACCTGTTCAGGGTGTACCCCGCCTACTGCCCGAAGCCAGCTGGGATAGGCTCCAGCACCCCCGCGACCCTTGTGAGGAGTAAGCGGTCAAGAAAATGGATGGATGGATAAATAGGGACCACAATGGAAATAAGCCTTTGGCTTTATTGTGCTTTTATCGCTTTGGCAGCAGCTGTGCCATTTGTAAACATGCTTTGTTGTCAATAAATATTTCAATCAATCAATCAATCAATCAATAAAATGAAACTAATAATCCAGTTGCCAGAAAGTCCCAATCGAAATATGTGGTTGCACATCATAATGGGCATCTATCAGACAGCCTTTAGTTCCGAATCATAAAACGTCAAGATATTGGCTTCCCTTGTAAGTACCGATACCTTGAAATAGGTCCAGGTATCGGTCCGCAACAGATACCTGGTTTAGGTACTCGCTAGGGGTGTTAAAAAAAAAAAAATCGATTCGGCGATATATCGCGATACTACATCGCGCGATTCTCGAATCGATTCAATAATAGGCAAAATCGATTTTTTTTTTTTTTTTTTTTTTTTTTTTTTTTTTTTTTTTTTTTTAGGATTCACATGGAAGAATGTTATATGAACGGAACATTAAGCCTTAATATTTTATTTTAATGCTGTTTAAACATGAAACAGATTACAACCTCTATAAGACTGAAATTTCAGATAAATAAATAATACATTTTCATATAAATCTTACACTCTACAAGCTTACTGATTAGTATTTTCTAAATTTGAATGAAAAAAAATCGCAACAATCGACTTATAAATTCGTATCGGGATTAATCGGTATCGAATCGAATCGTGACCTGTGAATCGTGATACGAATCGAATCGTCAGGTACGAGGCAATTCACACCCCTAGTACTCGCCCATCTCTATATTTAGAATTAATTAGCAAATAATATATTGACCCTTCTTATTTTGCCACATAAAAAAAAAAGTTTCTTCCATTAGATAAAAATAAAAATGTAATTTATTCAGGGTCATGTTAAATATAATATTGATATTGCAAAATTCAACACCCATGTTCCATATCAAATTTTTTCCATTATTGTGCAGCCCTAATTTTATTTTATTTTTATTTATTTTTTCCATTTAAGAGGCTTTTTTTTTTGTCAAGTGTAAGGTTTGCACCATAATTTTAAGTTTTTTTTTAACATGCAGAACTTGTTTTAGCTATTGCCTGCAAAATTATCTATGCTACCACGACACCTGAAACATTGCTTTTTATGACATACACTCTATGTGGAATATTAATTCATACTCAAACCAATCAAAGCTAAAGCAGCCTCCAAGGACTATTCCAGTGGAGAGCATCCATGATAGCTTCAAAATGATTAAACTCCTTTCTATTGTAATGTATTTTTTTGTATCTAATAGTCATGTGACCTTTGATACCTAACCACACCCATATCATACAGTATCCTTTATACCATAAGGACAGCTACCTGTGCAGCTGGCATGTCGCCCAAGTGATGGAGGAGGTTGAACTCGGGATGGAGAAGAGGAAGGGAGGGGGGAGACAGCGAGTCATGGCCACACAACCGTTCTCGTGCCTCGTATTTAAAACTGCGACATCGCACTGTACGACCCCCAAAGTTGTCATAAAAACCCACGATTGCATTCTATTCTGTTGTATTCTATATTCACTTGCAAAGAGGAGACTCGGATCCATTAAACCTAACATAAACATTGACGACCCTCTGCAACGGACTTATTACCTACACGATGTCGTGAGAAACAAGCACATTAAATATGACATCTATCGAGGTTGTTGAGACCTCTTGAAAAAAAGTCATCGTGTGTCAAAACTTCGGTGGTGTAACGAGCCGAGCTTGCTTGCACTTGTCGCGGGCTCGAGCGTCTTGTTAACAGGCAACATACTCGGCAGTCGGCGCACCCCCCCATGATCGACTTGGAGGGAAACAAAACAGCACCCCATTGTCCCTCCCTTGCGGGGGGGTGACAAAGGCCTTCTTTGGGGTGTTTACAAGCATTGAGTGGAAAGTTAAAGTGAGTGTCCAAGCTTTGCGGGACTCACGCGAGTAGCATCAAAACAAAACAAAAAAAGAAGTGCAGTTTGTACTTTTTTTTTTTTTTTTTTTTTTACCTGAGTAGAGCCGTGTCGCCTTGCCTGCTGACCACACTTTCCACGGAGGAATAGTCCACAGTTTGTCCCGCGGGCAAGCACGACGGGAGAAGGCAGCCCAGGCTGAGGAGAATCGCACTTAGCCACTGACCAGAAACACAAGCATCCGACAGCGCAATCATTCTGTCCGGCACAACTGGACGTGGCCGCCGCTCTTTCCCAAGTCTGCCAAAAAATTCAGGGCGAAAATGAGGAGAAACGCTTTTATTTCCACGCTATGGACGAGCGTTGAGTTGTCCCGGGTTCGGTCGATGCTGTGAGCCCGCTGTGCGAGGGAAGTGTACTCTCCAGTGGCTTGCACACCATCTAGCGAGGAAAGGCGGTTTAAAATGGGAGCAGAGCTAGAAGCAGACAACCCCCAGGCTCTGATCCTGTTGCCATGCGGCCGTTTCCCGGGCAACCCCGTTCCCAGTGGCTGTCGATGGAGCAGCGAGACCGCCTGGTATTGATACAACCCAGGAGCAATTAAAGATATCGACTGGAGAACCACCCCTATTATTTATTGCTATTAGAGGAAAAGTGAGGCGAGTCTTTGGTGCAAATGGAGTAGATCTAGTGGTGAATGATACACAGTTGAACTATAAGGAAAACTCAGAAAATTATTTTACAGTGCTATACATGGGTCATTACATCCCACCCATCAAATTTTAAATAATCTAAACATGCCGCTTCTGATTAAGTTTACTTGTTCTGAGACCAAATCTTAAAAAAAATAATAATAAATAAATAAAAGAATGAGAAAAGAATGCTTGAAAATAATTTAACAATATAATTTGACAATAATGTCATATGTGACCTCACTAGTCGAAATACGACATTCTGATTACAAACTCATTCACTCCCAGCCAGTTTCACAGAAGCAATCCACTTCACTTCCGGCTGTTTTATTGAATTTTGACTGATTTTGCGAGGCCAACAGAATATTGTGCTCTTTTGCTATAAAAACATGGAACCTACCAAAAGAAAGATTAGTATCTTCTTTCATCAGGAAAAAAAAAAATATTTCTATCTTATCTGTTTTGCATCAATTAGCATTAGAATATAGCTAAGTTTAATCATTATTCACAAATCTATAATTATATTGGAGCTTTTTTTTTCCTACATGGCCCTGGTTGATCTCCTTTGCTCTGCTGCCACCTGCTGGCCGTTTGTGTAATAACTACCGTTTCTTCAACTGTTCTTTGCAGTTGAGAGGCTGCATCAAAGCTATGCTCTATCCTAAAAATAAAAATGAAAAAAACCTAAAAACTTATAAATACGTCTTTGGGACATTTAAAACATTTAAAATAGGACGTATTTATATGTTTTTGGGAGGAAATGAGTTATTAATATTACACTGTAAATTTGACTATTTAGAGTAAATTTGACTCTATTTAGAATGGGACCAAACAAACTCCGTTTTAGAGTAGAAGAGTAAAATAAAGAATTGACAAAAATGTAATTAAATTGACTCAAGGGTTGCGGAACGAACTCACAACTTTCAACTTGGGAGACTGCCACACTGTCCCTCCAACTGTTTGCTTATCTCCAAGAGACCAAAAAGAATTTTTGGCCTCTTGGAGTTCGGAATATTCCAACTGACGAGCGATATACAACCACACAGCAGGAGCTGCTTGGCTCAGATTGGCTATCTCCCAAGCTGAAGGTCGTGGGTTTGTTCCTCAGCTGGGATAGGCTCCAGCACCCCCTTGACACTTGTGAGGAATCAGGGGTTAAGAGAGTGGATGGGTCGAAGTTTTTCTTGATCAGCAGTTAAGTGCCTAATGTAATGTAGAGGTGCTTAAAATTGCACGATATTCAGAAGTTCCATTTTAATACTGTAATGTCATCTGGTTAGAAAACGTTTTTTAACAGTATCATGTCATGTGAAAAGAAATGTAAACACTTTACAAGACTCTAAAATACAAACAGTATTTTTTTTTAAAAAACATCCCATTGGGCGTTGAAGTGATTCATTAAGGTATTTAAGGCTGTGATAGTGAAAGCTCCCCCCTACACATAGGGTACAGTATGTATGCACACAAACACACACGCAAACTCACGCACCCACACACCAGGGACTTAACAAAGTTTGTTTTAGAGCAGTAGCCCCCTGCATTATGCTGCTGTAAGCTTTTCGACTTAGTCAACATAATTCCTTACAGGCTGAACAAGCGTAACCATGGAAATGACATACATTTCTCAGATGTGACATGTTGGCGTCAAGCCTATGAATTATCGCAGATGACACATTATTTTTGGGGGAACAAGAGATGCCAAAAACTGCCGTGTGGAGAAAAGTTGGACAATCAATCAAGACACAGTCAAGAAACTGTAGGGATTTTCTAATGATGTAATTATATACCTTCCTACTCGTCAAATATAATTTCCTCATTTGTTCATGCGCGACTAAACTGTTTTCTGCTTCCACACAGCCATTTGGCTCGAAATAAGCGAGTTTGCATCGCAGTTTGTGTGTCAAAATTTGTAATTTATTTTGCGTCTCATCTGTCAATTACTAATTGCCAACTAATTGTTTTAAATATATTGAGTTTCGCTGAATGTATCTTAGAAGGAAATGGTGCATTTACAGTACTGAGAAGTTCATTCAAATGTATAAGTGGCAACAAAAAAAAGTCATTGCATCATTCTATACCCTCTTGAACTGAGCCCGTATATATATATATATATATATATATATATATATATATAGAGAGAGAGAGAGAGAGAGAGAGAGAGATAGATAGATATGATTTTTTTTCAATTTACCTATTCATTTTTTCTAAATCTACAACACTTTAGCCCCATTTTTCATTATTATTATTATTATTATTATTATTATTATTGTGGTAATCCTGAAAGCATTCCACAATAATATCTCCTGTCCTTTATCTCCTCACTTTTTTTCTGAGAAACAACTCCCACATAATAGTTACGATTTACACCGTTCAAATTTCAACTTGCTTCAAAAATTCACACATCCCGGGATATATATATATCATCTGATTCCATGTTCCTTACAGTACTCGCGCAATTGGACGTTAAATATCAACTTTTCCCCATTCATTTTCAATGGGACTGACTTTGAGCTTTTTCTAAGTGCCACTTTCCACACCCACTTCCATACATACAACTGATCATCATTACCAGCCCTGTGATACTTCTCAGTTCTTTTTATTCATTTATCTTTTAACTTCAATTAAAACTTTATTTTCCCAAAATGTATCTTTCAATTTAGCATTCAGCTTATCATTCAGCTTTCAGCATTCCCACGCAATTTCTCCAGAAATTGCACTTAGTCTAGTTATTATTATTAACATTATTATTATTATTAATAAAAATAATATTAGTATCCCCAAGGGAGTCGGTAGTGCCATGATAGCTTTAAATCACATCTCACAGACTACAGAGCCAAGACTGCAGTTATAAAGCTGTTGGGAACAGCTCCAGTGAAAGTACAGGAGGGCAATTGTGCTCCAGCTTTTATAGCTGCTATTCAATGTGTTTCATCCTCTAAATATTTGAGGGTGAAGAATTCTTCCTCCATTTTTGGTAATTATTTATCTGACTACATCCATTGCTTATGTTAGTTTCTGTTCGTGTGTCTACGGTGAGACAGAGTCCTACATTGGAAAGTGTTTCCCAAAAGGTTACAAAGGACATTCACCATGTCAGAATTGAGTCAACAAATAGTGTCAAGCAAACAGCGCCGAAGAGTGGGAGTGAAAAGTTCAGGCTTTCAAAAACACAATTCATATTTGCATAAGTGAGGCTCCTTCGACGGTGGCATCACCACAAATAAGAGACTTAACAGTATATTCTGGGTTTGTGAGACGAGAGCTTTGAGGCAGCGGTATTTGTCATCAGTTGCTTGTTGTTAGAAATGTATTTTTTGTTTTGTTCTGCTTTCCTTTTTAGCCTTTTCAAATGAGCTCAACGCACCTCGTCATGCTTGAAAGATACAGAATAATTACACTGACTCCGTATACGTACTTATGTGCTATATTGAGACTATGGGGGGGAAGATTCAGCCTTTAATATTCAGCTCTATGAAAAAGGAGACCAGACGATGTAAACACCTTAGGTGTTCACAGTAATGGATATATACTTTTGACACTTGCAAAAACAGTCATCTATTCAAATACAGAGTGAAATCGATGCCTGCAATTTTCTCTCGGGTCAATGTTTCACTGAAATGACCTCACAATGTTAAATCTCCACCAGTCAAGAATGAATCAAAGGCAGAAGACAAACAATAGTGGAGAATCATGGCGGTCATGTAGCATTTGTGCTTACAATGCACATAGAGTGTTTTCAGGTGCATCTAAACTGTTTTTTTTTTGTTTTTTTTTGTGTGTATGCAAAAATTGTCTTTTTACAAAGCTGTTGTCTTATAAACCATTTTACTGTTTCATGTTTGCAGATTTAAAAGGGTAATTGTTGGCTTAATTGCATGCTGATTATGAGGCAAGTAATGAAGCACACGCTGCCTTATTTTGCCTGATGACACTGAATGATCAGCTGTGTACACAAAGCCACGATGCTTTATTGCGTCATGTTTTGTTCAGATATTTTTAGATTTTAACACAATGCCATCCATCCATCCATCCATTTTCTACAGTAATTATCCCGTTCAGGCTTGTGCGGAGCTGGTGCCTATTTTACATCCTACACCCTCAATTGCTCACCAGTCACTCCCAGGGCACCTATAGAAACAAAGTTTACCTTCACTGAGCCACAGAGCAATATACCACCACACCATCAGTGACTCCAACAGTTAATACGGCTAATTTGCCATTGCACAGTGAAAGCCATTGTTTTCTGAAGTACTTAAATGAATGAGCATTTTTTTCCCCCCCACTAATAGTGATTGAGCCTGCTATTATGATAATGGATGACATCCAGCGGAGAAATGTGCCAGTTGATCACAACAAACACAACAGCTTGGTGAAATGGATCCCTGCAGCCCCATCTGCGGTGGGATATATGTAAGGACCATTGATCTCATTCTCAAATGGTCAATTTTTACATGTGGATGTATATAACCCTGAAAGCACTAAAATCAATTCATGATAACACTCCATTATTTACTCAGCTGTAATTGTTTTTCATCAGAAAGTAGGATGGAAACTAACAAGGGTAGATGTACACAACTTGTGAGTGGGGGAAGGGGACAGTAAGGGGTTGGGCGCTAACAAACCAATGCACTCACTATTATACAACCTTTTTTTGCTCTGTCCCGGCAGCTAGCTGTCAGCTGGTTGTGCTGTTTACCTTGTGCCGGTAATGCATATTGAAACATTACAAATACACCTCTAGAAAACTCAGTTTGCGTTGTCTGACCGGTGAGTGGTAACCACAGTGGATAGTAAAACTATATCTATTTATCATTATTCATAAATGTGATTTCAGTTTCTGTCAATATCTGTTGCCTGCTATCGATTAGGGATGGAACAATAAGGGCAATATTGTGATATTAAAACTGCCTTCAATATCGTCGTCGTCATGTTCGCAATATTTAAAAGCAGCACATCTGTTAAAAACAAAACCCAAAAAAACAGTTGATTTCCATTTGTGCAGTTCTAGCACCCTCTGGTGGCAATTTTTTTTAGTGCAGTTTAATTTTCATGAGGGATGTTTGGCCCTTCTATGTTTAAAATCGACGCCAATTGTCAGAAGAAGGGGAACGTAATATGCTTGTGAAGTCAATATGTGGAGGAACTCAATGTGTGCGTGCATTAACAAATAAGGGCCTCAATATTAAGTGTTATAAGAGAGATTTATATGCATTACTGTTATGTACAAAAGCACAATATTGTGCTTTTTTTGTATGACCTTTTTTTTTTTTTTTTACACAATATTGTGACTTTTTTTAAATATCATCAACCTCCCACAATATTGTGATAATTATCATATCATGAGCTTCATATTGTGATAATATTGTATCATGATGTTTGCATATCATTACATCACAACTATTGATTAGATGTGGATGCGGACGAGAATGCAAACGTGAATTCGGAAGTTAACAGAAAGGAATTGAACAGTTAAATTTATCGCATGAATTGCGATGACAACTGTATGATTGACATATACATTGCAAAAAGTTGGGACGGGACCTGGTTGACACAGGACCCAAGGCGAAAAAGCAGGACTGCGCCAGCCAAAACCGGATGGCTGGTCACCCTATTAATAGTTGAACTTCGAAATGATAAATAGGCTGTGAACCGGTTATTGGCACATACGTCTAAATTGACCAAAACAAACCACCATCTCCCATGATTCAGTTCCAGTTTCCAGTTTTGAAGCTTCAAGAGCCCGTTTACAGCTTTTTATCATCAACAACTGCTGTTCTCGGCGTTGCACTCCAGTGAGCGTATTCCTGCTGAGATGGCTTTGCAAATTAGTGCTGAAAAACTTCCGTCGGGGAACCGTCGTTGCACATAAATATCACAAGGAAGGATAATGGAGCTGATTAAAACAATGATGTTTTTCCATTGAGTCTTGGGGGAGGCCATATTGGTCACAGAGTACGCTCTACCCCTGTCACTGCATTTAACTGAACCTGCTCACCTGGGAGCTTACCCACTAACACCCTTTAATCCATTTTAATCGAACTTGAGTTTGTTTCCTCCCTTGGTGAAGTTCATTTGCTGATGTGTGAAAAACAAAAAATCACCTTAAGGGTCCGAGACCTCCTGCAAGAGGTGATATCGTTACTGTTCGAAACACATTGTACACACTCGGGGTGTGCTGAAAAAATCGATACGGCAATATATCGTTGCGAGCCTCATGACAATACACGTATCGATACCCAGGCGTCAGAATCGATATTGCAGCTTGCATTGTACCTAAAAAATTAAAACCAGCAGCGTCTTTGAAGTTAATTGCCTTCAATTAATGCAAAAATAGCTCACCAGTGATTGATTCTTGCGAAGAAAAATTAAAGCAGAGGAGGAATATCAACATTTATTTACTTATAAACTTAACATGGCACATGTGTCTTAATGTTCCAATTTTCCTATATTTTGTTTAAAAAACAAAATAGAATGTGTTACATGGAAAAAATGTTGTTTTTAATTTCCCCAAATATTTCAAATAAGCACATTTTAGAGTTGTAATTTTAATACCTTGATATTTTTGCTGATATCGGCTCATACCTAACAATACATTTTCCCAGTGTGTCTGTGAAAACGGATCCTTGCTCTGTAGTGCGTGCACATGTAGACCAGGCATGCCGCTTGGTGGTAAGCCAGAAGAGCTACTAATAAAAAAAACATTTTTGTCATCCAGCATAATAAACATATCCTTTAGGTATACATATGACTGTTATTATAAAATACAAGTAAATTGTTGTAAAATAATGGGAAAACGCATATCCTTGAAGATCATGTATTGGGATACATATGTATCGTGATACGTATCGTATCATGACCCCTGTATCGTAATACGTATCGTATCATGAGGTTGGTGGCAATACCCAGCCCTAGTACACACACAGTTCGCACGTCATGTTCAAGCTATCCGAGCTTGGGTAAAAAAAATCTTGGTGACATACTGTAACTACATGTAGCATGTAAACTGATTAGAGCGTTGACTTAACAGGCACATTTGGTTGAGCATGTTTGCAGTTGTCAGCCGCATAAGCTCAATATTTGCTACGTTGTTTTGTGTACTGTTGACGTGTGACGGAAGCATCTTCCACACACAAACGAGGATAATGTGCTGGAGTTCTGCTTTGACAGTGCACCCGGCTATTGTGTATGCCACATGGCTTGTTGTGACACATTTGGACATTGTTTACAAACGCCTCAACTGATTTGTACCAGAAGAAGCTAACGATCAGTCTGAAAACATCTTTTTAACACTTGAGAACAATGAACGAGGGAACTGAACTACACATCAAAGGTCAGGGACATTCAGGTGAAATTTCAGATGCACTAGAATGCACTATAACTTTGACAGGTTAACTTATTTATATCTTGTCTGACGTTTTGAATTCAAGTCCAACTGTTCAATGTTAGCAAACAACTTGCTGAACCGCAAAATTCACATATTTACCTAATTCAATGCACAACTCACAAAAAGTAGGAAATAAATGCAAAACATCAGGACAGCTTCTCGTCTTTTTGTACTAAAACGATTTGAGTTTCACTATACTTGTGCTTGCGCTCACTCTTCCAGCTACAACAGTGTTAATGGAAAGATCATTATCCTATTAAGAAGACTGGAAACTTTTATTTGGTATAAAACTAATCAAGGAGGACTCTCTTTACTGGCAATAATTTAGATGGGGAGTCTTTTGAAGCTCAGAGGAGAAAATGAGGAGTTTTATAGGAAAGTTCAGGGATGAAGGTAAGGAAATGAAACATTTTAAAGTTAACCTTAAATGAGATCAGACTATGAAATAAATAGTCAAAAATGTAAATACGAATTAATATTTCAGGAGTTTTTGAAAAGCACTGAGTAGTTAAGAGTAGACCTACTGTACAAGTAGAATTATAATGTATTTATTTATTCATATATTTATTAATATTATGGGTGCAATAATTACAATTTTCCGGCGGATCACCCATCCCCAATCTTTTAAAGTCGAACCTGCTGATCCTGATGTTTGATAATCCCGTTTTTTTTTCATAACAAGCAGCATGCACCTTCAGTGTTCCAATCTTATTTTATTGTAAAACATTGAACGATATCTGGGAAACAATACAAACGGATTGTTTTGAAGTAGTTCTCGCGAATAAAAATGAAAAGTCTGCTCGTCATCTTATCAGAAGAGTACAATGGCTGATTTTTTTTTTCAGACCCCTGAGGAGGGATATGCAATCGGTGGGAAAGATCGATTTATTTTTCAGCGATCGGCCGATAACCGAGCCTCAAAAATAAGGAAATCAGGGCATATCCCATAACAGTGGACCCATAACAGGGTATTTTGTGAATATTAACTCATTCACTCCCAGCCATTTTCACAGAAGCAATCCCGTTCGCTCCCAGCTGTTTTACTGAATTTTGACTGATTTTGCAAGGCCCACAGAATATTGTATTCAATTGCTATAAAAGCATGGAACCTACCAAAAGAAAGATTAAAGTCTCTTCTTTCATCAGGAAAAAAAGGTTGTTTCTATCTGTTTCCGTTTTGCAGCAATTAGTATTAGAAGAGAGCTAAGTTTCATCAGTTTTCACAAATCTATTTAAAATTCTAAGTGATAGAGCTTTTTTTCTAGATGGCCCTGGTTGATCTCCTTTGCTCTGCTGCCACCTGCTGGCCGTTTGTGTAATAACTACCATTTCTGCAACCGTTCTTTGCAGTTGAGAGGCTGCATCAAAGCCTTCTGTATGCTCTAGCATAAAAAAATAAAAAAAATAAAAAATAAAACAAAAAAAACGTACAAATACGTCCTTGGGACACTTAGAATATTAAAAAACGTATTTATACGTTATTGGGAGAAAATGAGTTAACAAATGACAGGAAACTTAGAAAAAATGATGGACTAAAAAAAAGCTGATTAAATTAAGCAAATAAAACATATTCCTCATTTGTTGATCAAACACAGCTCCTAGTTTGCGTCACAGTTTTTTAATAATCTTTTTTCTTCAATTTTGAGAACCAAACCAGACTAAAACAGTCAAAGAACATCAGATGATTACAAGTAAACAAACCATGCCAAAGGTCCCCATTGCCTCGACAGAAATGCCACCATTTCAGCATTAATTTAGCTTGACTTGCTAGGAAATACAAAACAAGAAAACATAATGCCTTTGCCTTACATAAGAAATTCCATTATGTTCCAATTCAACAACCCCCGCTTGTCCGAGTTAGACTAATGTATTACATTTCTCAACCTTTACTAGCTGTCGAGGTCTAGATTCACATTTATATCATAGATGCAGTGAACAAAACACAATTTGAATGAATTCAATATATGTAGCCCTGCAGCATTTGAAGCCTTTTCCTGGTTTTGTCTCAACTGCACGGCCCATGTGGGACAAAACCTACAGCGCTCATGAGTCGCGGGAGATTTGTGCTTCCATCGAGCACCTACCACATTTTATCCAGAGAGGAGGGTTCAAAGAGCTCTCACGAGTCATTAACTATATCAAGCAAAATCTTAAGAGTCCCAAGAGGGGCCATGAACATGAACTTTCTGCCCCGTCGGGCAAGTGAAATTAAAAAGCCAAGGGAGGGAAGTCAAAAGTTCAGGTTATCACAAATCACGATTAGAATAGAAAGTGCTGAGATATCACTGACATATATAGGATATCGTGGAGTTTCTTGTTCATTCTAATTGCGTAAATGTGGAGCAGCTGTCTCCAACAGTTGAGTGGACAGTTGGCAGAAGGGTGAGTGTTCTGCTGTGTAGCGAGTTTGCTTCAGGCTACACGATAATGAGGCTCTGGGAGACGACACCAGATGAAATCGGCGATGAAATCTTCATGACAGCAAATATCTCATTTAGAACTTTTGTTTGAGTTATCACTAAATGTTTCAACGGTCATATCAGCTTTTTTAAATGTAATGGAGTACATTTTTGTTGAATTTTAAACCTACGTTGGGGGAAAAAAAACAATTCTAGGCTCATAAGTAACTTGATTCATTCTTATCTACAGTTGAAAATCATTTTGAAGCTGTTATTATAGTCATTTTTGGCCATTTGGCGACAGTAGATCAACCTGAACATATACAATAATAAATGTTAAAGATGATATGAAAAGCCATATGTGCTCACAAACGAATCCCTAATCATGCGGCGGATACACAGTTCTCATTTCAATTTTCTATTTTGGTCCCCACTGCCCCTCGAGAGTAACATCTGGCTTTTAAATGCTAAAACTCACATACAAAACACAATGATGGTCTGTCTACCTTTTTGGTCCCGAATGGTTTGAGCGCTGTCTCAGTTCTGTTCTGTCAAGTAACCACATGGATGAAGCTAAAAATTGAACATTAAAACAATACAAATCCAAAATAGAAATGACCTGGCTAATACTGACTGTTTCCTGTTTCTTGTTTGTTTGTTGTTGTTTTTTCACAGTAATATGATATTGATAGATAATATTGTTTGTTTATGCAATAAGAATTAGGTTTGTTTGTATAGATTTGAAAAACACCTGTGAGAAAATTTATTATAAGGTATCAGGTATTTGTGGAGGCTGCCAATACCAAAAATCTGACATCGAATGAGTCCTCCTCAGCAGTATTTTGCGGTATACTGCGGAAGTTGGACACATCGGCAAATTATTTGCATAAGAAAGAAAGCTCTTTACGTTAAATAAAATTTGATATGTCAAAAGTACTATAAGTATCGGTACGTCGTACTGGTATCGGTCTGAAAAACGGTGTCATCGACAATCCCTATTTATTTATATTCAATCAAATCTGAGATGTGTCATTCGTACATTTGTTTAAATTCCAACAGATGCATTAATTTTATTAATGCATTTCCATAGTACGAGGTATTGAATAAAGGTCGAAGCGAAATGTTTTTGTTGTTGTTTTTTTTTGTTTTTTGACTAAACTAACAAATGGCCAGTGGCACTTTAATTCATATTTACTTATTTCATGCATTGGACAAATAAAATACTACTGTTATTCGCCACTCTTAGTAATTTATTGGTTTATTGAAACTTATTTGCAATTGAATGTCGTCCTGGGAAATGAACCGTGATGTTGTCTGCCAGACTGAAAGGCCGATACCCGCAAATGCTTCCTCTGGGTAGGAGTTCTGAGTCCGGACCGGATTGGGAGATTTCTCTCCTCTGAACATGTGAACTTCACTTATTTATATTGCTGAGTCAGTTTACTCACTGCCTTGAAACAAGTGTGCGTTCTGAGTGCTTATCTGTGTTCTGTTCCATCTACCTACCTATTCACAGTACACTTTGACTACCACAGTTCATTCTGAGGCATTATTCCCTGCTGTTTACTGTGATGAACAAAAGATATTGTTTTTGCATAAATTGTCTGAATGCCTTTTGTATGTAAAGCATATAGTGCTCTCCCGTGCACTCAAGTTTGTTGTTTTTCTGACAATAACCCAGCCACAGGCAAACGCAACAGTGCCAGTGTGATTTCTTTGATTGCACGAGCTCACATTGCAACCCCACGTCTGCCAAACTGTTTTTGTTGCATCTCGTAAACGATTCTTTGCTTTGCCAGGATTTGAAACATTCAACTGTTGTTTTCGCAAAGAAACCGCTGTGCCCTGTACAACGCACAATGAAATGAGTCGGCTTGTGTCTTGGGTTAAACACAATGTCAATATTCACAAGCATATCTTAAGATGGTAGGTGGGCGGTGAGGTGGAGGTGACGGGTCTTGAGGCAGGACAGCCTGTGCTGTGCTCACACGATCTGTACTGAATGAAGTTATTTTGGTAAAATCGGTTTAGTCTTGTCCTTCTTTGTTGACTCACTCCATTTCTGTGGTACACTACTTGCTTCATGATATAGTTTTTTTTTTAAACATAAATTTGATTTGGAACCTTGAAGAGATTTGACTACAAAGAGAGAATGGATCTTATATGAACAATTTTGAAATGCAAATATATATATATATATTAGGGGTGTGCCAAAAAAAATCGATTCATCGAGATTCTCATTTATTAATCGAATCGAATCGATATTTATATCCAAAAATCTATTTTATTTAAATTAGAAATGAAGAAGAAGGGGAAAAGGCAGTTGTAGCCCACATGCTGTTTTTGTGGAAAAAGGCACCTACGATACAAAATTAATAAATGTTTAAACAAAAAAAAGACACTTTAATGTCTCTATTTGTCATTTAGTCTTGCAAAGCAGACTGGAGTAGATCATGACAATGTAGTGCATATCTGTAAATTGAAGCAGAAATCATTTGTCAATCAAATCATTTTGAATCGAAAATGGTTTGAATCAAGAATCGATTCTGAATCGAATCGTAGACCCAAAAAACATAATCGAATCGAATTGTGAGACAATCAGATTCCCAGCCCTAATATATAAATATATATATATATATATATATATATATATATGTGTAATTATTATTATTCTTATTATTATTATTATTATTGATTGTTGTTTTCAGCAATGCAATTTCTAAGAGACAGTCATAAGAAGGAGTCATGCCATGTAGTATAACCTATGACAAAACTCCTTTCAACTCTACATTTACTTTCATCTAAGCTATAGCATAATGAACTGGAATATTCTCTGAATGTAATTGTAATTATTTACACAAACACACACAAAAAAATAAAAAATATTTCGACCTGCATAATTCATAGATTATTAGGCCATTGACAGAGTGGTCCAGGCCACTTGAGATCAAATTTGGGTGAACATGGCCTCTGAATTAAAAGTAGTTATCCACGCTCATTACAACACATCTAATTTAAAGGGGGCCTAGAAATTGCTGCAGTTGGCGGTAGCTCCTCCTGTGCTGCCACTTTACATAGTCCATCATGAAAATGTGAGCTCTCCATCGTATTTGTCCCTTTACGGCTGAGCTCCGCCACGTCTGCGTGTTTTCGCACAAATACGCAAGATTGTTCCAAATACATAAGTGACCCATAAAGGGCTAACACAATGAATCAGAAAACTTGACTTGGCATTTCTGATTTATCTCTTAAAAAGAAAAGTGTTCTCCTGATGAAGCTTTAGTGAGCAGAAAAATGTGGTTGGCCACCATAGGAGGAAAAGGTTTCAGCCTTCCTCCGCCACCCCAAAGAAATAATTCTACAACTAGCTGTGCCTTATTGATTTCTGCTCGACACCATCTCTGAATTGATGTCAATAGAATCCGGAGTGCCCCTTCCATACAACAGTCGCCAACTGTTATATTTAATAGAAGAGATGACGTTGGGGCTATGTCTGAGTGGCATAACGCTGGAAAAATATTCTGCCCTCTCTTGTACGTTGGCTTTCTTTGTAAGAAAATCTGTCATGTTTATCCTGGAGGAAGGATTAAGATTACGAACATTTGTAGCATTTGACACATTTCTTTTAAGTTGTACCTGGAAAGCTTTTACTTCATGATTTTTTTCCTTTATAAATCCTGTGTGACAAAAGGTGACAATGGATTTTTGGTGTGTGTGTGTGTGTGTTTGTGTGTGTGTGTGTGGGGGGGGTGATAGGCCTATGTTTACTTTTTTTTTTTTTTTTTTTTCCGCAATGGCTAGTGTAGTTCATGTTTTGTTATAGACCAGAATTAAAAAAAGAAATAAAAAAAAAAAATCCTGATTTATTTTTCTAAAAATATTATTAGTGTCATGACTCGGGTCATGCAGGGTTAAGTTTGGGTTCATGACCGTGAGGTCAAGTGTCTGTTTTGTACTGATGTATCAAGTGTCTGTTTTCTGTTTTGAATTGATGTAACTATCATCTGGTTTCAACTGTAAAAACGCCATGTGATGTTATGTGATGTCAGGACCTATGTGATGTCAATCTGTAATCCTTTACTTAGTCACAACCAATCAGATCGATTCACTGTCTGTAGTAGCTGTTTGAGAAGTGTGTGTCTTTGTCGGATTATTACCATTGTTCCTGTGTGCAGCTCTCGTTGTTTCTCACCTTTAGATGTGAATAAAGTTAAAATCTTATTTGTGTCTGCACTTTGGGATCCAACCTCAGCACATAACAATTGGTGTAAATACCATATTGTACAATAAAACAGCTTAAATGTCAGAGGAAAATATAATATCTATAATTAAGATAGTAAAACAGATTGGT
Source organism: Festucalex cinctus (assembly GCF_051991245.1). Lineage (NCBI taxonomy): Eukaryota > Metazoa > Chordata > Actinopteri > Syngnathiformes > Syngnathidae > Festucalex > Festucalex cinctus. The sequence goes on from NC_135420.1 coordinate 15,124,487, forward strand.
TTGACCTTTGAATGGATTCCAAACAAAGACAAATAAAGATAATGACTAAGGTTAAAGCAATTTTAGTAGACTTCAACAATCATAATCAGGCACTGTTTTTATATTAAGAAGGCCAATATATTAAACAGCTGGGGTGGAAATTGAATTGACGTGGTTATTACAATAAAAAATCAGGAGCCATTGGAATGCAGAGGTTTATATGGGGGGTATCATGCAGCGTGTTGCAAAAAAAGAGCTCTTGCCAAGTCATCTTAGGTTATAGACTCGAATGATATGTGTACTTATGCATATTTTAAAAAGACAAGTTATTGTGTGCAGGATTAACAATGCGACTATGCAAATGTAAAGACCACTAGTCTGCCTTTCGCCATCACTTTCACAATGCTGAATGTCGACCTTAACAAATGCATTCGTGAAAATTAGAAAGCCTTCCTCGGTTAGCAAAGTATGACCTTCACACCAAATACAGGAAGTTAATTTTACATCTCATTGAGAGTTCTGATTTCGAGCTGTGCTCCCCTGCAGCTGTCACGGAAAAGTGGAATCTGCATAGCGGTGTTTAATCTGTCTGACCTTTTGCCACACAAAAATAGATTACCTACTGCACTCCAGGAATTTTCCCTTTCCTTACTCCATGTATTACTGTTTGCATACCAAAAAGGACATTGCGCTTCTTGTCCATCATCAGAGTTTCTCTACTGCTGGTCTCTGGGGTCAAACTTAAAAAAAAAGTTGGATTATTAGTCCTACGGAAGTGTGGAAGGAACTGCCAATCTGTTTTGACTGGCGAACTTGTTCAAATGTATTTGCAAATACGTTTGAATGTATTTCCAAGTACATTTGAATATTTACAAGTACATTTGAATATTTACAAGTATATTCATTTGCAAATACGTTAGAACGTACAGTCAAACCTCGGTTTTCGACCAGAAAATTCAACAATTTTATGTCTCAGAACTCGTCCAAAAAATCGTCTCTCGACCAAACTGAAAAAAGCCGAGCGCGCCTGAACGCGACTCACTCGGAAGAAAAAGCCGAGTGTAGAAAAGGCTACAAAGCTGTCTATTCCTTAAGTCTTTGTTTTTTTTTCATCATTATAGGATATCTTCTATTGAAATATAAACAGTATACGGTGCAGTTTATGGTGTAAAGTAGTAAAAAAAACAAAAAAAAAACTTGGAAAAAGTTTTTTTTTAGACTTGGAGCGGATTAAAATTATTTACATTAATTATAATGGGAAAAATAGTTTCGGATTTCGAACAATTCGCTTTTGGAACAGCCTTCTGGAACGGATTAAGTTCAAAAACCAAGGTTTGACTGTATTTTCAAATATGTTCAAATGTTCTTGCAAGTAAGCTCCACACTTGCGTATTAAATAAACCTGAGGATTGAGTGTGATCATTGACGGACGGCCACCTTTCGGCGAGTACGTATTTTTGGTGATTGCTTTGTTACGCGAAGCCTCGTAAAAACACACGGACTGAGAAGTACCATCTGTACTGACCTGGATCGACAGACTTAAACCTGCCACAGTCGGTGCTCAGTCCGTGTATTTTTTTTTAGACTTTGCATCATCAAGCACTCGCCGAAAATGCTGAAGCACTCGCCGAAAGGTGGTCGTCCTTCAATGACGGGCTGATGTAATGACGGTTTTACCCTCTGTCTAAATAGACAGTGGAATCCCTCAAGCCAAACATTTTTCAGATTTCAATAAAATATGCCTATATTAACTCATTCGCTCCAACCATTTTCACATTTCGCAATCCCCTTCACTCTGTTTTACTGGATTTTTACTGATTTTGCAAGGCCCACAGAATATTGTGTTCTATTGCTATAAAAAACAAAACAAAAAAACATGCGGAACCTACAAAAAGGAAGTTTAGTCTCGTCTTTCATCAGGGAAAAAAAGTATATTTCTATAGTTTTCCATTTTGTAGCAATTTGCATTAGAACGTAGCTAAATGTCATTCACAAATCTATTCAAGAATTGTGAGTAATTTAGCTTTTTTTTAAAACATGGTCCGAAACACATAGTCTGCTGCCACCTGCTGGCCGTTTTTGAAATTACTACCATTTATCCAACCGTTCTTTACAGTTGAGAGGCTGCATCAAAGCTTTCTGTATGCACTAGCATAAAAAACAAAAACGTATAAATACGTCTTTAAACAGACGTATTTAAAATAGAACGTATTTATATGTTTTTGGGAACAAATGAGTTAACAATACTAATAAAATTAGGAGAACAAATGTGCACCACAAATTCTTTGTGAAGAGACCGACCTCTGAAAGATGATTGTGTTGTTGTTTTTTAAGAGCTGCCTGACTATTTAATGTCAAAATTGACTGAAAACATCATCTGCACTGTTATAATAACAGACAGGTTGATCCTGGAATGGGTGAATTATTTCTACATTATTTCCCATGCGCTGGTTTTATTGGTTCTAAATTCAAGCAAATAAGTGGTCAGCTGAACGATATTTGACTGCAGCACCAACATGTTTGCTTTATTGGAAGGTCCACCTTGAGCCGGCAAAAGGCTACAGTATATTGTCCAGCCAATTGCCTCCAAATGCTGAGGTTCACGAGGTCACCCGTTACAGTTTTATTTCTCCGATATCACAAAACACATCTTTTACAGGCAATGTTGAGCCATTTGGAGGATATAAGTCTCCGGGCTATTTTGCTGCAAATCTGAATGGAGAGAAGCACCAGGGACGACAACAACAACAAGAAGACATTTTCCATCTCGAAAGATCCATATGATTTTGCTCCAGCGCTCTGCTCTGTGGCCACAAATGTACTTTTCATGTTGTTTTGACTCTGGCAAAGCTTGAGTTATTTTTTTTATTTCCTCTCGGTTGACAGGCCCAGCAAGCCTCGGCGGGATGATGAGGATAGAGGTGAACATGTCAGTGTGAAATGAAATGCTCTCTATCTCCGGAGGGAGGTCCCTGCACTGAGGCGCACCACTCAAGGAGAAATAACACAGCAGCGTACATGGATTTGTGAAGCAAACTGTGTGAAAACACTAATATTTGACTGGGAGGTGAAATGGAGGAAGCACATTGGAGAAGACTGGCAAAATGTGTTTAAGTGTTGAGTAATTCAGTTAGCCTTTGTGAGTGATTGAGAGGGATCACTAAGCCCCGATCACTGATTACGGATGTGGATTAATCTGCCACGGGTGTGATTGAGGCATCTTGTGTGATCATAGTTTTGTACACTGCTTAGTAAGGTCTGAAAATGAATGTCAAGCTCCATTAGAGGATACATTGAGATCTAATGAGCTTGGGAACTGTTTGAAATCATTGCGCCTGCTGTGGGGACTATTAGGTGCCGTTTTCATCTCCGCTCTATCTAAGTTCAGACATATTAGATTGTAAGATGTAACATTGCTTGTCTTGTGTTATGTTGTGGATAGATATATTTGTATATTTTAACTCTTTGACTGCCAAAAACGTTTAATCACGATGAATAAAACCAGGACGTATTCCGCCAAAAACGTTAAATGTCGTCAACTATGTTTTTTTTTTGTTTTTTGTTTTTGTTTTTGTTTTGTTTGTTTATTTTTTAATCAATGGGCAGTGCAACATCTAAGTGCAGCACTGCCTGGTCAATAGGTTGTGGAATCCAAAACACTAACTATGGCCACCAGATGGCAGCATTGTATCTCTTCAATGGGCTGCCAAATTACAATGAAACATGACGAAGTAGAATGTTTTCAAGGATGATGTGAATGATAACGTTTTGATGTGTGTCAGTAAAAGAGTTAATAAAATATAATTGATATGAAAATTAGTAAAACCCGGCAATGTGGTAAATGATTTCTTACATGTCTGTTGTGTGCTGAGAGGTTTGGATCCCAAAGGTGCAGACACAAATAAGATTTTATCTATTTATTCATATCGAGAGGCACAGAAACTCAGAGACGCTGTACACAGGAACAAGTGGACAATAATCTGGCAAAACGCACACAATTCTCAGACCCTTAAATAGACAGTCAATCAATCGCATTGGTTGCGGCTAGACACGTGAGTACTAGTACTGACATGGAATTCTCTAATTGGCTGTTGACTGGTTTCTAACCATATAGAGAGATTAACGAGTCTTGACATCATCTCGTTACAAGCCGATTGCATCAATTCAAATAAATCAAATAGAACCAAATATTAGACATTTGCCTCAAATAAATTATTAGTTCACATAAAGTGAACTATCAGACATTTGCCTCAACCAAAACACAGTCATGATAGTTTAACCCAGGCGTGACCCCAGACATGAGACAAGACCCAAACATTACTCTTGCATGACTCGAGTCATGACATTGTCCAGTGCCATTTAAAGGCACACTATGTACAATTCCGTGTCATGTAGAATGCAACACTTTACAAGCATGCACACTACAGTGCCGCATCCAGACCATACTTAGCAAGCCTACCACCAAAACTACCAATTATTATTTGGAGTGAGTGAGCTAGCAACCTGAGGAGCTAGCGCGAGCGGCGAACAACAGTGGCTAGCAAGGACTCACTGGAGTGGCTAGCAAAAACTAGCTGGAGCGGCTAACAAGAACGGCCGGTCGGAGAAGCTCTCAAGATCAAAGCAGAGGGTGACATGCTGCGGTAGCACAGACCACAGGACTCAGTGACGACCACCCGTAGTCACCGGCTGTGGAAACCGAGCGGTAGTTAACCGTTGGACAACCTACAGTTGTATTTACAAAAATAAATTTGTGTGATAGAACATATTTTTTGCTTGTTATTGAAAGTAATAGTGGTTTAAAATGAATGAATTATTAGTTTACTAGATGTCCCTTTAAACTTCCCGTGAAGTGAAAAATAAAAATGTATTGCAAATGTAACACACACAGAGACTATTCAACGCTGCCAAATTTGATGAAAGAACATTTTCAAAGTGACACAAATCTGCTTTGAATCACAAAAAATAACACTTCAGGGAAAGTTTATGAAACGCAGCGGCACATGTCATGCCGTCTGTGGCTCACACATGACAGCTAATTGAGCGCAACGCTTCGTAGTAGTTATATTCCAACAATGTGTTTCATTACATATTACAATAGCCTGAATAACAAAATACATCACATTGAAATTTTAACAAAAACACCAATCTGTTCTGTAAATTGGCACATCCAGTGAAGATGCATTATTATTATCAGCTTGTAGGCAGTGCGAGCTAGCTATTCTATTTTTATCATTTGGCCCCAAAAAACGTAGTCTGGGCCAGATATATTGCATATACTACATTTTTCTGTAATCTTTATGTACCTTTCTTCATAAAACGTTATGTTGAAGATTGAAGAAAAACAGTGATAAAATTGTTGTCTGAATAGTCGAAAGCTTTAACATCTACCTCTGCCAAGGAAGCCTCCCTGTGCTGCCTCATGCAGCGCCTACAACAAAAGATGGAGCCTCATAAAAGATCTTTTAATCGCCCTCACATTTGTTATCTCACCATTGGAAATCCGATTCTGGATGAAATCCTTTAATCTCTGTTTCCTCTTGAGGCGTGCTGCTCTGGTCAATAGGGAATTATCTCAGGTCACCCACACCTTTGTAAAATAAACGTATCTGCCAAATGACCAACGTCTGACTCATTTTGTCATTTGTGATGAAATAAAGACCTCCGAAGTGGCAGCGAACATGATACGTTTTCTTAATTGCTAACGAGTGACTCACATTCTGTGCGCACTCGAGCACATTTATTTTTTGAAAGAGTCCATTTCCAAAGGCGTGTGTGTGCATTTTGAAAATCATTTTCTTGAAATTCACCCTTTTGCTTAATCTGAAATACACACAATTTCTTTGGTACTAATTTAGTGGTAACTGACTTTTGGCTAACTGCTTCCTCTTAATCAACTGTTTTTAATTAGGATGATAAAATCGTCCTTTTTTTCAAAAGTCTTTCATGATGCTCGACTTTATAACATGGCTCTTTATTATCAGGCGATAAGTACACTGGAGAGATTTTGCTGTCTGTGCTCACATCTTGAGATGACAAGCCTCTTCTGAACGTCGCATTGCTCTGATACAATTTACTGTGTCAGCCTTTTCTGCCGCCTGGAGCAATTATATCTTTAATTGAACCTGTTCAGTGTTTAATTGGACAGCTTTTTCCTCGTTATACAAGATTGCACAGAATATAAATCGATACCTTTCCCACCAAGTTACTCACAAAGCACTCAGAAGTGACCATGGTTTCGTCGTGAAAACATAGAATGCAATGAATGTCATTTTTTGTTGTGTTTAAGCAGACCTTTGTCGGCATAATTGATCAGTTTATCATTTATTTTAGGTTTTATTTATTTATTTACTTATTTTATTTTATTTCATTTATTTAATTTATCATTTTATCATTGACAAGTACATAAACTTGAACTTGTTCACAACTTTCAATCATAAACTTGAATGACCTTTATTGGGATTTTATGTGATTGACCAACAAGTAATACATCATCATTGTGAAGTGGAACAAAAACGAAACATATATCTGAAAATTGTGCCGCATTTGTATTCAGCCTCATGTACTCTCATACCGCAAAACGCAATCCATCCAGTGCAATCAATTGCCTTGAAGAATGACTAAATAACTACTTATTTGAGTGTGGATGTTGATAATCTCAGTATGACTAAGGAGCTTTTCAACTACATGGCGAGATTTGGTATTTCATAAAATCAGCATTAAAATCTTTGGAGAAAGGGAACAGTGATTTTAGTGCACGAAAAAAAAAGAGAAGTTGGGGAGTAAAAAAAAAAATTATTTGTACTTTATAAACAGGAACTTGAGGTCACGGACATTTTTATATGATCTATGAGCAAGATACATTATGTACATGGTAACTTTATATTTTATTATTCACTGTGTTCATACAGACCCAAAAGCAGCAGTTTCAATAAAAATATGTGGATATGGATAAAGCGAGTGCTGAGCTAACAAGGTGAACAGAGCAACCAGTCCCTCCGCAGCGGCCATTTTGGACACCACTGTCACTGAAACTAGCAGAGCTAGGCAGTGGTCACTGGTCACCACGGACATTAAATCATTCAATTAGAGCTTAATGCAACCAAAATCATAAGCAGTCATTAAATTTACACTGACATGATCTCTATTCAACATTCATAAAAACAAAAAACAAAAAAAAATAATAATAAAAAAAATCTACAATCTGCATCTATTTTTCTGACATTATCAGAACCATCAATCAACTAAAATCAAAATGTCCATTCCTCGTCGGGATTCACGAATGATTATCAGGGTGAACACTAGTGTTGTTCCGATACTGTTTTTTTGTCTCCCGATACCGATCCCGATACCCACTTTGCAGTATCGGCCGATGCTGATACCATACTGAAGGTTTTTTTTCTCAACATGAAAAAGCTGCCCTGCTATTGGTTTAGACCATTCAAGCGCCAATACGATATCTTAGATCAGACACATGGAAGATTAAATGCATTATTTAATATAGACTATATAAGTTTCAAATGTGATTGCAGAAAAATATCTATTTAAATCCAGGATTTATTAATGGTATGCAGGTCTACTAACGGCATAACAGGTATAACTCGAGAACATAACCTAAGGACAATTATTGAACTTGACTGGAACAACAAAACTCACACTGACGGGCTCACTGTTCGGGAAAATAGAGAGGAAAACTGTTGGAAATGTGTGTGGAAAGCTGATGATGGAACAGGTCATCAGTGCCACAGAACTCAATAATTTTTTTTTTTTTTTTTTATAAGCTGCACTCAAGCAAGACTTAAAAATGTTTGACCCTGCCCAACGGAAATGTATTCAGGTTAACACTGCACAAGCTATCTTTCATACAGTTGATTTGTTATTATTGAGCGAGTTTTGTTTTGTCTATTTGTCACTCGCCGTTGTGTTTTTCTCCCCATTGGTGGTGTGGCGAGTATAATGTACACCTGGATGCCACCGGCAGTCAGACAAACTTTTTGTAACTTCTGATTCCGTGTTGTGTCTTTCTTTGTCACTTGCAAGGGACTACAAATGTAAAGAAGTGTTATGCTCACTTTGGCTTATTATGTGACTGCTGCGGAGCAAAGCAAAGCTACTGCTTGCGAATTAAGCACCTTTTTCCAAGCCACGCTGTGCGCACATACATTAACCGACCGATGTGATTTTTAGCTCATTTTGTTGCAATTTTTCGCATTTAGCATGCTAATGCTAGCTTAGCATGCTAATGCTAATACAAGCTTAGCAAGCCAATACTAAATTAGCATGCTAACATTAAGTTAGCATATTAATGCTAATGCTAACTTGGCATGTTAATGCTAATGCTAATTTAGCATGCTAATGCTAGGTTAGCATGCTAATGCTAAGTTATCATGCTAATGCTACTGTTATGTTAGCTTAGCATGCTAATGCTAGCTCGCTGACTGATTGAGAAGTAAAGTACACCAACATTTGGCAAACTGTTCAGTGCATTTGGCTTTCCACCTTGCAAGAGTCAGCAGTCACATCCAAAATTTCTGCGGAAATTCTTCTAGTTTACATCATTTTGTTTTCAAAAGTCTATAGTTAATTAAATGAGCAGTCCCTTAGAAGATGAAATTAATACATTATTCAATGTTGTAGTAGGAAAGGGATTGTAGACAAACAGAGGCTAGAGATCAATAAAAAGTCAGAGTATGATGATGGATCTCCTCAAAAGTGGAACACTTCACTGCTGACTCTCCTGACTGTGAGAGAAGCTGACATGTGAAATCAAACACTCCATTTGTATCCTGTGCAGCCGCTAAACGCAAGCTTTGCTCCTCTCACCTTTTTCCAAATCAGCGTATGCTTGTTGTGATTAATATCACATGTGACCACAATTTACTTAGTTCTCCTGCAAAATGAAAAATTGCATGTGTGTGCTGTCACAAGCTTTCATCATGGGTTCTGTATTCAGGGCACCGTCGACCGATGCTGTCGTGTAAACCCCTGGAGTAGGTATAATTTATCCTCGCTGTATGATCCAAAGCTCTGCTATTTTTTCCACTCTGCTGTGATTTGACAGCAGACTGGGGAGGCACAAATGGGTACCAGAACAGACTCGTGTACAATTTGAGCTCTCAGATCGCTTACATTAAAAAACAAAAACAGAATGTCACATGCTCGATGAAGTTTATACATTGGACTTCTACCCTTGGATGCCCTATGAATCATTAAATTCGGAATTAATCGAATCTTCGGGCAAAATGCTTTTCTAAAGTTGAGCAAAACTTTGAGTCAGACAGTTCATGTTTCATCAAATGATTAAACTTTGTATTTTGCTTTCTGTTTGTGTGTTTGTGTGTGTGTGTTTTGGGATTTATTTCTAAAGAATAAAGAAAGTAAATAAAGAAAGTTTCCATGATTTATAATGGAAACACCTCCATCCATTTTCTACTGATATCTTCTTCAGGTTAACAGGAAATGTTAATGGTGAAAGAAAACCCTGACCTGGTCACCACTGGGGATGTAACGATAAGGGCAATATGGTGATGTCGTGACATTAAAACTGCCACAATATCGTCGTCGTCATGTTCACGATATTTAAAAGCAGCACATCTGTTTAAAAAAAAAAAAAAAAAAGTCAGGTTGATTTCCTTTTGTGCAGTTCTAGCGCCCTCTGGTGGCTAGTTTTTTAGCGCAATGTAATGTTCATTAGGGATGTTTTGGCCCTTCGTATCGTGATGTTTGATATCGTTACAGCCCTAGTCACCACCCAATCATAGGGCACCCATTGATAGTAGGCATGGGCCGAGATTAAGATTCTGACAGTATGATAACCATGATATGGTATGATATAGTATGATAATCACATTATTAAAATTATAACTCTAAAATGACCCTTTTAATAAAAAATGCTTGGGTAAATAAACACAATTTCTTATCCAACTGAATGCAATTTATTTGGTAGATAAGAAACATGCATCTTGTTAATTTTAAATAAATTCTTTCATTCTACTCTTTTATTTTTTCTGAGTAAGTCCCATTACTGGCAAGCTATTTATTCTCATGTTGTCCTTGGGTCTAACTACTACCCGCTGGCACCATCTTTGAATATTTATTTATTTATTTATTCATTTATTATTAGGAAAATGCACATTAATCAACAGAGCAAAAAGGCATCCATGTTTGAACTGTGTCTCTTGTCGCCTTGCTCCCTCCTCCTCTTCTGTAACTGCTCAGTCCACCCCTCTGTTCTTGCCTGAAAGAGGGGGAAAAAAGGTAGTTGGAACCGATTTACTTCAGAAATGTGGCCAGCTTACTCAACTTTGCAAGCAGCTAATCATATTTTGTCTTGCTGAAAAGTCCTCTCACACTTACCGGATGAAAGCGATTATTAGAACCGTAAAACCTCGGGAAACCGTCAAACCGGTAATCGGCCCATGCCTGACTAGCTACACAACCATTTGCATTCATGTTTTCATGCTGGCTGTTCTCAGTTTTGTATACTATAAATTATAGTACACTTTATTATTATTATTATTATTATTATTATTATTTTCTGTACTGTTGTTTGTATTGTTTAGATGTTTCAATCTCGAAGCATACTTTGTAATGCTTTTTCTTTAATAAAGTTGAAGATATATGCAAAATTTGGACTGTTGAGTACCAGGACCATTGGTAAGGCCATAATGTATATTATTGTATTGTATCGTGTAAAATTGTATCGCATTGTATACTATCGAGGTATGTATCGTATTGTGACCTGTGTATCGAGGTACGTATCGTATCGCCATGTTCACAAAGATACCCAGCCCGAACTGACTATCACTAGTGACCTCAATGGAGACAAATGAGAGGTTGACCAGGATTACTGGTATTTAAAAAAAAAAAAAAAAAAAAAAAAAAGCTGTTCTGTTAGTAAATCCATCAGTACTTTATAAGGAAGCACATATGGTCCATAAACAGCAACACAAACAAATGTCACCAGTTAATTATCCTCACATTAGCCAGAATGCCAATGTCTCCACATATCCATAAAGAGTTTGAATAAGCTTAATGGCTGTTTCTGTTGTACTCATCGTTCACTCATGTAAAATAAGGGAAAGGTATTTAAAAAAGTAGATCCAATACCATTGTTTCAATTAGATCGCTAGCACCAGAAACGTTTTGATTAAAGTCCAAAAAAGTGAGGCACACGAGAAATCGAATGAGACAGAAATTGTACATTAATCTACATTAAATAAAAGGGTGGGATAAATCACGCCTAATGAATAGATGTCTTGAGGGAATGAAATATAATAGCAGGTTTCAGGAATCCGTCGTGTATTAGACGTGGGAGACATTTGTCATGTTTAATGACAAAATACCGAAAATGGTAAGTGGATTTTGCTTTATCTCCATTGTTCCTCATATCTGCTGCCTTGTGATGAAACGGTGGATTCATTGTCTCTACTGATGATGTGTGCTCACATGGCGGCCTGACCCCCCCGTCGAGCGTTGTGATTTTTCACACACGCGTCCAACCAGTCAACCAACGGAGGCGAGAGTTGGGTCAGGGAGGAGGAGATGGAGTATGCGACGCCTCCCTCTCTGTCTCAGGGTGACAGGGCTTCTCCCTCCAAACCTTCACATCCTCCTAATGAGGTGATAAAGTGAAGGAATGAAGCATGAAAGGAGTCATGCCGCCAAGGCCAGTGTGTTCCCCTGACACCACTCGCCACCTCGCAACCTTTTCGCTTCTCTGTATTTTGCGGGCGAGAACAGTAGAGAGCGAAATCTCGGGAGAATGAGGCAATTTCAGCCATGTTTCTGCAACACATTTGTCAGTCATGGGTGGCATGCTCGCGGCCCAGGTGCTTGATACGATTAGGCTGAGGAACAGGAGTGAGGGAAGATTTGTGAAATCATTACCGCCATCCTACACTTCTGTCATTGTTAACTCCGTCCGCTGCTGCAATTGACGTATCTTTGTGCTTTACAATCCACGGCACACACACACAAAATATGTCTGTCATGAGTTCAGACAATAAAGAAAATGATATATGAAACAAAAGTGTCCCTTTCATTTCACCTGTCCAACCAAGTAAATATTTCAGATTTGGAAGATTCTTTGTCATGCATTGAAATGAACAGAAGTCCTTTTAAACAGAAGAATGAGCAATCAGTCGCGCAGTACAATAGCAGCAGAGTGGGAGAAAAGCTGATTTATTAGGAGAAATTAAAGTCGGGTTATATGAGGAAACATGCTGTGTCAAAATGCTTTCCTCTCTTATTTTACTGATTGGCTCGACAGTACAATAGGTCGGTTAATTTCATACATTGTATCCAAAAGAGACCGACCATTTCAAAGTGAATGCATTAATGTGGTATTTATATGCAAGATACAGAATAGGACTCTAGCTTTAATTAGCAGAAACCCAGAATGAAAGATTTTACAAGGGTGACATTTTAATCCAGCTAAAGCCGGGTACACACTTGACAATCAGACTTGACTTGGGAATTGGTATCTATCTAAGTGACTTGACTTGAACTTGAACTACATGATTTGACAAGCGATCTTGTTTATATATCATTTTGACACAGTTTGCCTTTTAAAGGAAGAAAGAAGGAAATCAATCAAAAAGTGAAGTGGCTTCAATGAACACCAACAGCGATGGAAGGAGCCCCAAATTTGGATTTAACAATAATGTTGCGGATGAAGTTGGTGAAATGAAGACAGCCTTTGTGGCTCAACGATTACTCAACTACATTGTCAAATGTCGTTCATCACGACAAAATACACAAAGATAGGTAAACTAACACACACGCAGTATTGCAATACCAAAACCATTAAAAACAATGCGATTGTGAGCATGTAAATATAAATAAGTCGCGTAATTAGAGGTGCCTTTTCAGAAACACTCAGGTAACATTGTCGTATATTCAGGACCTTTCTATGACCAAAAGTGTTAAACACCTGATGATAATGATTTATTATTATTATTATTCTTATTATTCTTATTATTATTATTTATATCTTTATGCATCTGAGATGTGCATCTGCCAAAGATATATATATATATATATATATATATATATATATATATATATATATATATATATATATATATATATATATATATATATATATATATATATTATTAAGATTGGAAAAATCCTTATGTGTGTCATGGTTTGGGTTTTGTCAGTTTTTGTTGTCTTGCTTCCTTGTGTCTGGTTGTGATTTGTTTTCTTGTGTTTCCCTTTGGCTCGTCAAGGTCTATCACGTCCACCTGTGCTTGTCTTCCGACCCCTTTGTATCGGCCAATCAACTGATTTGGTCTCTTGTTGCGTCGTTAGTGGGTGTGTATTTAGTTCCCTGTTTTGGTTCAGTCAGTGCTGGTTCATTGTCGTTGCTCCACATCATGTCGCCATGTCAAGTCTCTTGTTAGTTATCGCTTTGGTTGTTGATTTTGAATGTTTTTGTTTTGTTTGCCAGTACTTTGTTTTTGTTTAACAAATGACTAAAACATTTTTGACTGCATGCTTTGCATCTCTGCTCTTTTGGTCCACCCTCCACCTCCCCGTGAAACACAATTATATAGCTAGCCTAGCACCACCGGCACACAAGGGGTGAAGTCATCCATTTTCTTCACCACTTAGCCTTTTACTGTTTGTCCCTTTTCCGCTGCATCCAAATTGGCACTTCCATTCCATTATATTTGCTCCAGACACGGTAATATTAAACTTCATAGCCATCGTTTTGATGCCGTATGCCCCGTTTCTTCCTCCTTACTCTGGCTAGCTGCCCCATGTTGAGAGGTAAATATTGGACAGATGCACTTACATACTCAAAGTGAAGATTTAGCATACATGCAAAAGGCTTTAGATTTAATTAACAGATGACCAGTTTCAGTAGTTACACAGGAACACTAATGATGTTTTTTAAAAAAGAAATAATGTAGTTGAGACCCCCAAACAACCAAATCGAGACCGTTTCTGCGAGCAAAATTGTCATGTAAATGGCCCCCATGTCATTTCAAATTATATTTCTTACCAGAAAATGGATAAAGGTCTGAAATCTGGGCTTTTGTTGATTAGTTTGCCTTGAGGAAATGTTTTCCTGCTAACAGTCTAAATCTGTTTGTCCCAACACTGGCAAGTTGTCTCTTTTACATGCCAATGAACAGATTGTTGGCTTGACTCTCAGCTAAGACAGAAGATCAGACTCTTGTTTTACCACAAGAGAGCAAAAACAAGGAGTGCTGTATTTTCCACCAAATCCTCAAATTACCTTAAACTGATCAGGAATGCTGACATGCGAAACCATCTGAAACATGAATGTCTACTTCTTCGCATCACTCGATCACTTTTTGGCACACTTCCATTAGGGAGCCAGAGTGAGTGCTTCACAGAACCCTTCTTGTCGAGTTCCAATCTGAATGAAATTGGAAGAACACAACACAAACCAACAGAAAGAGGATTCAAAGTTATTCATGGATCAGCAACAAGTAAACCGTATGGCCTATTTCTCTTGCCATTGCCGTCCCACTAAACTGAACATACCGAGAAGATGGCCTAACCTGCAAAAATAGAAATTGCCTGCAGGGCAACTTCAGGCTGTGTTTAAATAGAGAATAAATAAGCTTCAAATGGAAGATGACATTCAGACCGTGATGCAAGTGCTCCGGCCAAGCGGCAGGCCCTGGAGCGGGACGGCACCAGAACTCAATTGATATTCCTGCTTGAGCAGCACCTCCGACGGCCAGACCTCATAAATAATATGATAATGTCATATTTCCAGCGCTGCTGAGGTTAGCTGTATGGCAGGGGGAAACAAAGCACCGAGCTACGAGTGTGACCCCCAAGTGAACAGAGGGGATCGAATCCACCCGGCGGGCGGGCGGTCGGAATGTGTGCTCGCCACTAGTCAAAAGCCCGGCGAGCTGTGGAGTGTTGACTCGTTAAATCAAACCGTGTCAAGCTTGACAAGCTCAACATTGGCATTATACGGCTGGCTAAAGGGGAAATCGTGCTTATGTAGGATATAGACAAGCGAGAGGAGCTTTTCAGAAAACACCTTGATGAAAGAGCACCTCTCAAGCATATGAAAAGAAAGAACTTCAGATTGTATTTTTAAGCAAATGCAGTTTTGGTTGGACGGTTGTGTTGAGCTGGGCTGATGCCCAAGCTCTAATTTGTTGCAATTTTGAAACAGTTATTCCCATAGCAGAAATACAGTGTTCCCTCACTTTTTGCCTGTGACACGGTCCATGATCTACCATAATAATTAATTTCCGAGGTGGTAAATTTTCTTTGGGATGGAGGGATTTGTGCATCTTTTCTGAACACTTGTAAATAATTGTCATGACTGGGTCATACCAGGGTTAAGTTTGGGTCATGCAAGGGTTATGTTTGGGTCAATCATGAGGTCAAGTGTCTGTTCTGAACTGATGTAACCATCCTCTGGTTTCAACTGGAAAAACGCTATGTGATGTCAGGAGCTAAAGGATCTTTAATCCCTTTACTTGGTCAACAGCCAATCAGATAATTCCATGTCAGTTCTGTTCCCCACATGTCTAGCCACAGCCAATCCGATCAATTGAAAGTCTATTTAAGCCAAACAGAGAAGTGTGTTTGTCGGATTATTACCTCGGTTCCTCTGTGCATCTCCACAGCCCAAAGGGGGTTGGCGTCTCGTGATTCTCGATGCATTCTCATTGTTTCTCGTCTAGTCAAGTTTGTTCTACTCCTCTCGATGTTATGCATATAAAGAGTTAAATCTTAGTTGTGTCTGCGCTTTTGGGATCCGACCTCAGAATATGACAAATGTAACAGTGCCATAAAACCTTGTCTTCTGGCGGAAGTTCTCCTTAAACGTTTTCCATTGAGAAGATGAAGAAGTAGGGTCGTCATGGTAGCTAGTTTCGGTTTCCACAACAATGATTTACTGTACCAAAAGGTGCATAAACTCAACTCAACTTTATTTATTCTCATTCAGGTTTTTAAAAACCTGACTAAGACACCTGGGTTACCCCTTTTGTAACCTGAATACTTGTTCTTAAAGGGATACTTGACTCATTGAGACATTTTCAACAGTAAAAAGTTAATATTTTGTCCAGAATTAATTTGATAAATTTATTATTTTTCATGTACAATTAATACGACCAATCATGGCCAGAAAAAAGGTGAGCCATAATTGGTCGTTACCTACGTCCTCAGCACAGGTGGTGTCATATTCAGTCAACAGCAAGTGGCAAAATTAGTTTTAAAGGTATTAATTGTACATGGAAAAATAATGAAGTTAACAAATTAATTCTGGACAAAATATGAACTTTTTACTGCTGGAAATGGCTTAATTAGTCAAGTATCCCTTTATAAACAGAGTTACAATACCTTGGCCGTCCTAGATTGCCACTCGCAACTAAACAAGCAACTTGAACACATTGATTTCTCCTTGGCGTTTTCATGTTAATTTTTGTTTCTATTATAAAAATGCCACAATATGTTTATATACATAAGTCATACATATCTGCGTGTACATAAATCTGTGCATCTGGTGCGCAACCCATAGACACGTAGAGGGAAATAAACATATCGACACAGCAAAGAATCACACCTTTGGAGCAAGAAGGAAACCACTTTATTAGTGTGGTGAGTGACATTAATATAATATCTTTTATTGACGGTAGAAAGTTAAAAGCAAATCTACATCTATTTGCGTAATGAGGTTGTCCCTACCTCGCTCACGCATGTAAACAGATTATCACAAATATTTAAGAAACCGGAATTTTGACCTTAACCAGATATTGACTGCATGTAAACATACGTCATCGTGACACGTGACTCTGCTCAATGTAAGCCATTTTAAAATAAAAACAAAAACTTTAATGCAATTATTAAGTAGACATTTAATTGTCCACGTGTGCTGCGGAAGGTAAAGCGTGTTCTGCTTAAATTAATTTCGCAGTCTATAATCAGCAACTTCAACTGTTTACGTCCCTTATATTGTTTGATGCACCGGGTGCTCCATTTTTGGGTCACTCTGAATAACCAAACGGCACATTTGAACAATGTTTTGTTGTTTCCAAGCAGGGGGAGCGTATTTCCACAGTGAACGGGGATTTTAGAGAGACCAAATGCAATGTTTATGGTCTCAGTTCTTCTTCTTCAAATCATCCTCAAATCTTCCTAAAAAAAAAAAAAAAAGTATTTTTTTTTTATTTTTTTTTTATTTTTATTTATTTTTTTTTTTTGACTGGTCTGACGACGAGTGCAGCTGCAATAACCGAACCAGAAATGAGCAAGGCAACACTGGAATTGTGTTTTCGTACAGGGAATAAGTATCCCTGGCACAACATTTTAAGTAAAGTACTGAATTTTAACCATTAATAATAATAATAATAATAATAATAATAATAAAAACAATATGGATTGGATACATTTAAAGTAAGTCACGGCAATTGTCAAAACAAAAACAAATTCAAACAAACTCAGCATTAATGGTCGCTGTAGCAACGGTTCGTTAAAATATGCAGGAAATCGTGAGCAATAAATTGAATTTTTTGATACGACGTCAATCAGGTGTTTTGCTTTGCTGGCACCCCCCCTAAAGATTTGAGTCAAATTCAGAATGGTACATCCGGAGTTCATCTATAAAAATTCATTTAGTGTTTCAACCTCCATGGCATTTTATCCTTTTGAGTTCCCAGTCATAATGATAAGGCTGCAATGAATGTTATTTCCCAAGTTAGTTATTTTATCACACCACATAACCGTCTTTCCCGCTCGTCCCTCTCTCTTGGCTATGCACGTTCCATATGCCAAGTTGGCGATATTATTAACTCAAGCCTTTACAGTGGCTGTGAGCAGATAAAAAAAACTAATCACGCTTATAAATAATATCTGCAGTCATAAATTAAAATTGTAAACTGTAATTTATAACAGTGAAGTTGGAATTAATATACAGAGACCTCTATTCCATGATGTTAGATTGCACAATTTACATATTGCTGTTTGGGGAATAGTGATTAGTAATAGTCAGTTTTGGATGCATCCATCAGTATCATGTTCAACAACAATGGGATTTATTCTAGCTGAGGCAGCATAATGTGGAATGTTGTTCTGCTCTTCAAGTGAATATTTGAGTTGTGCACTATACATTGAAAAAAAAAAAATTGAGTTCAACACATGAAAAACGTAAGAGTTTTTTCCAGTATTTAATGTTACATGAATCTAAACACAAAGCGGAGCATAAAATGAACTAGTTAGCTAATAATGATGATCTAACTATAGCTAGGTTGAGCACCATGGTTGGTCGGAAGCTCCCTGGTTGAAGGGACCAGTTTAAACCTGAAGCAGATTTAAAATGATGATAACAATAATGATATTCAATTCATAGTGAATGATAGAGTAGTATATTTGTGAAACTACAAAAATGAATTCGGACATAACAAATGAAAACGAAACTGTCATTCAAAATATATCCTTGATAGAGCCATAGAATAACTAATTGTTTATGTAATTATTTATCTTAATAAAATCTACTGCTTGTTTTCCCTCAATTCTTGCAAGTGCTGTGCTGTGCAGTATTGGGAGCAAGCAGTGATGTGAGTTGGGCTACATTTAAGTTGATTTCTTCCTGTGGTGAGGGTAACTCAAAAGTGCCCCATTGATTTATTCGGAGACTTCACCAAAAGGGACCGACTCGACCAATTTTATCTTTCTACTCTGCAATTCATGCCTGACTCAATATTGATGTCCCAGAAAAAAAAAAATGCTTTGCACCATCCTAACTTGTTCCTTCCTACATAATTGGTTTATGTGTATCTATTAAAAAAAATATTTCACCCGTTCTTAATTAGAGGCTCCCTTTGGTTGCTATGGGTGTTGATCACAGCCGCCAAGCTTTTAAACCCACATTCATTTACACTCTTTTATAGATTAATCAGGCACGTCCACATTAAGCAATGCAGCATGACAAAAAAAAAAAAAAAAAAAAAAGAAGAAGAAGAAGCACTAAGAGCACTGTTAGTGTTTCGTCTTTAATTAGGCTTAACTAACATATGCAAGCTGCCGATGTAAGTAATGTCAGATGGAGCCATTGCTTTGATGCTTAAAAAAAAAGTTAATATATTCAAGCAGCCTGGTGATGTTTGTCATCTTCAGTGTATCAGTGAAAGAGTAATGAAAAAGATGCATTTTTAAAACCGGGATAATTGTAGGACCACTGCAGTGTTCCTGTGTGCAGAATTAAGGCTTTAGTCACGCTGGATGTGCATGTGTAATATCAGTTACATCTAAGGTCTAATCTCCATCTGATGACGTGTAGTGTAAAAACTGTTTATATGTAGTTATGCATTAGCTGGTGTGGGTTGAAGCCGATGGCTAAACAACAACGTTCGATTCTCGAGCAGTATGTGTGCCAATATTTTCTTTTTTCTTTTTTGGTAGATATAGCTCAGACACTCATCCAAACCACCTCAGGACTCACCTAATGACTTTCCGACAATGCTGCCACACCACTTACTGTACGGTAGTGTGCAATCAATACTTGGCAGTTTCACAAAGACTTATATGGCGACTTTAAAACTAAGTTGTCTGTATTCCTAATGACTATTTACATTTGTTTTTTTGCAGGAATGATGCCTATAGAGGGGACATTTTACATACATTACTTAAAGGCCCGGTCTGCTGGTTTCACTCAGGAAAAGGCACTTTCTAATTACAGGAATTAAACAAACTACTTCTCAATTTATATATCTGGGCTTCTGTTAATGTCTGGTGGTGATTTTGTCCTTTTTTCACTCACACATTCACACATGTGAGTGAGTGAGTGAGTGAGTGAGTGAGTGAGTGAGTGAGTGAGTGAAAAAAAAAAAAAAATAATCCTTGCGTGCTGACAAATTGCCGCGGGCGTGACGTCACGCAGCCGACAAATTCGCCCGGCCCCGTTTGCGACACGCCACCCCCCTGCTCTGCGATTGGCTGGAGGGGTGTAAACACTGTCTTTGCACAGAAACGTCCGCCGTTTACAAAACAAACACAAAATGGCAAAAATACAGGCTGGGGGGATGGGGGTTTAGGACAAAATCACCACCAGACATTAATCTGATCTGTAAATTGAGAAGTTGTTTGTTTGTTGAAATCCTGTATTTAAAAAGTGCCTTTTCCTGAGTCAAACCGACAGACCGGGCCTTTTAACGGCAGATTCTACCGGAAATGAAGCCTCTTGCACAATCACCTATTGCTACTAATTTATCATTTCTGCACAAGTGAACACTCAAACTAGCAGCATTGTCACCTCACAGCAAGGAGGCTTTGTGTTTTAAAACTGTAAAAAACAAAACAAAACTATATCTTGTAAAATTGACACTCCACTGACAACACTGCCAAATTGATAAGTGTATCAAATGATTCTTCAAAATTCAGAAAATCAAGCCCCTCTTCTCCATTCGGAAATTGAAACCAAACCCTGCTCAACTGTTAACTGTCAATCAAATAGCACTACGGTACATAGCAGTGAATATAGTACATGCACCACGAAACCATGTCAATGTATCTTATACGATGTAAAATCATGCTAGTAGCAGGCTAATATTTGTGTATTTGTAAGAAAGCCTGTCTGTTGTTTTTCAACAATAAAACATAATGTAATCCAGATTTTTTAAGCTAATTCAAAAATCAATAGCATAATACAGCCAGTGTGTGAATGGAAGAGAGGAGGGGCTATGAGAAGACGCGTTGAGTTCCGCCAAAAGGAGCCAAATCCATGTTTTTTGTTTGTTTTGTTAAGTCAGATATGCATCCTAAAAGTTGCTAATCATCAAATACTGTCACACTGCTTAAGTTGTAGCACGTATCGCGACAAGAACCGTTTTTCTTCCTTCGTGTCGCTGTAAGCTATTTAAAGGTCCTCTCTATTGTTGTGAATAGAATTTTAGGCTTAGTTTCTGATGGTTTTATGCAGATTTTAAGTTGAAATCTGCAGAAGACGAGAATGTGTTCTTGGTTGCTTCACAAGGAAAGCCTGCGGCCTAATTGTAGCCTACTATTTTTTTCTTTTAGACAACAATGTATAAAAATAGTGGGGTTATATACATCTGAGTCGTCTTGTTTTGTTAAAATCGATCGCTGTTATACTTTGTTGCAGAAGGAAGGAAGCCACCTGAGACATATGAGGGATTAGTCAGATCTGCGTTTTATTTATTGACTCACTCATGGCTCTAAGACCTTGGAGAAAAAGTTGGGAAGTTGACATAACGGGCGTTTGCTGGTCAGTGGTGTTTTGTGAACGTAGACTTTGGTGGGTTTTGTAATGTCATGTATTACATTTGTGAGTGAACATAATTTGGGGGAAGCTGTTTTGTTGATGTAAGTGCGCATAAGTATTATTTAGCATGCTAACTTCCCATTTCAGAGACATAGCTAGCTACATTGTGGCCACAAATGAGCATTTTGTGTGCACGTTATATCTACAATAAATTGATGTTCCCCATATGATGTAAGTGGCTCCTGTGCACGTCTACTGTGCCGTGTTATAAGTCAGCTAGCAGCAGGCATAACAGGAATACTAGTCACATACACGTCAGCTTTATATAAAGAACTGTACAGAGTACAATGAGTTGTACAGTTGGAAGGACATTGGAGAGTATTTCTAACTCTTCTTCCAGGTGCCCCTCCTAAGTGTTCAGCACGCCCCTGCCATACATCAATTACCAATCCCGGTAAATCCCCCTTGGCAAAATCCTTTCAGAAGTCATACATTTACCGTATTTAATGTCACCTCTTTCTGTCACCGTCGAGGAAAAGCTAATGGTTGGCAAAGTAGCGATTGTGCTCCTGTGAGAATTTTGCGCGGCTGTGGAGCATGACAAGGCTTTGCTGCGCTGAATTCGCTCAGCATTGGTCACATTGCCCGGCGCTCTGCTCTCAATCCAGGTCAGCGCTGGGTGCACTTGACTTGAACGGACTGTAACATCCTCACTGGAGGAAGACTGAAGAAAAGCCTTGTAAAACCGGAGAAAAAGTGGTATGGCAGGGGGCACAAAGAAAGAAAAGATGTGTGACTGACAAGCCTCAAGAGGCAGGAGGACATTGCACTGAAACAGATTTTCAACCTCTGCTTGAGAGCGCACTGTCAAAGATACAGCAAGTCCTGCCATGCTTACGCACATGGACAAACATACATGGATATGCATACACAGTGACGCTTGGTATTATTAGCATACAAGGCATTTTATGTAGTAACTATAACAAATTCAATTGTTAGTCAATCTTGTGGTGGTGTTATGCTATTATGCTAAATGCTATCTTGGTTGACAATTCAACAGCGCTAAAAAGGTTGTAACTTTTTTTTTTTTTTTTTTTTTTTTCGGTTGGAAACTGGCTGGTCTCTTCTAACATTTTGTAAATATACCATCAGAAAAGCTCAGCTGGTGTTGGATTGCAGCATTAGGCTATAGTACATTTCCCATGATTCTTAGGCACGGAAGCCATGCGAGTTTTATATGGGGTAGTTCTGATTGAACCATATAATTTCTGCTTGGCAATCACAGTCACCACAGTAAGGAGAAGACCAAGAAACCTGATCTGCATAACAGCTAAAATTCTAGATTGAGTATAGGTTTCCGAAGTCAAGTCAAGTCAAGTCATCTTTATTTATATAGCACTTTCAAAAGTAAACACTGTAGCTTTTTAGTACGTACAGTACCAGGGTTCTAATACTTTTGGAATTTTCATAATACTGTAGGTATTTTTTATTTCATTTTGAGATTAGCGTTTTAAAGTTCAGTTAGTTTAAATCAGTTTTCAGAGCAGGTTAGTTTATTAATGTGGTTTTTGTTTTTCAAAAAGCTTTGTTTAGTTTTTATTAGTAGTAATAGTTTGACAATTATTTTGTGTAGGGATGTTCGATACCACTTTTTTTCAGACCGATACCAATACCGATGCTCAGACCCTCTGTGCTCACCGATACCGATACCAACTGCCGATACCAGTAGTACATTTTGACAAATAAAAATATCACAAAAATATATTTTTAAACAAATATATTTCCTTTAATTTTGGCAAAAAAAAAAAAAAAAAACGGCACAGTCACTCTTCAATAGTCTTAACGCTCAAAATAAAACACAAAAATGCTCTTTTAGTTTAAGATTCACAATTCTGAAGTATTTCCAAACCGGTGAAGTTTTGGTGAAAAACTGCTGCAAGCTAGCGCCAGTTACAGGCAAGGAGGACTCACTTAACGTCTTCCCCCCCTGCCATCGGTCGCTTGTACTCGTCTGCGTCACGAGTACTCGATTACTTGAAAAAAGGCTGGTATCGGCCCGATACCGATACCTGGTATCGGTACTCGCCCATCCCTAATTTTGTGTATTTCTTGTTTGCAAGATTTAAAAAAAAAAAAAAATGAACACTAAGTGTAGCAAAAATTCAACAAAAATAAAAAGCTCCGCCTTAGCACCATCCTCTGTGGGCGTGGTTTTATTAGCTGCCGCTTGATGATGTCGCTTCTCTGCGACACACAGTAAGGACCAGAACCCCCAGGCGACAGTTCGGCCTTCCTTTTTTCAGCTAATGAATGTGCTGTCATGCTGAAATAAATACATGGAAAATCAAAGCCAAAGGCTCATGTATTAAATTACGTAATTGCTAAAGACGAAAATTAAAAAAAATATATGTTTTGTATTTGTTGCTATAACTAAAGTTAGTTTTAGTTTCATAAAGGTCAAACATAATTTCCCCAATTTTAGTGGTCGTTATTTGGTTAGTTTTCATTAAATTAACCTTGGTAGGCTACCAAAGTGTAAGTCTTGAGTTTACACAGACACAGGTGGTCTTCAAAGCTCTTGTCAAGACATTTTAACCTCACCGTCTCTGCATGCGACCCTAAAACCTCACCTTTGTATGTGGTGCTCTGTGCCACTCCAGGTATTTATATTTTCCTCCTGTGGGCTGGCGAAGCAGCACTATGACACGGCAGATGGAAAGAACGGTGGGAGGCTTTGGATGGGATTGCAGGGAAATGTTCCAACCCTTTAGCAAAAACTCTTATATTTAAAATAAAAAAAATGACCACAATGATTGAGCAATATCTTCCAAATATTATCCACTGGTGAAAGAGAGTTCAATGAAGGACATTTAACAGCTGTACACTACATGACATAAGCTGATTTTCTCTCCCCTTCATGGTGAGGAAAAGGTTGCGGAGCTGCAGATTTGTGCAGAATCAAGGTCATGCAAGTAATAACCAGTGGAATAAACTTTTTATTGTGAGGCCTTGGGCAACAGTGTGTAATAATTTGACCTTAAAATAACAGCTTCAAAATCATTTTGATAGTACACTGGCTTGTAATAAGGAGAATCGAGCCTCATTGCCACACTGACCTTCGACACTCCTACTTTTAGGGTCTGCGATAAAAGTGAGTCTCATACCGCGCAAGCAATAGTATCGGTGCTAGTTATGTGCAGTACTTGACAATGACGAGATGACGCTGATAGTTTTCACTACATTGAGTTGCTTTTTCGCACAGTGCATAAAAAAATAAGATCGGAATGCAGTGTGTGTGTCATGTTGCTGGGCTCTCAGTGTGTTTTCCTTGTCTCACAGTGCCTGATTAATGAGAGGGGCGTGTCCCCTGCACCACACCTGCAGTGCATCACCTATTAGGCCTTCATAAGGACTGGGACTCCTTGCAACCACTGTCGGGTCGTTGCTCCGTCTGCTCACAGCCATCGTCTAGTGTTTCTACTGTTTTTCGCCTTCGCTAATTATTGTAGTTCCAAGATTCTCGATTTTCATCTACGTAAGTTTTGCTACGTCTCTTTTTGTTCCCACTTTTATGTGGCGTGTTTCATAGCTATAGTAAGTTGTTGCTTTCTTGTGTTTGCGGTTTGTAGCCTTCGGGTCTTTTTGTGTTGTGTTAATTTCCCTCCTTGCAATTTGCAAGCACTTTCTGTTAACCTTTTTCCTGGCTGTGTCCAGCGCTTTATGTTCATATTCACGTGTTTTGGTGAATAAAACCTCGCGCTTACTCCTCTGTGTTCTGTGATTCTGGGATCCACTTTCCGGTCGCACCGGAACCTTAACAGTGTGAAGGCCAAACAATCTGAGCTGTTGTTCCACTTCAACACTGGTGAAGCGCCATCAGACAGCTCTCGATGGCCACTGCACCACTTGACACCAATGCAAGTGGACTTTAAATTGCAAAAAGTGACAAATTGTATTTGCGCTTGTTGCCGTAGTTACTAGGGATGTAACGATAACGGCAATATCGTCATACCGTGATATTAAAACCGCCACAATATATCGTCGTCGCCATGTCACGATATTAAAAGCACCACATCTGTTAAAAAAAAAGTCGGGTTGGTTTCTATTTGTGCAGTTGTAGTACCCTCCGGTGGCTTTTTTTTTAAAATGCAGTTTAATTTTCACAAGGCATTTTTTGGCCCTTCTATGTTTAAAGTCCATGATAATGGTCAGATAAAGGGGAACCAAATATATTTGGGTCAATATGTGGAGAACTCAATTTATTGTATGTATTAATTTCTTATTTCATTTAATTAATTTGTAATGCTTGTATTAGTGCCTCAATATATATATATATGTTGTATTTGTAATTTTTCTCTCTCTATATATATATGTGTGTGTAATATTTGTATATTTTTCATTGCTGTAATATACAAAAACAATATTGTGTGGGGGTTTTTGTGTGAGCTTTTTTTTTTTTTTTTTTTTTTTTTTTTTTTTTTTTTAAACAATATTGAGCCCTTATTTTGTATCGCCAACCTCCCCACAATATCCTGATAGTTATTGTATCGTGGTCTTCATATCGTGATATCGTATTGTGATGTTTGGATATCGTTACATTCCTAGTAGTTACACTTCAACAATAGATCATACTCAAAAGCAATTGAATTTATGTGACAATATTTCATTATCAAGTGTTACTCTTTAAATCAATACATCAAGAATCACATTGTAAAGCGCTGCCCACGGCGAAAGCCCGCTTCACTTTTTCGTTTTTTTCCCCTCTTTGATTCTATTTGGCCCACAAGCAGTTCTTCATGCATCACAGTGAAACTCTAAAGTGGGCTGAAATAATCACATTTGTCTGCCCCCTCCAAGATATTCCCTGTATGAAATCGGTTCGCATCTTAAAGGTTGCGCAAATTCCCATGTTGCGTCATAATGGAAAAGAATCAGATCAAAGCCAGGAACTCTTTCAAATTAGCCTCGATGGGTTGGTGGAGAAAATTTATTTGGAAAGAAGAAAGCGATGGTGGACATGAGACAAAAAGTGAGAGGTCTGTAACTATGCAACTCACATTTTGAATAGATGTGAATTTTCATAAGTCTGAAAAGAAACGGTCAAATGATTTTTGACCTCAGTTTCACGATCCCTTGAAGGGGAAGGACGGGAGTTGAACAGCGGTGCAAAGGTTAAGACAACACAAGATGCTTGTGGCTTTAAAATGTGGATGTTTTTCGAAGCAGCCGGCAAGCTCGAATCAGAATTCCTCTTTCGGCTTAAGCTTTTTATCTCTTTACCGCCTCGCAAATTAATATTTTAACATATTGTGAAGTCTCTTTTTATCAAGCAGCCTCTGCGAAGAGGTCAGCTCTTCAAGAAAACACTTTTTAAATTCATGTAAAAGTACTTTTACACGAAGGAATGTAATTTTATTTTCCTTTGGAGGGAAAATAAATGTGAACAAAATCTAATAGGAGCTCCAATACATGCATATAATCTATCTAATCTATTCATAATTCCTCCATCCATATTTTACCTTAGCCACAAAGGTGCTCACAGAAGGTTTAATAGCTAGTGGGCCTTTGAACTGTTTATGCACAAACATGTGACTGAAAAACATGTTTCATAATAAGTAATAATTGCTTGAGCTGTCACGAGAATTTAGCAGGATTGCACATAATCAGCAATGTACAGACAAACGCAGTTTATTGCATCATGTCAGCCATGTTGGTAGACTGCGCCGCTGGAGGGATTTGTGAGGAAATATACCCACTGAATGTAATAGTCACTTTTGCACGATTTTCCTACTAATGAAATGTTTGCGAACATGGTAATGGAGGTGTTGGCACGTTCGGTCATAATATTTAAATATTGTTTGAGAAAATTTGTATGGATTTTGGATTAGTCACAGGGAAATTTAGCTATTAACCTACAAATACAAACACATTTAGTTTGACTAACAAACCTAATTTCTTGCAGGTCAGATCAACATTTACAGTAACTCTGAAGAAGTGTATAGCAAACGCAACATTGTCAAGCCTTTGACTCACCAAAATAGTGTGTATATTTTGGAACAGTGAGTTAATGCATCGTATGAAGTAACACTTTCCAAATCATCTTTCTTTGCTATCATGGTAGCATCTAGCTTGTCTGAATATTTTGGTCCTCCAAGGCAGCGGTGTCAAACTCACTTTTGTCGCAGGCCATCTTGCAGTTACAGCTTCCCTCTGAGCCATTATGATTATGAAACCAAGTAAATGTTTCATCATATTATTACTCGTATTTTCCGTACTATAAGGCTCACCTAAAAGCCTTCAATTTTTTCAAAAGCTGACCATGCGCCTTATAATCCAGTGCGCCTTATATATGGATCAATACTGAGCCGCAACAGGTCTCGCTGTCAAGACACTATCGGTGACCCTGCACGATCGGTGACGCGCATGCGCAGAAGAGCCCGCCATCTTGGATCGCTAGCTAATACGAATACTTTACCTCAGAGATAAACAGCTGTTTATTCATTTTGGGGAGTGAATGGAGTTGTCAGAAAGCTGGTTTATAATCTATTAATAAAGTTTGACGGACCTATCTGACTGTTTTGTTGACATTCCCTTTAGCGCAGCACCATCTAATGGATGCATAACGTATCCCCAGCCTCTACTGTAGCGCCTTATATATGAAAAAAAAGTTTTAAAATATGTCATTCACTGAAGGTGCGCCTTATAGTGCAGTGCGCCTTATATGTGGGGAAAAAAGTTTGAAAATATGTCATAGATTGACGGTGCACCTTATGATGAGGTGCGCCTTATAGTGCGGAAAATACGGTACATATAGACAACCAATTCAGACATTACTACTTTTGAAATCAGAATGTTCATCGCTGTTCACTTCTTGAAGTTACTGTAAAATAAATTATTCCAAAATGTCATCGTTATTTATTACAAATGACAGTTTGAAATTTTGGTACAGATTTTTGCAAGGATTCTGAAAGTTGGCACAATAGATGTGCTTTTGCCAGATCTGGCCCCCGGGCCTTGTGTTTGACACCTGTGATATAAGACAACTGGAAAAGGCCCAATACTTGAAAGTTAACATTTACACAAAATTTGAAATGGATTAAAAGAATGTATTTAGATTTTGGAGCCTGACACAAAGTATCTGTAATTTCTTTTACAATGACAGCATCAGCATTTAGTTTTAGCAATGGTAATGGTGTGCATGCGTATTCAGTCTGGACATCAGGATAAGCTCCAGCTCGCCCGTGACCCGAATGAGGACAAGCAGTATGGAAAATAAATGGATGGATTGGATCGATGTAGCACTGTTTGAAGTGCAGCACAATTTCCATTATTGGGTCGTGAAATGCAAAACATCGCAGTATCTCATCCTTTACTGGATGAGTTCAATTTCATTATTGAGGCTATCAAACTTTAACAACTAAAGTTTGCTATACATTTATTGTTTATAAAGGGAGCAAAGTCAAAGCTCTTCTTCCCAGTATTCCCACAAGACTGACCACAAACTCCTCTTTAAAAAGCTCCATCTGTTCAGTCTTGAGGTCCATAGAGCCAAAGTCAGTAACTGTAGAGGCAACGAGTTGGGAAGCAGAGTAGATGATAATAACACAAATAATTTAAACAAATACACAATGTCCTAATTCAAGAAATTCAGGAAGGGTTTGTTCATTTTCAGCTGTGGGAAGTAGTGCGTACGGACGCAACAGAAGTATAATGGTTAAGTGCTTTTTACCAGCAGCATATGAGGATGATGACGTCGATTGAAAGCAATGACTATTTCAATAATTACTTTTGATGTCATTCATCATTATTAAGGTTTTATTCCGTTCTATATTCAAATTTTAAATTCAACGTAAGCTCTATTCACTACAATTATATACAATGTCACAGATTCTACTATGGCTGCAATGGAACAGTGGTTTTAGCAAACACTGGAAGACCGGTGTTCAAACCCCGCTTGGACAACTCTACAGCTAGTGCAGTAGTGCAGCTAGACCAGTAAACAGGAACGAGGGTTTGAATCCCACCGTCACCAGATTTGCATTGATTCATTTATCATTCAATTACAAGTCACTACACAATAATTATGTCATGTTTCGGTTTTGTTTGGGTTGGGTTTTTTGTTTTATTTTGGTGAGTGTTGGTTGTCTGGTGTTCCTGTGTTTTTCCCCAGTCTCGTTATGGTTAACCTTGTCCACCTGCTTGTGTCTTCCCTTCCCCGTGTGTGTTGCTGATTGGTTCCTCCTCCCTGCTGTGTCTCCCAGGTGTTTCCTGTTAATTTCTCATTAGTGTTGGTGTATTTAGGTTGTGTTCTGTCTTGTCTGTGTGGGATCATTGTCTTTGTTTGGGGACCATGCTGTCTGTAGTTTATTTAGTTCTTCACGTTTCCAAGTAATTCACGCCACGCCAAGTCTTCCAAGTCTTCCACGGCACGCCAAGGCTACGCCCAGTGTCATCGCCATGCCTACGCCAAATACCATCTTCCCGCCACGCCAAGCCTCCACGCCACGCCCTGTTCAGTCTGTCCCCGTCACGACCCGTCCTACCCCGTTCGGTCTCATCAATACAATTGTTCATGTGACTGTCAATCCGCTTCCTGCCTGTTTCCTCCGCTTTTGGGTCCATCCACCACACCCAAAACATGACAAATTACTACTACTACTGCTGCTACTACTACTACTACTACTGCTTGGAGTAAGTAGTAGTAGTAATTAATAGTAAATCACTTTGTAATTTTCACACAATTTATGCTTCAATTTCCTTCATTAGCATTCAGCTTTCAGCATTCCCACGCAATTTATTAAGAAATTTCACTGAGTCTAGTTTTAAAATGGCTTACCTTAACCAGAAACCGGGTTATAACTTATAAATGTCACAAATGGTCACAAATGAAAAGCCGTAATAGAGTATCCACAATAACCAAAGCAGGAAGTAGCAAGGGAACACAGTATATACTCTATATATTTTCATGGCTTTTCAACCTGGCATTGAGCGGCTCATTGTTAAAAAACAAAAAACAATAAAAATATAGTTTGACAGGGTAGTCATGCCAAGTTATGAGACAAATCAGGAATAGTCTAATAGTGTCTTTTCAGGCGAAATCTTTGTGTCAGACTATTGTGCGAGGAGGTTCAGCCACAGTAGGCTTGTCACACAAAAGTGTTGCTTTGCTGCGACTTTAATCATTCCGCGTCACAGGGAGACATGACAGCAGATCTACTGAGAAACGCGTCAAAACACACCAGGCTGGTCTTTGAGCGTGTCTAAAAATGTTTGCTAGCTGGAAAATAGAAATGCACTCAATTAGCGAACACGTTGACATGCTAATTTTGGATGACGTTTCTCATTAACAGTGTATCCAATGATGTTGACGCTTTGTCCCAAAAAATGAAAACTGCTTTGAAGCCCGGGTGCTCTATCAAAACACAGGAAATGTATGATACATACGAGTGATTTAATCTGTTTCATTCAAATTTAGAAAGACAATGCAAATACATGTTCTGACATCACTCAGCATATGTTTGTCAAACCCAGTTGAAGTTGACTACAAGTGGTGACTTGACTTTGCGTTGTGCTAAAAAAAATAAAATAAAAAATAGTCAACTTTCTGTGAGCCTTTATGTATTGTAAGAGATACCAGTTCTTCCTCGTGAGAGCAGTCGCACTCCCTCCCTTTGAGGTGGCAAGACTGCTGAGATAAGACGCCGGCTTTCCACGAAGCTCCATCAGGGAGGTTCACTCTCTGAGGCGGGGTTGGTTGCCAAGCAACGGGCAGCAGGGTAGCTCAGACTGTCACTTAAGGCAAGAGAGTTCCTTGGCAGCAAATACCAATGCTTGCCAAAGTTGGCAAGTAACATAGAATTTGCTCAATCTGAACTGGCTGTTAAATGTCCAGTAGTGTATTGAGCGAGTCTTAACTCTTTTACTGCCACACGTTATCAAAACGTTATCATTCACGTCATCCTTGAAAACATTCTATTTCATCAGATTTTGTCATGTTTCATTGTAATTTGGCAGTCCATTGAAGAGATACAATGCTGCCATCTGGTGGCCATAGTTAGTGAGTGTTTTCGATTCTACAACCCATTGACCAGGCAGCGCTGCACTTATATGTAGCACTGCCCATTGATTAAAAAAACAAAAACAAAACAAAAAAACATTTGACGTTTATGGCGGAATACGTCATGATTTTATTAATCGTGATTAAACGTTTTTGGCAGTCAAAGAGTGAATAGCATGTCTGCCTCACAGTTCTTTTGCTCGCGGTTTGAACCTTGCTTTTGGTCTTCGCGTGTCTGCTGTCCATGTATGCATCAGTTTTCTATCACTTCTTCTTGTCAGATTGTGATTTTTGAGTGATAGCTTGTCTATATATGTCCTGTCATTGGCTGGCAACTAGTTCAAGGTGTATCCTGGCTTCCGGCCAAAGTCAGCTGGGATAGACTCCAGCTCACCTGAGACACTAATGAGGACAAGTGCTATAGGAAATGGATGAATATGTTAAGATTTTTAAGATGGATTATAGGTTAGAGAAAGGAGAAGAGACATTTTTGTGACGAACAGTGTCAAATGAAACCTAAACAATTGATGGGAGGGTGAACTGAGACTTTGTGCCCCAATTATCTCGTCATTTAACTCATTTGCTCCCAATAACGCGTAAATACGTTGGGTTTTTTTTAATGTAAGTGTCCCAAAGACATATCTATACGTTTTTTGTTTTCTTTTCTTTTTTTATGCTCGAGCATACAGAAGGCTTTGATGCAGCCTCTCATCTACAAAGAGCGGTTGCAGAAATAGTTATTACACAAACGGCCAGCAGGTGGCAGCAGAGCAAAGGAGATCAACCAGGGCCATCTAGAAAAAAAGCTAAATTACTTACGATTTTAAATAGATTTGTGAAAACTGATGAAACTTAGCTCTCTTCTAATGCTAATTGCTGCAAAACGGAAACAGATCGAAACATACTTTTTTTTTTTCCTGATGAAAGAAGAGACTTTAATCTTTCTTTTGGTAGGTTCCATGCTTTTATAGCAATTAAATACAATATTCTGTGGGCCTTGCAAAATCAGTCAAAATTCAATAAAACAGCTGGGAGCGAACGGGATTGCTTCTGTGAAAATGGCTGGGAGTGAATGAGTTAATATTCATAAAATACCCTGTTATGGGTCCACTGTTATGGGATATGCCCTGATTTCCTTATTTTTGAGGCTCGGTTATCGGCCGATCGCTGAAAAATAAATCGATCTTTCCCACCGATTGCATATCCCTCCTCAGGGGTCTGAAAAAAAAAATCAGCCATTGTACTCTTCTGATAAGATGACTAGTAGGCTTTTCATTTTTATTTGCGAGAACTACTTCATGTGCATTTAAAACAATGCTTTTATAGCAATTGAACACAATATTCTTTGGGCCTTGCAAAATCAGTCAAAATTCAGTAAAACAGCCGGGAGCGAACGGGATTGCTTCTGTGAAAATGGCTGGGAGTGAATGAGTTTTAAAGGAATGTGGGTCAATATAAGTTAAACTATAGACCGGAGACCCTTCAAAAAATCCAAGGCGCAATAATCATCATTTCCATTAAGAACTTCTGATAATACTTCTGCATTTCCATCATTGGATCTCAACACACATATAATACTCATCGCTTCTGTCCTACTACCTTCCCAAGTTTTGTCTTATTGTCACTATCGGATCAATCTGAATCTTAGTGATATCCAATCTATTTTCTATCATGCTTAGGCCTATTCTGTTCAGCATTGCATGGAACTAGAGTGGACAAAAAGCAGACTACTGTTTGCCGTCAATGACAGGGAACATACAAAGACAGACTCACACTGTCACTGAGTGGAAACTGAACCCACTCATGGAAGTCAGGCAAGAGCACTACACCATCAGTGACACACTTAACAAGACATTGATATTAGCAACATCCATCTGGCTGGTAAAACTACCTGCACCTCCAAAACCTTGTGTTGAATGTTTTTTAGTCCTCATCAGTACGAGTAGTGTGGCTATGCTTAAAATAAGGTCTAGACAGTCATCCATTTTGAAGAGGTAGGCTTGAAGTCAGCAAGAGTCCAAGTTACAGATGTTGTGTCATAACCTCTTTCCAGATCAATCCTTTGGTGCAGGAGTCCCCAACTAAATTGCCAAGAGGTCCACTAACCCACTTTTCTGTGTCTCATTTGCTGACTTTTGACAACGCCATACTTAATCACATTTGGCGTGAGAAAAAGTGTACCCCGAGAAACAACAGTTTCTCTTGGGGTGTGCCAAAAAAAATCGATTCATAAAAGAATCGAGATTCTCATTTATGAATCGAATCGATATTAATATCCAAAAATCGATTTTATTTAAATTGGAAATGAAGAAGAAGGGGAAAAGGCAGTTGTAGCCCGCATGCTGTTTTTGTGGGAAAAAGGCACTTACGATACAAAATGAATAAATGTTTAAACAAAACAAAAAAAGACTTTAATGTCTCTGTCATTTTGTCTTGCAAAGCAGACTGGAGTAGATCATGACAATGTTGTGCATATCTGTAAATTGAATTTCATTTGTCAATCAAATAATTTTGAATCGAAAATCGTTTGAATCGAGAATCGATTCTGAATCGAATCGTAGACCAAAAAAAAAAAAAATCGTAATCGAATCGAATCGTGAGAGAGTCAAAGATTCCCAGCCCGACCGGATACCGGTCGGCTCTGTCAAAGGACCCGGCTGAAGCACAGCTGCCCTCGCGCGCGCCTATTCAAAAATCATCTATCAGTAAAACTCAATATTCCTCCCCAGTACATATTTTTGGAGGTGGAAATGACAGGGTCTCGTGGACCGGAGCTGGACCGCAGTCCACCAGTTGGGGACCCCTACTTTAGCGGTCTATTACTATTGGGCATCTATTACTTTCAAGCACTGCATTAGACGACAAAACCTTGACTCCCCTCAAGTGTCGTCTGTCCTCTTCCCTGCTACTCTCCGTTGTCTTTTCAATTCGTCTCAATCACACTCGTACCAGAGATATGATAAAACATCCACACATTTAGCTTTTTTTTGTTTGTTTTGGTGTTGAAATGGGCAAAAGCGTACAACAAGCATTGCCCACAGTGACATTCAGAATGATTGCGTTTCTGTTGGCGTCAGCAGGCAATATGAGCGAAGTCTCCTGAATGCACTGCCTCAGCCATATACTGTGCGGATCAACTTCAAATGCCTTTATATCGGAGTCAGCAAAAAGCCTGGGAATACACTGTTCTGTTCACCAAAGTGCATCCCAATCAACAGCTCCCAATATTAATTGTTCAACAAATGTATGTTGCAATGAAAATATATGAAAATGTCTTTTACATGACATTCATTGTGATAACTTGTCCAACCATAATGTGATTGAGTACTGTTACAAACTGTTCAGTAAAACTGAGCCCTGTGTTCTGGGCAAAGAATCTCCAAGGACCCAGCGAATTGGCGACTATGAATCCAATGTAGCCCCTAGTGGGATACTTTAAATGTCTGATCATTTTCATGCGACAAAGTTGGCACACAACTCTCATCAGTAATACTAACACTGTTCTGTTAGACGCGATTTACACTGCATGATTCATGTGACATCGTTCTGATTTTTTTGGCCCTCAAGTGGCTCAATTGGGATGTGTCCTGGCAGTGTAGATAGAAAAACAAACGGAAGCTGATATCCTCAGTGAGATCAGAATCAAGACACTTCCTCAAAAAATGATGTCTGTTCATGTGAGTGTAGCACAAACTGAACGATTCGGTGAACTAATCTTTTGAACGTTTTTTTTTTTTTTTTTTAATTAATTGATTCTCATGATTCAGTTAACCTAAACGAACTGTCATTCCCATGACTATAACATGCACATCATATATAACGTCATTAAGTATCATGTAGTTGTATTTCATATTACTATTTACTTCCAGTGGTTAGCAATTTAGCACGTCCGCCTCCCATATCTGAGGCAAAAAAAATAAAAAAAAAATAAAATGAAAAAAACTATTTCGTTAACTCAATAAAACAAAAACGAAAATGCTTTTTAGAAAACGAAAACCAACTGAAACTACATTTTATGTTTACAAAACTAAGACTATAATCATTGCGAAAATGTCCTTCGTTTTTAGTCTTTTTAATACATGAGTCTTTGGGGATGATTTTAAATGTAATTTTATGTATATTTATTTCAATATTAACTGGAATAAAGACGTTTGAAAGCGTGTCACACAGAACTGATGTCATCAAGCGGCAGCCAATAGAAAATAGAAACTAAATAAATAAATAAACGAAAACTAATACTGAAACTAGTTAAAACTAAATTCAAACTAATCATTTGTAAATAACTAAAACTAATAAAAACGAACAATCACCCTGAAAACTGATTAAAAATAAATAAATAAATAAATACACGAAAACTAATACTGAAACTAGTTAAAACTCAACTAAAACAGCATTTTTAAATAACTAAAACTAATAAAAACTAACAATCACCCTGAAAACGGTTTAAAAATAAATAAATAAATACATACATAAATAAAATAAATAAATAAACGAAAACTAATCCTGAAACTAGTTAAAATTAAACTAAAACTAACCATTTTTAAATAACTAAAACTAATAAAAACTAACAATCACCCTGGAAACTATTTACAACTAACTAAAAAAATAAAAAATAAAATAAATAAATAAATAAAAATGAGGAAAGGTTTTAGTACATCAGATCAGACAATGTTTGCTTCTCATCATGAAACCATGAACTTTTTAATTATAAAACAGGTAAGACTCCATTTTATTACAATGAAAGCTTTCTTCACATAATTGTCTACCTAACAGCAACAGAACAGAACATCTTTGGAAGCATCTTTGGATGCGTCTCATGCTTCAGTTGACACTTTGCCATCAACGCTGCTTGGACATGCAGTACATGTTGACACATTTTCACTTTGAGCGGTCCTGTAGCTGGTGTGAATCTCACCGAGATGTGTTTTATTTGCCACATTACTTACAAAGTGCAAATTCTCCATCAAGACCTACAAGCCACCAGTCATGCAGCTAATCTCTAATTACCCTGCCACCTGCTTACCCGTGTACAGTATGTGTGTATTTTTATGACTTGGCTTCTGATGCGGTGCTAAAGCCAAAACAAAAAAGCTCAGCAATACAACACTTCCTGGAATGCTTTTTTAATATATAAGTATATTGCTTTTTTCGTGTTTGTTTCTACTCATCCCAACAATACTCGCCCTGGTTTAGTTGCTGTGTGTACTTGCGTGTTGTGCTCAGTTAAGTGTGTGTCCAAAACATTAGTAGCCTCTCTTTACAGCGTGCAATCTTGATAAACGGTGTGGTTGCCATGGAGACTGAATTTCACAGGCGGGGAGGTTCAGCGGGCCTCTTTTGAGGGTGATACTGAGACTTTAAGACTACACATCAAGTGTTGCCATATTCTTGGCCAGGAACGCTTAAAACGATTCCACTGCCTTTTGAAAAAGGTCTTTGATTTGACATTTTGTTTCTGCAGGAGGAAATCAAAAAGTTTGTTCGCTTGTTTATTTATTTTTCTAATCCTTTAGTGATTTAAAAGAATACTACGAAACCAAGACGATGGACAGTCATTCAGCTCTCTAAAACTGAAAAAAATATCCTGAAATATTTCCAGTCCAAGACAAAGGAATGTAATTATTATGAAGTGCTTATATAATATGAGAGAAAAAAAAATGGTACCCTGCCTGCCACATGCTGAGCACACTGTGTGAGGTTTGACATCATCATCATCAGTCAGCGTCATGACACTCATTTTGTTGTGGGGTATGTGAATTTCTGGGTCAAGTGTAACAGAAGCATTCCAATGATCCGAGCAAGACGATATCCATTTTTCACAAGCAGTAAAAATAGGAAAGGAGGGGGGCCCTAAGACCCTACAACAGAAGTCTTACGTCACTGCTAGGATGAACAGTGCCCCCTTATGGCCTTGAGATTGCATACATCTTTTGTGGAAAGTGGACGGATACAATCGATTGAATGCATTACTTTCATGGACATATATTTTATAGCAAAAACTGTTCATTTTTATTATTTAAAAAAAACATATATACTGCCAAATGATGATAGGATTGTGGCCTTTATTTGTTCAAATACACCTATGGAATAATATTACCTGTGTTTTATCTAGCGTAAAATTAAAATGGCTATGATGAACTAATGTAGCAAAATTCCAGCACTGATGATATGGTATACGACTTAACCATATTTTGCCTGACGATGAGTAAACGAAGCTCATTTTCACAGGTTTCCACGGTGTGATATCAGGTTAATTTTGACAGCTGCGGGCATGATGTCATACCGAGCTCCTGGGAGCTGTTGACAATCGTGTCCACATCCCACTGAAAATCAAGCGACGCTTTTCTCACCTCAACAGACGCAATTACGCGAGCTCATGTTGCTTCTCATGGCCCGACACTATATGGATCATTCACTACTGCGCTCATCTGCCAAGTGTTGTTTTTCCATTTTATATTTTGTGTCCCCTCTTTCACATGCCAAAGAGCTGAGGGCCAAAACATGCATTTATCTTTCCCCACAGTGTGTCAATATATACCGCACAGTCCTCTCTGTGAACCTGCACACTGGTGCCAGCCATATTTTCATATCTGGTAAATACTGTCCTCTAGTGCTCAACACAAACACGCGTTTGTGTTTGCTGCCAAAGAGAAATAAAATTCCCTTTCAGGTTTTAGATGAAGACCATCAGGAAATATTGGGTACATTTTTCATTAGTTTTTGAAAAGCATCACATACAGGCAACAATATTAATGTGCTCCCGACTCAAATGGACTTTTTAAAATGATTGGAAATGGCACAAGACGCATGTCAGGGTTTCTGAATTGCCATCATCTGCTTTTATGCAAGTTTAGACCTAATTGCGGATGAAGTGGCGGTGCTGCAAATGTACACTTTCCACTTTACTTTCCATTATAACCTACATTGAACAAAATCATACATGCATGTCCTCCATTTTCATACTACCATTAAATGTTCACTTGGAGCCACTTCAAGGCGCACTCCACACCAGTTCAATTTTACAGTTATTCCTTTTCCCGACTGGCTCTTATTTTGAGTGTGTCATGCTTGTGAAGAGCACAAGTGTGCTCACAAAAGTCATACAAAGTGGACAAGGACAGCACAATTTGTTCATGATTTATTCTCAACTTTGGCTTCAACCAATCACGTCATCAACCTGTTGTCTTGCTAGCTAATGTGGGATACATACAGTCGGAAGCCTGCATATAGCGGATTTGCTCATGTCAGAATTTGAGTACATTCTTTGAGTTTATTCTTTTAGTTCAGCGTGAGTTGTGTGGTTTTATTTATTTATTTATTTATTTATTTATTATTATTAATGTTAGGGCTGGGAATCTTTGACTGTCTCACGATCCGATTCGATTACGATTTTTGGGTCTACGATTCGATTCAGAATCGATTTTCGATTCTCGATTCAAACGATTTTCGATTCAAAATTATTTGATTGACAAATGATTTCTGCTTCAATTTACAGATATGCACAACATTGTCATGATCTACTCCAGTCTGCTTTGCAAGACAAAATGACAAATAGAGACATTAAAGTGTCTTTTTTGTTGTTGTTGTTTTTGTTTTTTGGTTTAAACATTTATTAATTTTGTATTGTAAGTGCCTTTTTCCACAAAAACAGCATGTGGGCTACAACTGCCTTTTCCCCTTCTTCTTCATTTCTAATTTAAATAGAATCGATTTTTGGATATTAATATCGATTCGATTCGATTAATAAATGAGAATCTCGATTCTTTTATTAATCGATTTTTTGGCACACCCCTAATTAATGTATTTATTTTTTTTATGTATTTATTTTGGTTTTACTTATTGTATTTTAGTATTTTATTGACTTTTTATTATTATTATTTTTATAATAGTCCGTTTTCACTAGATTTTATTTGCATGATAGTGTGTGGATCTTAATGTGCAGAATTTTGGAAATGCTTTTTTATCAAATAGGATAAAGAAATAAAGTGGATTGGACTGGATAGCAGAAAAAAATAAAATAAAATCTCAAATAATGACCGTTTGTCAAAATACTGTGTTTAGATAGAATGGTCACTTCAACCAGAGTGCAAGCCACCAAAATTTTGAAAATGAATCATATAATGAGGATCATTATCAGGTTCCTGCAGAGCTTGCTGATGAATCAGGTGTGTTTGAGGAGAGAAACCTCTAAAACATGCAAGACTGCGGCCCTCGAGGACTGGAGTTTGAGACCTGTGATGTAGAGTCACCAGATTCTCAAAATCAAAAGCCAAGGCACTACAATTTCGCTGAAAATCAATTATTGTACATAATAAACTCTCACCAGGAACTATTTCTCACGAAATTAATCAGTCAATCTATTGACCGGCGTTTTCTTAATTGCTTTAGCTAATGCTAAATGCTATCTTGCTTGACAGTTCAACAGCGCTAAACAAGACAATGCACTCATCATTATCCAACTTTTTTTGCTCGGTCCAGGCAGCTTTTGCCTGTTTACCCCACGCTGGTACCGCCGCTAGAAAAGCTGCACTGCAGTCAGCTATCCCATACTGTATCAAATTATTATCCACACTTTGGATTGGATTCCAATCTCAGGATATCCTATTCCAATCAAATTAGATAATGTGGAAGAAAAAAAAAATGCATTTAGTACCGTGACATTTGAACCATGCAGTGTAAATCTGACCTTAACTAATTTGCTCCCAATGACGTGTAAATACGTTTTTTCTTAAATGTTGTGAGTGTCCCAAAGACGTATTTATACGTTTTTTTTTTGTTTTTTTTTTTATGCTAGAGCATACAGAAGGCTTTGATGCAGCCTCTCAGCTGCAAAGAACGGTTGCAGAAATGGTAGTTATTACACAAACGGCCAGCAGGTGGCAGCAGAACAAAGGAGATCAACCAGGGCCATCTAGAAAAAAAGCTAAACTACTTGGAATTTTAAATAGATTTGTGAAAACTGATGAAACTTAGCTCTCTTCTAATGCTAATTGCTGCAAAACGGAAAGAGATAGAAACATGCTTTTTTTCCTGATGAAAGAAGAGACTTTAATCTTTCTTTCGGTAGGTTCCATGTTTTTATAGCAATTGAATACAATATTCTGTGGGACTTGCAAAATCAGTCAAAATCCAGTAAAACAGCCGGGAGCAAACGGGATTGCTTCTGTGAAAATGTCTGGGAGTGAATGACCTTAGTCTTCTCATTGCATAGCGGTACAATAAGATGACTCCACTACAGTATATCTACGGCTATTGTTTTGTTGTCAGCTCCCCTCTGATGACTATATAGGCTGCCTAATGAGGCTCATCAGCATCTCACGACTACCAGCAAAGTAGGTGGGAAGTGGTGATTGCTCCTCCTCCAAACGACATGATCGGTCATTCACGGTCATGTTTTCATTTCCTATTTTTTCTTTTTTCTTTTTTTTTTCTTTTTTTTTAAGTGCATGCGAGTGCAAGGTCATTCTGAGCGGAGACAAGAGGAGGGCATGTGGATCTTGATTTTTGACATAACACATTTGAATTCAGACATTCAAGTGTCTCTTGACAGCCCACAGCATATTAGAGATTTAAATGAAACATAATGATGCTATTAGAATTGTGCTCATCCTGCAATGTCTGCTCTCCGCAGCCGAACACCATCTGGCTAAATCAGTGCAGGCAGGAGATGCGATGCCGTACATATTGAGGACAGCCAGTCCTTGTTTAAAAGGAGGCACTAATTATCACCGGCAATGACACATATAATTTGTTGTCATGGCTAGTTGAGATTTAGTCCTCTTGTTATTGAATAAAAAAAAAAAAAGCTGTGAATCCCATATAATTGTACTATTATACACACTTGAAAATTAAATATTAATTAAGAAAGGCTTTCATTGTAAAAGTTATTTCATATGTTCAGAAGAAAGTTTATCTGGAATATGTGATACATTTTTTTTCACTAAATGATTTACAATTTATTTGTCCTCTTTTTTTGTTCTCTGCTTTGAAGTTGAACGTATCGGTATACAGTATTTATTAGGGATGGGCATGTACCAATATTAGATATCGATATCGGACAGATATCCAGCCTTACTTCAAGGTTATTGGCACTCACGATGGCGGCATTCCAGCATCGTTTTACAATCAGGAACCAGAAATTGAAAATAAATAGAATATAAACTTACATTAATTTCATGTAATTTGAAAGGAAAATCCAATACTGGGATATAGAGATCTTTTTTTTTTTTT
Organism: Festucalex cinctus; assembly: GCF_051991245.1. NCBI lineage: Eukaryota > Metazoa > Chordata > Actinopteri > Syngnathiformes > Syngnathidae > Festucalex > Festucalex cinctus. The sequence goes on from NC_135420.1 coordinate 15,165,982, forward strand.
TTTTTTGTGGAAATCTTACGTATCAAAAGAATGTGTTTTCCCCCAAACCATTAAAATTGCATCATCAAAGAGAACAAACCATTTTCAACATTTTAGATTGGTCAATAATGTGTATATATGACATTTACACGTGTGGACTGACCAAAAGTATAGATAAAAAAAAAAAGAAGAAGAAAAAAAAAGAAGAAGAAAAAAAAAGCCAAATCGTGACTTGGGAATTCAGCCATTTGAAATGATTATTTGTACAACATTCCTAGAAAATCACAGTGCCCCATCACTGGTGAACTATTTTTAGTACAGGCCCACCTGGTGTCCTTGGGCACCACATTGGTGATCCCTGTTATGAATGAATATGTATGCTAAAATTACGCTTAACACACTAATGAAGACAAGTTAATATTATTATAAATATAACTGGTCTTTTTTGTAATGAATTATTAAAGTGTTAATACAGCATTAAAATAAGACAAATTATGCAAAATTGTATTTCAACAAAAACATGAAAGGCAATGGTCCTGTCATACTTTATTTTTTATTTTTTATATTTTGTAATTATAGCCAGTTAAAGTTTTCCCCAAGTATGGGGACATGGTTATATAACAAGCAATTAGTTGTTTTCCCAAAGGGCACAGCGGCCTACTTTAATAGCATGCACGGTGACATTGGATTGCGATGTGTGCAAACAGTAATGGTGGGTCGTCAAACAGAACGGGTCATCCACACCTTGCACATATCTGTACAGAGACAATCTGCTCTCAACTTCTCATATTTTTGTAAACTAAAAAAAAAAAACATGATGGAAATCGCTGCTTTATCCTTTAGACAAGCACAATGAATGAAATCAGATTGAAACATGTATTTCATCATTCCGCTGTGATGAGCATCAGAGACTTTGGGACACAGAGCAGCAACTTTCCTCCAGAGATGGTTGCTCAAATATTGACATGCGCTTAACCCAATAAATCAGGACCTTTACAAGTTATTTCCAAACTGCTGACATTTTAGGTAATAACATCATTTATGACTGCTTTTATCACAGTGGAGCAAATTTTTGTATTTGTGTCTTTACTATGAAAAGGGGAAATCTCTTCCATTTCGAATGTTTGGTGTCTCATTGACTGCAGGATAAAAAAAAAAAAAAAGTCACTTCAAAATTCTGTTCATGAAACATCACACACATAATTGTGGTAGATTGGCTTATTGCTCACTCGGTATTATGCAGTAGCTTTACATTGTTGTGTTTCTGGCATTGTATTGGAATTCCCGAAGATTCTGATGCGGCAGAGGAACTGGAATCGACTGGCGGTACACTGTATACTAATAAAAATACAGAGAAATGACACAAATGTGTGAATATTTTAGTTGAACACGAGGTAAGAATGTTAAAGGTTTGTCGTAGCGTGCACCTCTGGGAATTGAATCCTCACGTCGATGCTGTCTGCCGAGGCAACAACAACTGAAGCAGCAAGTTCCTGCTTTGGATTTCTCTCGTAGTCCTGGTTGAAGCCAAGAAGGAAAGCCATGCCTGGGATATAGGTTTTAATACTGGGAAGGGTAAAGGGCACAGTTTACTAACCGGGCAGTAAGAGAAATACAATTTAATGAGTCAAAATTCTTGTTTGCTTGTGTTTTTTCTCACCCGCTGAAAAACTCTGTCATGGTTTCTGGGATAACGTTCCAGTGGACTTTGGCCCTTAGCGTTGGTCTAGATCCAGGCAGACGTGCAGTATTGGCTCTCACTGACATGTCAAAGGACTGACATTCAGCTCCCCATCTAAGGTTTGCCTACACCAAACATGGGACATCAGCCAAGTTCGACAGAAGACACCAACATGAAACACATTATGACGACTTTAACCTCTGTAAAATAATTCCGAATTTGAAAATTGTACTGATTCCAGTAGTGTTACTTTCATCAACAAAAACTAAACAAAAATAATTTCGTCAATGCACATTTTTCTTCTCGCCGGACTAAAACTAGACTAGAATAAAACATTAATGAATAAACAATAACTGAGAATAAATCAGTATTTATTTTCCTAGACTAATGAAAATATACTTCATTTAATTAAAAAATGACTAAAATCTATGGACATTTTAGTTCATGAACAAAAACTAGACGAAAATTACATGATTTTGCAAACTCTTGTCTCTGCTAATCTGCGATTGACAGTCATGTGACACACAGTCTTTCAAATCTGGAACATGCACAAACACACGAGACAGACAGGAGGTGGATTCACGGTGAAAGATAAAACAAAAAAAGAAAAGAGTACATTATAGTTGTGGGAATGTGAAGCATTCCCGCATATGTTTGCTTTTTTGCCACCTAACAACTCCCACATAATACTTCCAATTTACACTGTTCAAATTTCAACTAGCTGCAACAATTGACGTCTCCCGGGGTATATATCGTCTGATTCCACATTACTTACAGTATTCACACAATTTAACAGTTAATATCAACTTTTCCCCATTCATTTTCAACGGGACAGACATTGAACTTCTTCTAAGTATCACTTTCCACGCCCACTTCCATATATATAACTTATCATCATTGCCAAGTGTCTGATACTGCTCGATGGCACAGTTGGTAAAGCGCAGTGTCCAGTAACCTGGAGGTTATAATTTAATAATTTATATCTCAATTTGCTTTTAGCATTCCTGCGCAATTTCTCCAGAAATTGCACTTAGTCAAGTTATAATGTAACATTTATCCAACAGCATTAACGTTGCAACAATAATCCGACCGCTAACTAATGCTGGCTAATTTACTAGCTCATAGCATGGAGCCATTGTAGCATTTGTTTATATACTTTAATTGTGTGTCAAGTTGTTTTTCATAAAAAAGATGAAATACAATTTTTATGTGAAATAGTTTTAAATCTGACAAAAAATATGCAGGGGGTAAAATGATTGTTCTGACTAAAACTAGATGAGTAAAATTGTTTTCTTGGACTAAAATAAAGACTAAAATGCTAGATTTATAGTCGACTAAAAATGGACTAAATAAAAACGGGATGTGGTTGACTATGATAAAAACTAAAAAGCGTGATTGAAACTGAGCTAAAACTGACGGATGAAATTAACACTAGATTCCAGTATCCATGTCATACAACTCACAGTATGGATGGATGATAGTTATCTAGAAAATTGTGTTTTTTTCGTTCTACCTTTGCTTCTGTGCGGCCATCTAGCACCATGTCCATACACATTTTCCAGTTGGTATTGTCTCCCACCTGGGACACAATCAGTTGGGTGTTCCGAAGGTTTCTCATGGGTGTGTAGAACACAGCTGTTTCATAACCTTCAGGTTTATGGTTCCTGCTCACTGCAAGAGCTCTGATGTTGAAAATAGCTTCAGGTGTTGAGTTGAAAACCTGTGGAGGCAAAAATTACAGTATTTTTGTGTTTGTTTATCAAAGCTGTAACAATGATGTGCAGGATATTGATCAAGTAAATGGGGCATCATGGCTAACAAGCACTTAATTAAATATCATGTAAGGGAAAATTAATTTTCTGTTTCCATTACCATGCCAGGGGGATACAGATTAATATCTGTTTCGCTTGATTCTGACTCTGAGCTTGTTACTCCAGATGTGGCTTCCTGTAAACAATCAATAACAATCAATAGCATGATTATTTTAAATTAATGGATGACATGTAAAATATAGCAGAATAAAATTTGCCAGTAGGGATGTAACAATATCGGTAGTATCGTGGTATCGCAATATTAAAATTGCCACAATAACTTCGCCGTCGTCATGTCACAATAGCATATCTGTAAAAAGGCAAGGTTATATTCCATTTGTGAAGTCCTAGCATGCTCAGGTGGTTCGTTTCATGGTGCAGTTTAATTTGAATTAGGAATGTTTTGGCCACTGCAGCAGTTATCACTCTCATAAATCAGTCATACCAGCTAATATTTGATAACATCTCAGTCGAAAAACAGTTTTTGACCACGATAAGCCAATATGAACGCGACAATAACGTGACATGGAATGACATGGCCAAGCCTAATTCTCTGTCACTGCTGTTATGTAAAAAAAAAACATATTGTCCTTTTTCTCAAAATGTGTTTTTTATATTTATAATATCGTGAATTTTATAACACCATTGTTAGCTTCTTTAATATCGCCAACAATATTGAGATAATTATCGTATCGTGGGGTTCACATTGTGATATGTATTGTATCATGATTTTTGGATATCGTTACATCCCTAGTTGCCAGGGTAGCTTGAGACCTTTGAGGGTTTCCATAGACTCTGAAGGAGTTCTTGGGTGTTGGTAGGATATTGGCTGGGACCAGTATTGACCTCAAATCGGATCTTGTCAACAGCTTTATTTGTCTGGACTTGAATGGTATATGTTAGATACATTGAACCAAAGTGTTTAGTATTTTGTAGTAGTTTTTTTGAGTATAATACCATGTAATGTTTCCAAGTTGTGGAGCCTACCAGGGACTGCTTTAAGTTCCACATTGCTGTATCCCAGGAAGTAGTACAAGGGGTACTCCTCGTGGTAATACGCTCGTCTCAACTCGGATTCAATACAAAAAACTGCTCCATAGATGTTTTTCACTGTGCACATTTTGTCCCTCGGATGCCAGTTGTTGGGCTTCTGTATCTGTTTGAGTAGAACACCATTCGACTTTTGTGGGTTTCATTCAGAGGTGGCAAATCCAGGTGCAGCCAAACTGGATTTCATTTGTGATTCATTCACCCAATTATACCTCTTCTTCAGCTTCAAGCTTCACAATTGTCGGACCCTTGCGGATAATTTCGTTATTAGGGTCAATAGCTTTGGGCATCATCGGGGTCATCTTCGACAAAGTTGGTGCTTCAATGTTCCTGGTGACTGCATATACATCAGAGCTATTGGTCGGAAAAAGAACAAAGACAAAATGAATGTTCATTCGGTATTTGTTTTAGGGATGACAGGTGAAAATTTTGAATCGTAATTCATCGCACGACTTAAATAGCTAACTCACGATTGATCACAAATTTTGTTATAAATGTACAGTAAAATATGTGTTTTTCGAAGTTTTCAGACTCTTGTCAACATAAAAGTGGAAAAACGTTAAACTAATAGATATATGACTGCATCTTTTAGTCATCAATACAGTAATTTCGTAATAATTCTTAATTGAGTTAAAATTAAAAAGATGGACTGCACTGTAAAAAAACAAGTGATTGATTTGTGTTGGTCATTTTTCTGCCACTAGACGGCATTATTGCATTTGTAATACGTTGGTGACAGCTCATTGTATTTTTCTTTTCATATTTCTAATCTTTTAACATGAAGTAACTTGTGGAATTCTACACATTTTTAAAATTGTAAAATACAACGTGACCCTAGTCTCCACAAATCTATGCATTATTATTAAATTTATTACTGCAAAAATTTGCGTTGCAATTGGAATTCCCCTAGTGCAGGCTTTCCAATAAAGGGCCGGTCATTAAATGCACATTAGCATAATTAGTGGCTTCAAAGGAATTTTAAATGAGCTCAAAGTTAACACGCTCATTTTGACACCCCTAGAATTATTATTTTTTTTTTACCCATACTCTGACTAAATCATTTAATGTCCCGTTAGCTGCTGAATGTTTCGATACAGTAAATGCTTTATTTTTTAGAGTTATAGGTCTTGATAGTGAGCAAAATCATTTAGCTTGGGCAAAAAAAAATTTCTTCATTTGATACTAATTCCGGCTTTTATACACACGCTATACTTGAACTTCTAACATGTCTTTTTTTTCTTTGTAGATTGAACTACTCAAACGTTTGAAAGCATATAAAACAGGCTTGATTGAGCCAAATCATTTGTAACCGGCAGCTGTGGCACAACATTAGTGCCAAAGACTGTGAGCAACTCAACCCGTGTGCACACACCTTGGTCTGTTGAATGGCCACCAAACAAACAATTAATCAGTGAGGTACCACAAATTCCCACATGCAAGTTATTTAGCTAATTAGCTTGTTGATGCCACTTTGGACCAGCTAGATGTTGTTATGGTCATTGCTCCCTCAAGTGCCTGTGAAAAATATTCTGATTGCCTGGAGCAAAATATATTTGTTGTAAACTGTAAATAAAACGACAATGATTTCACAAAACTCTGATTAACTCATTCACTCCCAGCCATTTTCAGAGAAGCAATCCCGTTCGCTCCCGGCTGTTTTACTGGATTTTGACTGATTTTGCAAGGCCCACAGAATATTATGTTCAATTGCTATAAAAGCATGGAACCAACCAAAAGAAAGATGAAAGTATCTTCTTTCATCAGGAAAAAAAAAGTATGTTTATATCTGTTTCCGTTTTGCAGCAATTAGCATTAGAAGAGAGCTAAGTTTCATCAGTTTTCACAAATCTTTGATTGATCTCCTTTGCTCTTGAGCCACCTGCTGGCCGTTTGTGTAATAACTACCATTTCTGCAACCGTTCTTTGCAGTTGAGAGGCTGCATAAAAGCCTTCTGTATGCTCTAGCATAAAATAAATAAATAAATAAATAAATAAATAAGTAAATAAATAAAAAATAAAAATAAAAATAAAAAAAACGTAAAATACGTCTTTGGGACACTTAGAACATTGAAAAAACCCGTATTTATACGTTATTGGGAGTAAATGAGTTAAGAACAGAAGATCAATTAGGATACATTACTAAAACCACTTCCAAATCATACCTAACTGTGATGAGTTCAACTTCCTTTTTGCTCAATGGCATGTCAAGTTCAAAATTCCTTTCTCGGATGTTAACCTTGGCAGATAACTTCCATGGGATGGAATATTGTATTTTGCTCTTAAATTCTACACCACTGTGGAAAAGCTCTGTGCTGATACCGTAGGACATCCAAATATCCTTCGTGCAACTGTAAGAAAAAAAAAAGGAGTTTGATTCAACAGATTAATTGCAAGGAACTTTTTATGAAAATTATTAAACATGTTATTTACCCAACAAAGCCATCAGTCTCCAGTGAAATATCGGAGATCAAGATTTGTCCAAGGCGGTCGGTCAGTGGTGGATCTATTGCAGCTTTTGCTAAAACAAAAACAACAAAAATTGTCAACAATATTTAACAGTCAAATATTTTCATTAACTGTTTTTTTTTTTTCCAACCATTCACGGTGATGCCATTAAGAGTCTGATAATATTTGCTGATCTCCAGAGGTAGGCCGAGAGTGGTAGCTTGGAAGTAGCGAGTCTCAAAGATTAAGAAGGCCTTTGTTCGATGCCATGAAATTCCCTTCTGTAAATTCTCAATGAGCGTCCACACGGGGCTGTCTTTGCCTCCGGTAGGACTGACAGCCTGCACGCACAAAATGAAATACTTACTACACACTACAGTGGGATTATTTCTGCTCTGTATTTTGTGCTTGATGCTCTCACATTGATGATGGTGCGAATAAACTCTTTGTTGATATCTGCAAAGAACCACTCTTGTCCAGAAGCGCGAGAATAGAAATGAAGAAGAGGTTTGTCACTGCCGTGAGTTTCCAAGTTTCGAAGCTAAAAAAAACACACAATATTTGTCAGAGACTCTTTGACGCACTTAAATTAAAAGTCGAAATAAACGTCCCAACCTGACTAAGAATGGCCTGGAAGTCACTAAAATCGCCTTTTAATTCAGGGATGATGGAGCCAATAATGTCCTTGATTCCATCAACACGTATACCCATCTTGAAAAGAGAGAAAGAGAGAGAAAAAAAAACTCATTCATCTCTGCAATTAATATTTAAATGCATTTCAACATACAGTACCTCCAAAAGCTGAAGAATTCGACCAATGAAATACAATTTTCCTTTCATCATAATTTCAGTGGGGATGATTTCTGTTGCATTTCTTAGCATGAAGACCTCTGCCGATGTGCCAAGGAGTAAATCATCTACAATGGGGAAAAAAGGTGTGTCATAGAGAGTCTTCAAGGCGAGAACTGTAATATATTGTATAGATGCGAACGTACCATTAAACCAGTCCAAGCGCATTGCCTTGCTGTAGCGATAGGTGAGGCGACCAAATTTTGGGGCCAGGATTTTCACTGCTACGTTACAGGCTGTGGACCTTTTGAAGACACCACAAAAGAACATAAAAAATGCTGAACAGTATCGCTAACTCCTACCTTTGATTTGTAACGAGTATACCCACAGGAATAAATTGTCAGGAGTTCTGGATTTGGCCATGCTTCTCAAATACGAGTACGTAAAACTAATAACATGAAGGTCTGTCTCTTCCTGCAGATGTGTGCTCACAGTAAACACCAGCGCCATCGGTGGCTTTGTGTCAAATAAGATCATGAGGGCTAAATTGCGCAACTCAGCAGGAAGTTCCTTTTGCAGGTAAAGACTCATGGTGATGAGTTGGACCTGAAAAGTAAAATACTCTCGTAATATTGATATCTATTGCCAAGTCACGGCCTTGAAAATGTTTTCTTACGCTGTGCGGGTCTCGTGCAGCAATGAGTCTCAAGGACTGGACAGCCGCACTCAGCACCCGAGGAGGGAGATCAACTGGGTTGGCAGACACTCCGGGGAGGAAACGCATGATGGTTTTAATGCTGCCCGGATGACCCGCGTTGCCCAGAGCTTTCAGAGCCAAAACCATGTCTTCCTCATTGTTTTTCTTCATACTGTCCATAGCGAAGTCCAGCAGTGGCTAGGTAATGAAATGACATTTGGGTCATAATCAATGTCATTGTCTTGCATCTTCATGTAATGTAATATTTGAAGGATGTGAAGAACTTTTACAGTGATGCAATAAAGTTTAACTTTGGTTGTATGTGAGGCTGCTCCATGTATGTTAAAGTAGCAGTTGTTTGTAGTTTTATGATTATCGTAATTTCCGTTAGCCAGTGTAGGCCTTTCACACTATATGTTAGCATTATGCTAGCTGATTTTTCCAATATGGTTTGGTGTTAACATTTTTGTGTTTAAAATACAATGTTTGATTCACTTGTTTTTTTCTTTTTTTTTGTATGTGAGGGTATTCTGCATATGTTAAAGTAGTAATTCTTTTAACGTTTATAATTACCATAAATTCCGTTAGCCAGTGTAGGCGTTTCACACTACATGTTAGCATTATGCTAGCTCATTTTTCCAATATGGTTTGGTGTTAACATTTTTCTGTTTAAATATACAATGTTTAATTCACTTTTTCTTTCTTTTTTTTGTATGTGAGGCTATTCTGCATATGTTAAAGTAGTAATTCTTTTAACGTTTATAATTACAGTAATTTCCGTGAGCCAGTGTAGGCCGTTCACACCATATGTTAGCATTATGCTAGCTGATTTTTCTAATATGATTTGGTGTTAACATTTTTGTGTTTAAATATACAATGTTTAATTCACTTTGGGGGTTTTTTTTGTATGTGAGGCTATTCCGCATATGTTAAAGTAGTAATTCTTTTAAACGTTTATAATTACCGTAATTTCCGTTAGCCAGTGTAGGCCTTTCACATTATATGCTAGCATTATGCTAGCTGATTTTCCAATATGGTTTGGTGTTAACATTTTATACAACGTTTAATTCACTTTTGTTTTTGTGTTTTTTTGTATGTGAGGCTATTCCGCGTGTTAAAGTAGTAATTCTTTTAACGTTTATTATTACCGTAATGTCCGTTAGCCGGTCTAGGTGTTTCACATTATATGTTTGCATTATGCTAGCTGATTTTTCTTATATGGTTTGGTTTTAACATTTTGGTGTTTAAATATACAATGTTTAATTATCTTGTGTTGTATGTGAGGCTGCTCCGCATGTGTTAAAGTAGCAGTTGTTTGAAGGTTAATAATTACTGTAATTTCCGTTAGCCAGTGTAGGCCTTTGACACGATACATTAGCATTATGCTAGCTGATTTTTCTAATACGGTTTGGTTTTAAAATTTTGGTGTTTACATATACAATTTTGAATTTAACTTTTTTTGTATGTGATGTTATTCTCTGTGTGTTAAAGCAGTTAATTGTTTGAAGGTTTAAAACTACCGTAACTACCGTTCTGTAATAGCCATCATTACTTGTTAGCATTAAGCTAGCTGTATAATTTGGTCTGAACATTTACTCAACTATATTGAAACATTTATTTTATTATTATTATTATTATTATTATTATTATTATTATTATTATTATTATTATTAATTTATTTTCATGTGATGTTTATTTTTCAGGTGTGTCTGGAATACATCACCCGTGATAAACTGGAGATTACACTTCAGGGGGCTGATTGGGAAAATTGTTGAGGAAAAAAAAAAAGGTAGCCCAAGGAAAAGATTGTAGTTTGTCACTTTTAAAACCATGTATATTTGTCAATAATTTACAAATATTGACTTAGTTTAATTTAATAAAGATAGTTGGACCTATTATACTCTCAACAAATATTACTTTTTATTGTTTTGTTCTTTTTTTATGAAAGGAGGGTTTGAAAATTAAATGAGTACTTTGAGGACTTAACGTGAATTAAAAAAAAAAAAAGTATAAAACAATTTCAAGTACTTACAGTAGATTATCCAAAGGATTGTTTCAATACCTGAACAGCAGACACCGGACAAGGTGCGTAATAGGCACAGTGCTTGTACACCAGAGAGCCATAAGAAAGTACCACTGTATGCCATACAAAAATGTTAGATCTACTAAAGGGCAGGGTCAGGAAGGTCTGAGAAGAAAAGGAAACAACGTCGTCATGAGTTATAGAAGGAGACGTTCAAACCGCTTTTTGGCACTTTTTTCCATCTCACTTTAGCCATCTCAACCAATTCAGGAATAGCCTCCAGATGTTCGAATGCCAACAAGAGCGTTTGGAGGGCCTCGGATGCACTTATGTCTCCTTCCTGGAACCTCTTTTGCAGGAACTTAAGGATTCTGGCATCGTTGACTTCCACAATCGTGTCCAAAAACCAGCGTCTAATCAGGGCCAAGTCAGACAAAATTGATTAATCATTTCTAATCTTTCACATCAAAGATAATCCTTAAAACTAATTAAATTAAACCTCGTTGGAGAGATAAAGGTCAGGGGTTGCATTTAATAAAATATAAAGTGTCAACGGTTTCCTCCATTTTAATGGAGAGCTGCTTTTTACATTAACCTTTCTTTAATCAAACCCGACATGATAATGCATCTTTAATCAGATAAAGTGTCAGACTGAAGACATTTTAAACTGAATGAGGATTAACTATCCAGTAATTACTCATTTTGTTGAAGTGGATCTGATTTTTACATAATGTGCACCCTTACAGCACAGTGACTTTTGAATACTCCACCTGTGCTCGTTATGTGCAGCAAATTGCTTCCACATCACTTCTAATCCTTCGTACGGGACCAATCGCAGCAGTTGATACAACTTCATCACGTCCTCGGTTGTCGCGCTGTCAATTTGGTAGTTGTTGACTTGAGCCAACTGCTTGAGCAACTCAACAGCCTGCAAAGAGAACAAACAAGACGGATTGTTTATTTCCACTGTATTTGCATATGATTAAATGTCATTCCATTTGACTCATTACCTTTGATGCCGCATCATCCAAGTTCTGCATGAGGATGGGAATATGCGCTCCCACTTTAACAAACTTGTAAATAATGTTGCCTCGGTTTTCCATTGGCCCACGTGCGTCGGGAACAGCAGCAGGTGTGTCTTTCACATCCAGCAGCACTATTTCCTTCCTGCAGTGTTAGATGGTTCAAACCGGTCAGCATCGCAAGCAAGGACGACTGTGAGAAGAATTGAAGATTTTGTTGTGTCTTACGTCGCTTTCATCTTGAAGCTTCCGCCCTTCACATTGAAAGGACTGAAGTGTTGTTGCTCCAAGCCGTGAGCCCTGGAAATGAGGCCTCCCTCAACTGTCGGTTTGATTGTGTACACGTATCGCAAGGTTGAAACAACAGAATCTCCTCTCTGGAAGGGACGACACATCACATTAGAAGTTGGTAGTTAAAAACTTGCTTTTGCAACATTTTGCAGTAAAAAGTAAGTTAATGAAATCACAGAAGTTAGTAGAAAAGTGACATTTTTTTGGAAAACTTATTTTGGAACAAAACATGCGCTAATCCAGGTGTGTCCAAACTACGGTCCGGGGGCCATTTTTGGCCCAACATCTATTTTTTAGCGGCCCGCACCGTACACCAAAAATGACATTTGACACGGGAGTTGGGCAGATACTAATATTTATAAATATGTTCATGTTTAATATATTTATAAATTGGTCAGCCTATATATTGTAGCACTTTTTCTTAGATTTGCAGAGATAAATAATTTGACTGAAACTGACTGAATAAAGATAACTCAATTTCAGAAGCTAAAATAGTTTCTTCAACTTTCTGCTCTGTCTCAACTCTCGCCTGATTTTTTTTATGAATATTAATGATCCCCAACTAACTTTTTTTTTTTTTTTTAATAGTCAGCTGACTAAAGTTCCCTCTTATTTTGGTTGTGAACGTGGAAATTGGATTTGGTTGTTGTTCAGTGCAGGGGTGACTCAAGCCTTGTGGGAAACATGACCGAGGCACCCCTCTTGAATCCAGACCCAAAATGTCCAAACCCACAAATTTATCTAGCCAAAAAAGGTGTTGTAACACTTTTTTGTTCAGTTAATAATGCTAAAACATATTCAGGATAGACCGATAGTTTTTTTTTTTTCAGGACTGATAGCGATACTGATTATTTGTTATGATTTGGGGTTTGTTTTGTTTTTGTTTCTGGTTTTCAGTTTGTCATGTTTCTGTTTCTGCTTTCTGGTTTGTCTCCCCTGGTCTCGTTATTGTTAACCTTGTCCACCTTCATGTGTCTTCCCTTCCCAATGTATCTACCAATCAGCTTCCCCTGCCACTTGTGTCTTGCCCAGCTGTGTCTAGTCATTGTCAGTTAGTGTATTTATTTAGTCACCTGTTTTCCATTCAGTTCTTGTTGGTTCATTGGTGTTGCGTTCCCCTGTAGTCATGCTGCCGGTTTTTGTTTAAGAGTTTCCCCAATGTTTTGTATTCGTCTTTTTGCATAATTCATTTTTTGCCAGCTCCTAGTTTTTGGTTCATTAAATCCTTTTGACTGCACCTCTGTCTCCACGCCCTGTTTTCCCTGCACCTGGGTCCACCATTACACCTCGGAACCTAACATTATTAGTAGTCAAGGCTGCCGATAACCGATATTTGGAGCTGATATTCATTTTTCACTAAAAGAGAAAATATTGAAAATATCTATCTTTTATTTATTTATTTTTAAGCAGATTTTTATTGAAATGTTTAGGGTTTGTAAAATATTGGACTTAAAAAAAATAAAAATACAAAAATACAAAATCTTAATCACTATATCTTTGTTTTGAAAATCTAATCAAACGTTCAGGGTTTTAGGGAACCAAATCACTTTTATCCAGGGTTCCAGAGACAGCAGCATGTCTTCAAAATTTAAATAAAGACTTAAAATTTAAAGTAAATATCTCCCTATTGTTTGCTACGTTTTTTTGTGTTTCATTTCAAGATGTCTGACGTATTACAATTTTACTTAGTTTTAATTTCAAACAAAAACAGAAGGTGCAGAGAGTTCGCAGGGTCAGAAGCATCTCTGAAATTTTGAACAATTAGTTCCCATATTACCCCCCCCCCCCCCCCCCCATCATTAAAAAACAAAAACAAAACTATTATCGGCCGTATAATTTTTCAAAATGGCTATTCATCAAAATTTTGACAATTGGCCCAGGTGATAATGTATGATATGTAATTAAATATAATTATAATAACAAGAACATGAAAATAGGCCATCTTAGGCTGACCAAATGTTCTCTTTTGCCCAGACATTTTTTTTATTTAACATTTTTTAATTATTATTATTATTATTTTTTAATAAATTCATGGAAATGTCCGTTTTTCAGGGTGCGGCAAAAATAAAGGTGGTTTTTGTGTGTGTGCACCTATTATTACTGTTTTATTTTTTTTATGTTTTGTTTTTTGTTTGTTTGTTTGTTTTTTTGGCTATGGTGTTTGAGTTGTGTCAGTTGCCCAGGACTTTAGCTCACTGGTAATGCTCTGTTCCTGCCAACTGGAGGGTGGGGGTCAAAAATTATGTTTGTTTGTTTTGTTTTTTTTCTCCATTTGTCAAGAGTAGTTTTTTGTTTTATTTTGTACTCATACAGAAGAGGCATATGTTATAATGTATATAATCTTTGCATATCATTCTCTCGAGAGCCGAGTGTCACCCCATTCTCTTATGTTATTGCATTACTCTACTTATTTTTTGATTACCTGGGAGTTTTCAAGTGTTTCTATTGGCTTATTGTAAGTTTTTCGGGTTACCAAAAGTGATTCCTTTCCATCCAATTTCCGATGAAATGTTTTCTCAGTCATGTCATCCGAACATACCTTTTTGGAAATATCGTCAAGCACCGCGGTTGCCATTCCCCTGTAGCGTTCCGCCTTCTCCCTGCAGTTGGTGACGTCCACAACCTGAGTGATGGTCATGTCCCTTGTTTCCTTGTTTTCTTCAATGGCATAGTTACTCTGACACATGCCGTGAATGCCAACCTGGAAATCAAATCATATTTTTAAGCAATACTCCATGAGACTGACGGGCATGGAATACAGAAGAGATCGTTTATTCTCACCTCCTCGAGTTCGTAGAACGTTTGCGTGGTCTTGACAGTGACGTGGAAGAAGCTGAGTATGCCTCGAATGATGTTGACAACTGTGTCAGAGACCTCGGCTGAGGCGTGGATGTTGCCCACATGCCCATTGGCAAAGTCAAACGTGAAGGGTTTGACGAGCTGGGCTGAGATGCGCTGAGCGAGTTTCGGGGCAGCAATGAAGCTGTGCTTCCCTGGGAAGCCGTTAAACTCCTCAAAGGCCAAATCTGAAATCTTTGATCCACAGTAGACGGATGATACTACTAGAAGACTTGTGACAGCTTTAAAGAGATTGTAACATCAAGAAAATAATTCTTTTAAAAAATATATATGACAGATGAAAACCTGATTGAGAGTTTTGCCCTTGTCTAACATAGATCAAGTTATGTTTTAGGGAACCAAAATCACTTTTTATCCAGTCAGGGTAAAATATTATTTAGATGGATAGATGTTTGTGGCTTGCAGTGAATAGACACAGAGTGACAAAACAACTGATCCATAACAGTGGTGCACCAAACACCTAAGGTCACAAAATAATAGCACTCTGTCATACTGATGCACTTTTGTAACAGCACTAAAACATAGATAGCATTCTATAGGATTCAATATAAAGCTTAACACATGGAAAATACGTCCACCATTCATCTCAATTATACATAAAACCCTGTACAGACACCCTCATGGAAAAAAGTAAAATATAATAATAATAATAATAATAATAATAATAATTTATGTAAATAATAGTTAATAAAGTGGATGGATGAAAATGTAGTGTACAGTTGTTAATCCAGTTGTAATTAGTTCTTCACACATTCACCGCCAGCCCAGCAAAAAAAAAGTATTTTTCCGTCAATGGCAGTGAATGAGTTAATAAGATACAGTTAATCTGTCCATTAGTTTAAAAAAAAGTATAGAATAATTAATAATATAACTTTGTCCCCTTAATGTTTACAGTGATAAAAATATGAATTCAAGACAAAATATTTGACTGTTTTTCGATACTTTCAAAACAGCGAATAATCGGCTGATTTGTGTTTATTTATTTTTTAATGGGGAGATGTTTGAAGGTCATTATCTTATGTTGTAATGTGTAAAAAAAAACATTACATTATAATAATCTACAAAAATATTTAATTTAAAAAAAAAAAATAAATAAAAAAAAAAAAAAAACTAATATTGTCCAATTAATCTGCAGTGGGCTCTCATTTCTAACACTTATAGTCAACAATATTTTATTTTGTTTTTACAATTAAGTGATGATTTAAAAAAAAAAAAAAAAAAAGAATTTCCATGTTAACATTAAAGCGACAACGTGTAGGATTTAGTGCCATCTAGTGGTAACTAATTTGTTCATTATAAACATCTACTATTAATTTCAATATGCCATGTTTTGCCACCATCATTCTGTGTACGGATACCCAAAAGGGAAAACTTCACAAACGTAGTAATTGGTGGTAGGCTTGCAAATTGCGGTCCCTCTGAGGCGCATAGTGCGTATGTTTCAAAATTGTTGAATTCCACTGCCACTAAATCCTACACACTTAACTCTTGTGCAAAAGTGGGAAGAGTAGCCGAAAATTGTATGCAACAAACTTAAAGTCAACTGGGATTGGCTCCAACTCAGCTGTGACCCTAACAAGTGGTACAGGATATAGATGATGTCACAACTCTGTATTAAATATAAAACACAGTAGTTATTTTGAAATAAATTAAAATCAGCACAATTAAATTTGATTAAAATAACAATTTTATATGCTTTCAAAAGGCTTTTGTCACAGTCACATAACTTCAGAACTTTTTGCTATTAAAACTGATTTCACATCCCTGCTTACCTGAAGGAGGAAAGTCTGCCCAGACACGCCGACAATCTTGAGCTTGCACGTTAGTTTGACTCCAGATTCAGCCAAGTTTGACATACCCAATCCAAAATTGGCCACACCCTCATACCTATACTCGTACGTTTTCTTGGGGTTTAGGCTGAAATCTTGAAGGAGTTTTCAAAAGTATAAATTGAACAAATTAAACACAATAAAGTTCCATCTGCTGAAATACTCACCATAGCGGACACTTTGACATGCTATGAAGAATATATTAGTAAGACAGTTAGCATCAGGACTTGAGTGGGAAGTACATTGTTCTATTTTATACTTTTAAAAACACTTACTGGCCAGGGCCACCAGGCAGCAGACGATGAGCCCTCTCATGGTCAACGTGGGTGCAAGCAAACATTTCACATCACTCCCTTAAATAGCTGAGCGTGTTTGAATAGGGCACCTGGTTGTGTTGACCCTTGTCGGCAGGTTATTTACGTGCATTTTTAGCCAGTCAACGTAAAGTCAACACTGAGTTGACAACACGCTGACATTGTCAGAATGACATGACAAAGGCAGATAATCATCAAAGGCTGCAGGTGGAAGATAAATAAAAGCAACATGCTAACCATCTTATATAGTGACATCATTTAGTTTTGTTGTTGTTGTAGTTTGCACTGTATTACACTATGCTACATACACTACATACACGATTCAAAAAAAAGTTGTGGGTGTTTGGCTTTGGGTAAGATTTCAGAATGACCTTAAAATGTATTATAACCTTTACAGCTTAACTTAATTTGACCTTTTTGAAGGCTCGTGTCCAACTGTTAAAAGTAGCCACACTTTGTACAACTTGCTGTTCTCTCGAACAAAATGCTGAGGGCTTGTTTGAATGTATATATTTATTTATCAGGCCATTTTCTACATTTTTATATAATTTTGTAAGAATAACACCAATTAAATTAAAAGACATAATAAACAAACAAAACCAAACCAGTTATTTAATGGAAAAAGTGTAGAACTTTCAATAGAGACGTTGGTTAAAAGTGTCATGTTTTGATCTGTGGGGTTGGGTTTTTGTTTTCTTTTGGTATTTTTGGGTGCGTTTGTCTGCGGTTGGTATTTTTGTCGCGTGTTCCTCGTTTCTTCCCTTGTCTCATTATGTCAAACTATGTCCACCTGAGTGTGTCTTCCCTTCCCGGTGTGTGACCAATCACTGCCCTCAGCCACTTGTGTTTTCCCCCAGGTGTGTCTCCTGAGCTCATTAGTGTTGGCGTATTTAGCCTGTTGTGTTTGGCCAGTTGATGTGGGTGCATTGATGGTGTTACGTGGGTCATGCTGGGTGTATTGTGTGCCAAGTTAAGTCTTATTCGTTCACGTCAAGTCTGGTTTTGGTTTTCTTGCCATGTTGTAAATAAATCACCCTAAGTTGCCCGTTCGTCTGATCTGTCTCCTCAATTTGGGTCTACACCATCTACAATCTCCTACATACCGTAACAAAAAGATCCCCCCGTACATTACATTGTTCATATGATGGATTGTGTAAATTATGACGTAGCTAATTATACTTCTTTAGTCATGTAATTTGTTTATTTCATTTGTCATTCATGACCAACACACTGAAATGCACACACAACTCTAGAAGTAGTCTTGTATATTTGTAAGATAATTATTTGTAAGTGAAAGATTAATGTAATTGAGTTTAAATTAAATATCAATCAGGGTGGCAGGCTGTAAACATTGTGTGACTATTCTGGCTTAGCCTGCAAGTGCAGTTACTCAGTCGAGTGCTGCCATCTAGTGACGAAAGGTGGATGCCGGTTATGCACGTTGTGAAATCCTTTCACACATTTTCCAAGTACAGTAAACGCTCATGAACTACAACACCTTTTCTTCATACTAGTAAAATTTATATGGCAATATAGTATAATTTATTGCGATAGTATTAAGACCCGGTGCTGCAAAACTTCTTAAACCCCCCCCCCCCCCCCAAAAAAAAACAGCATGCAAAACAAAAGCATAATATTCACTCACTTCACTTTATATTATGGAACATACTACTACTACTACTACTACTAATAATAATAATAATAATAATAATATTAATAAACAATCAAATACAAATCAGAAAGACATGTTCAGAGATGAGCGTTCATAGCTTTGACCACTAGATGGCGCCATTGTTCACTATTTCCCCTTGAAGCCCAACACGGAAGCTGAGTTTTTGACCACCCAAATTAATAACTGTGGATGAACGACGCAGGGTTTGTTTGCTAAACTCTTTTTATTATTAACTTAACATTTAGACACAAGAGTAGGTCAGGTGTAGGTCTGTGATGTTATTTAGAGTACAATGGACAATTAAATTAAAACAAGAATAACAAGGTAAAGGCATGTCGATTGCTGGGTTACTCTGAGAAATGGTTTGATGAATGGACATTGTTTATTGCATGCATTGAGACAGAAAACGAAACAGAAAATGTATGGAGTGAGAGATTTTAAAATGACTGTTCACATTTACATTTGTTTTAAAGTATAGTTTCCAACATTATTGTTCAAGTTGATGTGGCGCTTGAATTCATCTCATGCATTCAAAACAACATGGCACATTTTTAAAAAGTCTGTAGTACTCCTCTTGAATCTGAAAACAACAATGGAACTTTTATGAGCAATATTTCAGCTATGTCTAAGAAAAGCAAAGTTGAACCTCATTTTTTTCAGTTTACAAAATGTTATATGTCCCAAATTAGACTTTTTTTTTTTTTTTTCAACACATATTCAACAATATTCCAAATTAACTCATTCACTCCCAGCCATTTTCACTGAAGCAACCCCCTTCGCTCCTGGCTGTTTTACTGGAACACAATATTGTGTCATATTGCTATAAAAAACTTTGAACGTACCAAAAGAAAGATTAGAGTCTCTTCTTTTCATCAGGAAAAAAAGTATACTTCTATCCGTTTCCCTTTTGCAGAAATTAGCATTAGAATATAGCTAAGTTTTATCATTATTCACAAATCTGTTTAAAACAGTGGGGAAAACACCTTGTTGCAACATGGCCCTGGTTGATCTCTTATACTCTGCTGCCACCCGCTGGCTGTTTTTGTAATAACTACCATTGTTTCAAACGTTCTCTTCAGTTCAGAGGCTGCATCAAAGCCTTCTGTATGTTCTAGCGTAAAGAAATAAAACACACAAAAATGCACAAATATGTCTTTGGGACACTGGTAATATTTAAAATAGAACGTACTTATACGTTTTTGGGAGCAAATGAGTTAATGTTTGATTCGAATTAAAAGACTGAATTTTTCTAAGCTATGACTAATCTTGTATATCTCAGCCTCTCGTCCAGTTAGTCGGGGTCGGGGTGCAATTTCTGCTGGTGTGTCTGAAAAGTCTTTCATCATCCGTACGAATGAATGTGACAACATTACCTTTCTGGAGAGCACACAGAGAAAGATGAAGATGAACATGCCCTGGAAGGCGTTGGTGATGGTGAAGAGATACGCGGTGAGCGTGCTCTCGTAGACGATGTGCAGCACCCCGAAGGTCCAAGTGGCACCCAGCACAAAGAGCAGCGCGATGGCTCCGCGGGCACACGACCTGAGCGGTCACAAGTTACGCAATCGCACTGATGGACAACGCAAGACTGATTATGTGTTGCTAATCTCACCTGATGTTCTCGTAGTGGCTCGTTTCAGGCTTCTTCACCGCCGTGTGTCGGTACACTTTGTAGATGATCACGCCAAAGGCCAGCAGATTCACCTGAGTGGAGATCAAAACAATCACATCGCAATCTCCCTCCAATTTCGACTTTTGTGCTTGCTTGCTATTTTGCGAAAAGAACCGACCAGAATGATCAAACAGGCGGGTCCGATGAAACTCCATATGAAGTGGTTCTCTGTGCTCAGCCAACACCTGAAATACAAAAGCGACATGTCCCAATTAGCAACCTTGATTAATTGAATTTTGCCTGCCTTTTATCATCGGGCCTCAGCTTCTATAACTCTCCTGATCGGAATCAATGAAGCCTTGTTTGGGTCAGCAACCAACAAATACAAACAGATGCTTTGTAGCACCCTATAATGTATTACTTTAGTGAAAATGTAATTATGCCTGCAAAGTAATTCAATTTGCAACTTGATCAAAAATGTAATGAAACCAATTAATGTAATAATTTCACTAACAAGGTTAAGTCCTGACTGACAGTGTAATAACATTTTCACTGATAATTACTACCTTATTACATTGTTACATCAGCTACTAAACAAGTGGGCGGAGTTTACTTTGATTAACTCTGCAATGATTACTATAAATAATCTTAGATTCTCAAAACACAAACGAAAGCAGTTTGGACTGAAAATAAAAAGATTTATTTACACTGTCTTTCAAGGTTGATCGGTTTTTATAAAAAAAGATCCACCTATAAATCAAATAACGCTCCAATAATGTAATAACTAAGGTATTACATTATTGTAATAATGTTATTACAATATCAGTCAGGATTTTTTTTTAATTTTTTATATAGCTTCTATAGCTCTCCTGATCTAAATCAATAGAGCCTTGTTTGGGTCAGCCCAGTAAAAGCTTTGGAGCACCCTATAATGTAATACTTTACTGAAAATGTAATCATGCCTGAAAATGTAATTAAATTTGCACTTAACTTGATCAAAATTGTAATAAAACCAAATAATGTAAGAATTTTACCAATACTGTAATAAAAGAAAAAATCCTGACTGATTATAGTAATAACATTTAACGATAATTACTACCTTATTACATTGTTAAATCAGATACAATATATCATATCGCAGAAGTCATTGCGGCAAAGCAGTTCTAATCAAGTGGGCAGCGCATAGTTTAAATAACTCTCTGCAGAGTTGGTTTTAACACGAAAATAAATCAACTCTAGCAAATAAGTCCAACACTGACCTCCAATTACAAATGTGAGTCAGACAGTGTTAAAAATACACTTTGAGGGCTGAAATCAAAACTGAAATTTTAAGACCAAAATTTTAAAATTAAAGTTTTTACTGTAAATGTATATAACAGTCTTGGATTCTCCATCCATCCATCCATTTTCTTGACCGCTTATTCCTTACAAGGGCCGCGGGGGGTGCTGGCGCCTATCTCAGCTGGCTCTGGGCAGTAGGCGGGGGACACCCTGGACTGGTTGCCAGCCAATCGCAGGTCTTGGATTCTCAAAACACAAAATGTAGAACTTTGGATTGTAAAACATTTATTACATTATCTGTCAAGGTTTATCAGATTTGAGAAAAAAAGGTCCACCTATAAATCGAATAACTTTCCAATAATGTAATAATTAAGGTATTATATTATCAGCAAAAATGTTACTACAATATCAATCAGAATTTTTATTGTATTTTATTACATTGGCGACTTTATTATCATTATCAGACGAGAGGGATAAAATCAACTCTGAAACATTTAACACCAATATTATGACATTACAATTTTTACTGTAAATGTATACAGTCTTGGATTCTCAGAACACAGTGTAGAACTTTGGACTGTAAATATACATTTATTACATTATCTGTCAAGGTTTATCAGTTTTGAGAAAACAAAGATCCACTTTTAAAGCTAATACAGCTCCAATAATGTAATAACTGAGGTATTACATTATCGTAATAATGTTATTACAATATCAGTTAGTAATTGTATTACATTGGTGAAATTATTCACACTATCAGGATTTATTACATTTTTTATTTTAGGTGCAAGTTTTTATTAATTTTCATAATTACATTTTCAATACATTATTACATTATATGGTGCTACATGTTAATGTAAATAAATCTGTTCCGTATAACTTAAATTATTATTAATTTAAATGAGGCTATCTAATTGTCCCAAGCAAGCCATGTATTCAAATGCTTTAAAGAACAACGGAACCCTAAAAACATAACATTTGAGTTTTAGTGAAGGTGTTTTTGCACACATTTATGGCCACAATTCTTTGTAAACGCATCATCAAATGAAAAGACAAAATATCCACGCTCACATTTTATCCGTGCCATAATACTTGGAACCCAGCGTGGCTGAGATGGCCACGACCACCGCCGGACTTCCATAACCGAAGATGTAAAAGTTACGGTGCAGGAAGCCTTTGTTGTAGATGACGCCAACCACTATTAAGTACAGATGGATGCCCTCCACGCACATCCAGGCAAAGGCCGCCAGGAAGAAATAGTGCAGCAGCCCCGCAATAACCGAGCAAAAGAGCTGCCAGGAAACAAAGAATGGGAGACAGAGAGAGAATATTTCATTTGAAAGGCCATTTGAATGACCTGAAAACATATAAAAGTGTTGCTAAATGTTGATTTTCATGTTAGCCCCGCACATTTCCTGCACCGCGACCATGTAACCATAAAACTTAAATTATATCGCAATATAACGAGACAATAAAAATGATAGATACAAATTTAGAAAAGCAATGAAGTGAGTTCCGCGTGTGAAAAAACACAGTTTGCCCACAGAGTTGAATATGAGACTCGATTTTGAATGGCGCGTTAAATCATGACTAAAAGGAAAATAACATCATTGTTCTCATTCCAAACACCCAACAGAGGGACATTAGCATGTTGATTTTTCTTCCTTCCTTTACTTTATTTCAACATTTCAAAAGACACTCTCTGTTGGTGCCGACCTTAACTGATTTGTTTAGATACAATAAACAGCAGAAACTTTTCTTTTTTTTTTTATTCACTATTAATTAAATGGAAAGACTGAAATTTGCATTCACATTTTGCGGTTCACGAGTTTGACTCCACACATACATTTTGCAAATGCTTTCAAGTTCCAAGTGGGGTTCTTTTAGGCTGAAATGTTGACATTTTTAAGAAGACACAGATGAAGCTGATGATGATGATGATGTAATACAGTAGCTGTTCTTTTTTGCTGTCCATCATGCACCTTTTGTATACTGCTTTTCCTCACTCGCCAATGGCAGTGTCGTCGTCTGATAGGACTGCGTGTGCTCGATTCCCACTTAGACTGTGTGAATGTGCGAATGGTTGTCTGCCTCTTTATGTGCCTTGTGATAGACTTGCAACCAGTGCCGTTCACACAATTTCGGCTGGGGTGGGCGAAAGCTTCGCACGACCCTGAACAGGAACAGTTGCATAGAAAATGAAATGGAAGCATTCTCAAAATGTGATGTGTGCACTCCACAGGATGCTTGAGCACCCTCCATTAATTTGTCCAAGATTGAAAGTGTAATGGGGGTTGTTAGTGTGATTTTGTTTCACAAAATGTTGTTGAATATATGCTTTTTCCTCAATGCAATTGAACTTTTTAGTAAAAATACTAAAGAGCCCTGGTGCCAGGATATGAGAAAAAAAAATAGTATTTGCTAATCTACCCTCAATTTACTAATCTGTACTGTCAATTTAATAATCTGTTCCCACAATTTACTAATCTGTTACCTCACTTTAGAAATTGGTACCATCAGTTTAATAATCTGTTCCCTCAATTTACAAATCTATTACCTCACTTTGCTAATCTGTATCTCACTTTGGTAATCTCTCTCAATTTACTAATGTTACATCACTTTACTAATATGTACCTCACTTTAGCAATATGTTCCCTCAATGTACTAATAATTTACCTCACTTTACTAATATTTACACTGATTTGAGTAATCTATTTCATCAATTTACTACTACTACTACTCTGTAACCCCAGTTTTCTAATCTGTAACCTCAATTTACTAATCTGTTACCTCACTTTACTAGTTAAGGAATCTGTTCCCTCAATTTAAATAATCTATTACCTCACTTTACTAATCTGTTACCTCAATTTACATCTGTTATCTCACTTCACTAGTTAAGTAATCTAGTCCCTCACTTTACTAATCTGAAACCTCAATTTACTAAACTGTTACCTTACTTTACTAGTTAAGTAATCTATTACCTCACTTTACTAATCTGTTACCTCAATTTACTAATCTGTTACATCACGTTAGTAAAATGTAACCTCGTTTTACTGATCTGTCACCTCACTTTGCTCATCAGTAACCTCGGTTTACAAATCTGTTACCTACTAATCTGTATCCTCAGTTAAGTAATATGTTCCCTCAATCCATTAATCTTTCCCCTCAATTTACTAATCTGTACATTCAGACTAATTTGTGACCTCACTTTACTAATCTGTATACTGAGTTTGCAATTTTGTATTCTCGTTACCTCACTTTACTAATATGTAACCTCAGTTTTGTAATCTTTTTCCCTCAGTTTACTAATTTGTATCCTCAATTTATAAACCTGTAATCTTAGTTTACTGTTACCTCACTTTAATAATTTGTACCCTCAGTTTACTACTCCGTTCCTTTACAGATTTTTGTTTACAGATGAGCAATCTGTTCCCTTACATATTTTTGTTTACAGATTAGTAAACTGCGGGTACAGGTGAGAAATGGGAGGGAACATGGTAAACTGCAGGTCCAGATATGAGTTCAGCAATGTGGTTCAATATTTTAGGAGCTCTTTTTGAATTGTTTCCATAATTCCATTCAATATTTTTTTTTTAAATAATTTTTAGGGAATATTTGCATGTGGTTTGCAATCTATTTCAGGATAAGAGACGGAGCATGGTTTAAATTTATATTATTTATTTTATTTATTGTATTTTAGTATTTTATTGATGGTTTGTTATTTTTATAGTTGGTGTTACTAGATTTGATATAAATGATAGCGTGCAGATCTTAATGTGCAACACTTAGGAAACACTTGTTTATAAAATGTGCAACAGAAATAAAGTGGATTTGATTGAGAAAGACTGTATTAGTGACCACGTGAGTTTTTTTTCATCACCTTATGCGTGTTCATGTTGATCCCCACCAGGAAGATGAACTCGGCCATGAACAGACTGCAGCACAGGTTCTTGTGAATGGTGGTCCTGGTGCTCTGGATCTCGCTGAAGAACCAGAAGGTGAAAATGCACATGGACAGACAGATGAGGGAGATGATCATCCCCAGCTGCGTGATCCGAGTCAGGACGGTTTGGTGGGCGACAAACTGGCACGTAAAGAGAAACGGATGGCGTCGTTATTTCCAGTTTCATTTGTGTTTTCACTTGAACATCAAGCCTTACATTGGCTCGCCCCGACGACATGAGGATAGCGAAGTGTGTGAGGTGGTTGCAGGTGCACGTGGTCTCGTTGCTGTTGACGTGCACGGTCTTGCAGCCGTGCGTGGCCCAGTGACCCTGCAGGCTGTCGGTCGTGTACTCCCAGAAGGCGCATTTGGTCACATCGGTTTTGAGGTCGACGGGCTTTGGAGGAGGAAAGGAAATAAAAAATACAGTTTTGGATACTTTGGAAAATTGGATACTCGCGGTACCGCATTCTGTTGTTGCAGTTTGGGTCTTAAGGTGGAATAGTTAAGTGAGATAGACTTAGACTTAGACTTGACTTTATTGATCCCTTTGGGATGGCTCCCTCTGGGAAATTTACATGTCCAGCAGCAATGAGAACAGATAATAAAATAAAAAAATAATTAAATCAATCAATAAATAAGTTATTACACCAGAGATTGAATTAATAATAACAATTAGAATAATAATAAAATGATAAATAAGAATTCAATCAATCAATAAATAAGGTTATTACACCAGAGACTGAATTAATAATACTAATCATAATAATAATAATAATAATAATAATAATAATAATAAGAATAAAAATAAAAATAAAATAAAAAATAAAAATTCATTCAATCAATAAATAAGATATTTAGGTGTTAAGTAAATTCTTTAAAGATGTAGTAGGGAGCGACTGAATTAAAATAACTTTCTTTTTATTTTAGTTATTAACTGCATGAATAACTTCAATAATACATCAATAAAAAGTAATATACTGTCAGAAACTTACTATAGTAAGAAAGTAAAAGTCCCATTGTAGTCATGACAGGAAACAATTAAAAAATGAGAAATGATTAAAAAAAAAAAGCAGGACAATTAAGATATAATTAAAAAACATTTTTTTCTAGAATAAAATCTTAATATTACGAGAAGAATTTTGTATAATTTGGTCAAGTACAAATACAGAACAAAACAAAAAGAACAATGTATTTCAACTCAAGTTGTCAGTTTGTGGAACAATCTGGATTATAAAACATCATCTCAGTCCACTTGTATTTTTTTTTTTAAATGTATAAAACCTCAATTACTGGAAAAATAAATATCATTTTGTTTAATTGTTACCATGGAAGCACCTTGACTGCTTACTGTCATTTATTTTGTATTATTATTATTTTTATTATTATTATTATTATTATTATTAATTTATTTATTTATTTTTCTGATCAGAGGCTAACATCACGTTTCACTTCTTTCTGCCCCTTTCATTTCTTTTTGAAAGAATGAAAAAATAATATAATTGAATTGAAGTTACACTATATTGGTATAAATTTGACAGTTATGTACTCAATGTTTAACACCATCATCAGTGTAGGAATAAGTGTAAATAAGTTATCATAAATTTGTTGTAACGAACTGCGTCCGCTTGCAATGAAGAATGCTTTGCTTTGCACTCACACTCACATAGCCTGGCTATTTGAATATGACTCAAAAGCTGAAGAACCACAACATCTAACGCAGCAGAATAGTTCTAGCCAGTCTGCTGAGGTCGCTTGTTTTCTGTTAAGAAATGATTGCAAACTTGACCACACATGTACTCAGCAATCTTCCACTCGCAAGCACAACACATAGACAAACAAGTACACTGTGTTCCAACTATGTCTTGCATTTGCATTTTTAGGGTTAGAACACCCATGTAACTTGGGGCGTGGAAAACAAAATAAATAGAGAGGGTGAGGAGAGGAATATTCAGCAAGTGCAGGAGTGAATTGTATCAGTCAGTTCCTCTCCTCTATCCTCGCGAGCCCTGAACTGAGTGTCTTCTCTCCTTTTTGTGTCGTGTTAATAGATGTCAAACAGGTAAACCTGACATTTGAATGTGACTGTATGAGCATTATTTATTCCCGGAACTGGATTCAGCCATTTACTCATGAATGTTTTACACATGTAGTATTGTGCAATTTGCCTTGTTAAGTAAATTTTTGTTAACTTTTTTCTTTTAATTGTAGCCCAAGTACTTCATAAGAATCCAAACGTTAATTGGCACAACAACAGATGCAAGTCTCGCAGTAGTTATTCTTATTGGTGTTTTGGATCTAATATTTTAAACTGAATAAAACTGCCGGGAAGCAATGTTTTAGTAAGGTGAAGCACAAAGATGCTTACTCCAGCAGAATGACCAGATATTAAGGGGTACACCCCCACAAAAAAGGTTCTGTGCCGCAAATTTGCAGCAGCAGCATATTGAGTGAGAGCCAGCGTGCCCGTTCATCTTTACCTCAACGTGCCTCAGAGTGAAGATGACATGGTCAAGCTGGTAAACGTCAGCAGGTTTGACGGCCGCTGCCACCACTTGGGAATTGACAGTGATTTCCCCCGTTTCTGCATAGCGCGAGTAGTCGGTGACACCCGGGTCGATGCTCGGCTTCAGGATGTCTCCCATGCTGTCATATCGCACAAACACCACTGACACGCTCTCTGATGGACAACACAAGTTGAGCGAACACATGGTTAAATCTCATTCTTTGGCTGTCTTTGCTGACGGACAAGGAGTGTCGGATTTCACAAAATTGACATTTGAAATGTGTCAACATCCAATATCTCATAAATATTTGTTTTTTTCCCCCTTCCATATTTGATGTAGTTAATCTTTTTATTTCATATTACCACATTTGATCAATTATTTCACCGATCCACATTGTGGTCAGTACCTCATTTTGAATTCATTGCTTCCTGTTTAACACAGGTCAAACTTTTTTTCAGTACAATTGTAAATATGTTGTGACTACAACACATCTTGACACATTGACTTTAAAGTCGCTGTAAACTGAAAGACTTTTCTTAAACCAACACGTTTGAGCTGCAAAATTGTATCCGCTTAAAGGGACAGTGTGTATTATTTAGTGCCATCTAGTGGTGAACTATTAGAATACATTTGTGGCCATTTTAGGCCACGCTTCACGAGGCTACCAATTATTATTTGGAGCGAGCAGCCCGACGAGGAGGAGCAGCTGGAGCGGCAAAAGAGTGGCTAGCAAGATGGAGCGGCTAGCAAGAACTAGCTGGAGCGGCTAACAAGAGCAGCTAGTGGGAGAAGCTTGCAAAAGCCTGAGGGACTTAGCCGCGACCATCTGCAGGCCCCAGAAGGTAAGCGGCGGTCGACCACTTTGGTCCGACACTAGCTGCCCAGCACCACCAGAGATGTTTGTGAAGTTTTTGTAGCAGAAAGATGGCGGCGAAACATGTCAACTTTCTCTAAGGCATGACACAACCTATGTAATATAATTAGCGATTACTAGACCTACAATTATATTAAACAATGTATGTTGATGTGATAGAACATATTTGTTTGCATATTATTGAAATTAATAGTTTTGTTTTTTTGTTTTTTTTTCTTAATGAATGATTATTTATTTATCACGAGATGGCGCTAAATAATACACACTCTCACTTAAAGCCTCCAATGTTAGTAATAGTCCAGCGGGTCATCGTGGGGATTTCCATGCTATGATGAGAGGTGCTAACCACCAGCTAGCATGTTAGCTAACAGGCTTCCAGGATGTAGCTTGCTCAGTGTACGGGCCATGGTGGCACCTCCTTGCTTGCCAAGTTAACTCATTCAGTGCCATCCCAGTAAAAAAAAAAAATCTGACATTTAGAGCTGTCAACGGCTGTGAATGAGTTAAATAATAACAAGAAGTTGTTCTGTAAATTAAGGGATCCAGAGAAGATGCATTTTTGGGGGTATGGCGTAGCTAGTTGTACATCGTTCTCAGTAATTGAACATGTTTTCAGCAATTATATGCAAACATAATGTATTTCATAACAGGTGGATGATTTCACTTTATTGGGTCTTGAATTAAGGTTAAGTAATTACTATTTTTTATGCTCTTAGATCAGTGGTTGTCAATTTTTTTTTTTCTACCGTCCATAAACTAGCATCTTTCTGTCATATAACCAAGATTAGACTCACCGTTTCTATCCTCCTTTGGTTTCATCTTTGGAGTTAGAGTCACGATGTCCCCTCCCATAGTGGATGACAATGTGGCTTTTTTGTGATTAGCATCAAAAGTGAACAGTCTCATTTCTGTTGAAGAGGATTAAGAGAGGTTAACATTGATTAACACTATTCAAAGTGAAAATAATGACCTTACCCATTTGTGTGTCTTTAATTTGAAGCTCATTGGACGATTGGAGGCTGCGAGCCAAGCTAAGAGCACTTTCTTCAACAGCATGCAGCAGCTTGGTGACGGTTCGTTCCCGGCGCTCCTCACTGATCCTGCTCCATGCTATCACCTCATCCTTCTCTACCAAGTTGTTTACCGCTTTCACTAATTTCTGTTGACAAGAGCATACTCCACAATCACGTTATGCTTGCCACAAATCCTGCAAGATAAGTGGCCGATCAGTGAGTAAGAAAAATGAAACAAGTGAGTGAGGATTACTGTGAGAGTTGAGTGGACAACAGCCGGTTGGACAGGCTGATCCTTTCCTTCCATGGCCAGCAACGACGCGGACCGGCTCAGGGCCTCGACATACGCAATCACTTCCACAGAGGTCAGATCCCCGGACGACTGCTGAGCAATTTCATTCAGTAGGCTTAGGGGCTCAGTCAGGTTGCTCATCTAAAAGGGCAGCAAAGAAAGCAAACTAACATTGCGTTCAGCGGGACAATTCATTTTGATTGGAGAAAAGATATAAGGAAGAACTAAGGTAGAAAACAGTGTGGGTTGTTTTTTTTGTTAAATTGGTTTCCACCTCTTCACCTTCAGACGCACCTGTAAAGTCTGATGAGCTCCAATATAAGACTTGAATCAAAAACAAGGATAACAAAGCTGAGTTTTGTTTGACACCGTCACAGAAGTAATAACTATTTTTATTATTGTTGTTTTGGTTTGCTGTAATGTCAACTCAAACTGAGATAGTCCTAAAACTTATCTTGTGTACCTAAATAAAGAAATCAAATATCAAAACTGAAAATGGTGTTAAAACACAATCCAGTGGTACCCTGAAGTTTGAATTTTTCATGCACCTTCAGACCAAAAACAATTCAAAGTGAATTATACTTGTAAAATCTATTCTGATCAGTGCACCGCAGTAGACATCAGTTCAACCATCATGAAACATTAACTCTGTGTGTCAGTTTTGCCTCTTCCTTTGTCCTTTTGTGACACTTTTTTGAAAGGATGGAGATGGAAAAGGATATCCACCAGAATTGAAGTAGATGTGTTGGTTCTATTAGTTGTATAGAGGACCAAAACTGCTAAAATAAATACATAAATAAAGGTTAAAATAAAAACTGTTATAAAAAGTAATATATAGTCCTCCATATGGTAGGTGTCTAATTTCGAGCTGTTGACTTGATAACACCCGTCCTGCATCCAGAATTTAATTAGCATATTCTGTGTTGTGCAGTTGAGACAATCTGTTGTTTTTCCTATTTAAAGTTAAGGTGCTTAATTAAAAAGTATCACTGAGTGAAGAATGACCTTTTTACAAAAGTCACTGTGTTTTATATTCGTGCATAATTAATTAAATTGATTTGCTGTTACTCGGACATGTGATATAAATGATCCAAAGTTAAGAAAGTGTTCCATTTTGTTTAACATAGTAATTGGACTGGCTAATTTTTGCATACAAAATTCTTTCAATTAATAATGTTACTATGTGGCGGTGTCTGATTTCACATTACTTACAATATTTACACAATTTAATGTTTAATATCAACTTTTCCCCATTCATTTTCAATGGAACACACATTGAACTTTTTCTCAATATCACTTTCTATGCCCACTTCCATACATATAACTTATCATCATTACCAGTTGTCTGATACTGCTCGATGGCACAGTTGGTAAAGTGCATTGTCCAGTACCCAGGAGGTCATAATTTATCTCTCAATTTATTTAATCAGCATTCCACATGCATTCAAATCTTAGCATTCCGCTATTAGCATTCAGCTTTCAGCATTCCCACACAATTTCTCCAGAAATTGGACTTAGTCTAGTGTACAATGTGGTTCACAAAGTAAATGGTTGTTGATGTGAACTTGTTCCACTATTCTCTTCATCTCATCCACTAAATAACAGAAATAGAATGCTGTTAAAAGGGAAATATAGGAAACATGTACTTGTTTTAGTATATGTGTAAATGTGGAATGACCTGGACAATGATATAAAACATTCATCCTCTTTTACCATAAGAAAATTGAAACACAACTTAGGAGATATGCACCTGATGATTTTGTGGCCTAGTTTCTTTTCAGTTTATTTCAGCGTTTGAAACTCTCTTGTACATGAGCAGAGGTTACGAGAGTTAAACCTGATAAAAATGTAAACAGGAACATAGTTTTCAAAAATTGTCTCAGGATCACACTGGAAATTATTCTTTTCTTGTAAAATGGGATGGGAATACCTTTCATTGCAAGTTTTGTAAATCATGTGGATATCAACCTAATTGGGTTTGCAATGTCAATTGTGTTGGTGGTGGGTTGTTGGACCCCAGTTTATAAGCTTTGAGCTTCAGAGGGAGTCCAATTTTCACAGTGAAATGATTGCTTACAAATCATTTTTGTCTATATTTGAATGCATTGTGGAAAACAAACAAACAAGGCCGGTTATTAGATCTACATAGCGCTTGCATTTCATGTAATTATATTGTACAGGGGTGCTAAATCAAGTGAGTAGTCATTTTGAGTCATTTTCAAACACAGTCCAATGCATTGCCATTGAGATCTGCAAACTTAGATATGATGATATGATGTGGTCACTTGCATCAAAAATACAGTTTCATGATTATCTGTTCGTTGTCAAGGAAGTCAATAAATCAGATCTGTTTACTTACATATTCAAGTGTTTTATTGACCGTCTGTGTGATGCAACCAACGTTGTCATGGCAGTGTTTTTGGGGATGATCTGAAAAATAACAATTCGAAAAATCAGCTAGAACATAGCATTGTTTCCATCATTTTCACCAGTCTGAACTTGATGCAACATCATCACTGGGCTGCGTATGAGCAAATGCGGCGAGCGTGCGTGCATGCGTATTCTTCCTTCTCATACTGACCTTTACATCTTCCACCTTGCTCGGGATGAAAGTGCTTAGTGCCAGAAGTTGGGATGTAATCACGCTGACAAGTGCAATAGAAAGATCCATTGATATTATGGCAGTGTGAGTTCGGTCCGCATGCTTGTCCTGCCTCACATTCATCAACGTCTGAATAATGCACACAAAGAGCTCACCTTCAGTTTCAAGCAAACACAATGCAATTAAAGGCGATTCTGCATATGAGAGAGCCAAGCACATAACATAACGTAATGACACATAATCAAATCTAAGCATTGTAATTGATAACTTGATTTCATTTGACATATCCTTAATGATGCATAAGGTGGACTACATGTTTTCATTATGTGTGTGGGCTGAGAACTACAGTTGCACATTTGCAACGAAGGTGTTGTTGTTCATGCTGCATATTGAGCCAAAGTTCTCGAGTGAATTCTCAGAGCGGCAGATGGGGAGGAAGCGAAAGGCCCGGGGAAGAAGCACCTCCAATGTGTTTATCCTCCATAGTTCAGTGAAAGACAAAACAGTTCGCACATTCAACACGCCGTTCCAGCAGCTAACACCCAACAGCTGTTCACACGCGTTGAGAAGGTAAATCAGTCATTTGCAAATACATTACCATAATGACACAAAGGAAATCACACATCACAACATCAGTTCAAGTTCTTCAGGCTTTATTTAATGCTGTTGCTAATATTCTCAATTACCATTTTGGGTTGTAATCACCTTAATCCTCAATTTCAATGCCATTCTTGAAGTCATTAAATTATTTGAACTACTTTAATGATAACTAAAAGCTACTCGACTTTTAGGACATAAGCTAATTTTCTAACATTAACTATTGTTTTTTTGTTGTTTTTTTTGTTTTTTTTTCCTTGCAAATCAACCACTTGGATAATAAGAAGTCTTACAAATATTTTCCCCGTGTGTATTAAACAATACTATCATGCTGTCATATCATACCACACCCATGATTATACCGGTATCATTTTTTGACACCATACAAAATTGCCAGACTAAGCAAAGTTCCTTGCAGCTGGTCATACACTTAAAAGTCAACAAATAACGAGAGGCGGAACACTTCCTAGTTTTAGTCCATATGAAAAGAAGACCAAATGGTAAATAAATAACTGACTTAGTTACATATTGTGGAGCTTCGACCATTCAGTGATGCTTTGGTTTAAGCAAAAAACAAGCAGCTCTAACAAATCTGATGCAAATAGCTGTTTGTTTTGATTATTTTGATGATATCAATTAACCACCCATTTTTATCCCTTTCTGTCGGCGGCCATTTTGCCATTTGCTGTTGGCTGAAAACGACATGAGAGTTGTTCAGGATTCAGGGACCAACCAATCATGGCTCAACTTGTGAACGTCACATGACCAAACTCGGAAAACGGATGAGCCGTTATTGGTCATTCCCTGAGACCTGAGCAACTGTAATGTCATTTACAGTTGACAGCAAGTGGTAAAATGGCCGCCCTCTGAGAGCGATTAAAAACAGATGGATTTTGCTGCTTTATTCATATTCAACAAATACTTTGTACAATATTAATCAGAAATATGTGTTTAGACTAGTGGGGCTGCATAGAAAATATTATTGTAAAGAATATTTTTGGGTTGACTTCATCTTTGAGTCTGGATAAAGTGAAGATCAGGAGAACACTTGTAAATGTTATGTCTGGGTCACACCAGGGTTAAGTTTGGGTTCATGACCTGTTAAGTTTGGGTTCATTGACCTCAAGTGTCTGTTTTGAATTGATGTAACAGCATCTAGTTTCAACTGGTTTTAAGCTATGTGATGTCAGGAGCTATGTGATGTCAAGAATCTTTAATCCTTTACCTGGTCATTTGAACTGAGGTCAAGTGTCTGTTTTGAATTGATGTAACAGCATCTAGTTTGAACTGGTTTTAAGTTACGTGACATCTATGTGATGTCAGGAGCTTTGTGATGTCAATCTTTAATACTTTACTTAGTCAAAACTAATCAGATCGATTCACGGTCTGTAGTAGCTGTCTGAGAAGCGTGTTTGTCAGATTATTACCACTGTTCTTCTGTGCAATGCTCTTTGTTTCTCATCTAGTCAAGTTTGTTCCACGCCTCTGGATGTGAATAAATAGTTAAAATCTTATTTGTGTCTGTGCTTTAGGATCCAACCTCAGCACGTAACACTAAATTTGAAGTTCTGTGCACTTTGCTACGGCTCTTCAAGACTTCCAGTTTCTTTGTACTTCTTTGTTCTGTACAACATGCATGATTAAAAGTACATTTTCAGAATGTACCATTATTACCTATGCACTCAGTGCCATCATTGGTCTGGAACTTGGCCTGTCCAGTTGAAGTGTAACCCGGCAAACACGTACAGTAGTAACTGCCCATTGTATTGGTGCAGTTGCCTTTGTTGCCGCAGATGTTCGTCACATTCTGGCATTCGTTGTCATCTGTGGCAAGAAGAGACAAACAATACAGTTACTTGGGAAACCATCTCTGAGTCAGTCACTTAACTGGTTCATGAAGAAGACAACAGAAAACAGCAGGAAGTACCAAGTTGATGTTTCAAGACAAGCTATACGTTTTGGTTTATTTAGGCTGACTCCAGCTGGCAGAGACAGTTATTAGAGATAGTCAAAAACCATTGTTGGCAATCTGAAACAAAAACAATGACATAAATTATGTTTGTGGTTGTGCCACCAGGTATACGCACCTGACGTAATTTCAAGATTTCATCATCATTGATAGTTGTATTAATGGCTAGCTTAGCAGAGTACATTACATTATCCAGTTCATCGTCAAAAGAGCCTGTCTCTGCCTTTAATCCAAGCAACCGAAGATTCAATCTCCTTCAGTGACTGCCTTCTTAGCTATAGTATGGAAATTGGTCATCGACATAGCCTGACAGATTCTATGTCAAAAAGCATCAATCATCAAAAGAGTCAATCATTGGTAGACTGGACTCATTTACAAACTATGGTGGTATGCTAGATTAAGGTTCATTTCTATCTCCAGAATGAATTAGTCAGTCCCTCAATGATAATGTTAAATGTCTACATTTACGCTATGTCTATTTTTCAATTCACCTGTCGAAAAGTTTAATTACAGTTGACATTGGGTCTCTCTCTTCCAAGCAGTTTAACTCCAAAGCATTCATCTTTATGACTTGACATTTCACATAATCCAAGTACCGTATTTTCCGCACTATAAGGCGCACCTAAAAGCCTTCAATTTTAGCTGACCATGCGCCTTATAATCCAGTGCGCCTTATATATGGATCAATATTGAGCCGCAACAGGCCTCGCTGTCAAGACGCTATCGGTGACCCTGCACGATCGGTGATGCGCATGCGCGGAAAATCCCGCCATCTTGGATCGCTAGCTAATACTAATACTTTACCTCAGTGAAAATAATAAAACAGCTGTTTATTCATTTTGGGAGTGAATGGAGTTGTCAGAAAGCTGTTTTTTAATATATTAATAAAGTTTGACTGACCTATCTGACTGTTTTGTTGACGTTCCCTTTAGCGCAACACCATCTAATGGAAACATAACGTAACCCCAGCCTCTACTGTAGCACCTTATATATGGAAAAAGTTTTAAAATATGTCATTCATTAAAGGTGCGCCTTATAATGCGGTGCGCCTTATAGAGCGGAAACTACGGTATATAGTATTTGTCTTGGTCAAATAACATTGAAGGGTTTGTTTCAGAGTGGTACCAAGCCAATTTGAGATTACTACAGCGTTTGTCACTCAAATGAACTCGTGACATCATGGTGAAGTGTCCTATTATTGTGGTAACTGTGTGTCAAAAATGTGTGAATTGACTGGTAACTAGGGATCGTTATATGTTATATTTCATTGTTTGAGCATTTGGCTTTTGCTACGTGTGATGGATTGCTAATTTCAAGTTTGTTTATTGTGCAACGTTTTACTTTCTTTTCTCTCTTGAAGGGAAGAATGCACACCATTCTAACTTGAATGTGCATCTCACAAACAGGCAAATGAAATGTATCAAATGGATGGATGCTGTGTAAACATAGGATTCGCTGAGTCATAAACAAAACGGTTTTTGTTTTGACTTGGAGGAATGTTCTTACAAATAATTACATGCAACGTCCTTGTTCGGGAAGATTTTAGGGTTGTGTGTTTAATCGTACTTTAAATACTATTAATTTAACAGCCGATCTTTGACTAGAATTATTTCAGCTGATGTTGACGTAACCCGCCTCTGTCCATGCAATTTACTGGAACTGACTTGAATTTCCACTGTTGTTTTCATGTGTCTATGTATGACAAATACTGTGTCTTTCCTCTCGTCTGTACTTTATGCACAAAGGTTGTCCAAGAGGGGATATCCTGCATTCTCATGAGAGGTGACTAGGATTCAAAAGGGAAATACCTCGCAGCGTGCACAGGATGCTCTAGCAGTCGCTCTGACACAAGTATCACGCCTGCGTGCTCACTTTCATGTTTCATCTGCAGCACCATTGAAATAAAAAATGGGTTTTCTCTGTTTACGTGACAAAAACAGCAAGGTTCAGCCCTAATAGCAAATTTATAGACTGAACTTTATTCAACCTTGTTTGTCCCAGAATCATCTGTCGTGTTTATATGTGGTGTGAAGTTGAATTTACAGCACTGTGAAAAACACTTGGGACACCATTAGATGTGTTATATTAGCAATGTAATAATGCTAATGCATAAATAGATAAAATGTCACCAGAAGTAGAAGCTCCTGAGTGAGCGTGCTCAATGTGTTTATGTGGTTGATTGTTCTCCTATTTTTCAGTAAAGTGATGAAAAGTGCCTAAGCAAAATGGCTCTTCTTTCCCACATGGAAGCACATTACAATGAGTACACTGTGAAAACATAAAATTATTGTTATAAAAAACCTTGTTTTTCTGTGATGGGATGGGCAAGTACCGATACCCGGCCTTATTTCAAGGTATCGGTATTCGCAATGGCGACCTCTTGTGGCGGTTTTACGATTAAGAACAATAAATTAGAAGAAATGAACATTACAATTAATTTCATACAATTTTAAGTAAAATTATATTGTATATGTCTTTCTTTAAAAAAAAAAAAATTCTTTACTTTTTTTTTTGGGGGGGGGGTTATTATATGTATGAAAAAGTACTGGGGGTATCAGTGATTTAATCAAGAAAGGAGTACTCGTACTGATATTGGTCTGGAAAAAAAAAAAAAAAATTATCGAGTATCCTACCTATTACCCTAACCCACGATAGAAAATAATACTTAATTGTATGTTTCATTGGGAAACATTCTAAACAGTGCAGGAAGATATAATGACTGTAACTGAGGCACCAAATTTCTGTAACTTGAAATTTTAGCACCTAGCCACCAATTTCATACACACCTCCATCGTAATGTGCTTGGTTGATTCAAGTTTAACATTACTTGTAGTTGATTAAAAAAAAAAAAAAATGAGACAGGCTGATTCAACCCTATGAATTTGTAAATAAGAGAGTTCTAAAGGTGTATCCTTGTATTACTCAAGCTATAGTTATTGTGTGTGCTAGGATGTTTACTTTGGAAGCATTTACACACTAAAAACACATCATGAAGACCAACATAATGTTGCAAAGCTTGTAGCATTTCAATGATATTCATCATAGTGAACAAGATAAAAAATTAAAAATAACTAGTTAATGTGAAATAACTAGCTTAAATGGACAATTAGCGCAAACTTACAAAACATTTAAATGGCTCACTGTTTTCAAACTCAAACTCTAACCAACCAAATGTCCAAACTGGGCCCTTTCAATTGGTGCACTGTTCACCTTTCACCTGCTACCTTTTCCTGATACCCACCTGCACCTGGACCATAGCTAGCTACTTCCTGCCTGGAGCCAGTGCCAGCACTAAAATGTCAGAGAAGCTTCCATGACAAAAACTTCTGGAACGAAAAGATGTTTTCCATGTCAACCACCAATCTGAAGGCAGCTCTTTGAAGCAGAGGTAATACACTGACTCGGCGCTAAGTTGGCTAGCTTTTCATAACTAAAACATGCAAGCTTTTTTGTCCAAACTGTAGCTTTGTTAGTACACTGAGCTGGTAGGCCTACCGGGTATAGAAATCACATTATTGTTTGGGCTTGACTAAAGTCAAAGATCTCCTAGTTAAATCTACAAATAAGCAAACCCTGTTTGCTGAATTACTTTCAGTTTCTTACTGTTTGTAAAATGAAAGTCATGGTCTGGTCAAGCTTCTGTAACCGTTTGACTGCTTGTGACACCAGCAATTATGACATTAATGAGACTATATTATTTTCTTTTTGACAAGTTTATGTTTTATTTTAAAGCAGACTCTGCTGAGTTTTTGACCAAAGAGAGCTGGTTCATTTTTTCATTTTTTTTTCATTTTTTTTATTTGCACTTACTGTATTTTGCTAAATTTCCTGCATACATATCAAAAAATCAAGCTGCTGTACTACTATTTGTTTATAGTGCACTAACTCTCCCAATTCACACTTCTCTACTAATTATTCAACATTTTTCAAAAAAGTAATAATATAAAAGGGAACTTCACACTTGAAGTTAATGTGAAGCAAGATGAAGAGAAGTGAAGAGATTCTACTATATTTAACTTATTTAACAATATTAATATATAAAATGACCACTTTTCATGGAATTAAATAGAACAGGCCCCTTGTTTAACTTTTCAATCTTAATCATTTTTCAGCCCATTTGACACATGCTTTGAAAGGGTCCACTAGCATATATATGAAAATTTCAAATAGCTGCAATTATTATGTGTTTTAATAATCAGACAACCTACCAGTAATTTGTTAAATGTGAGATTTACGACATTTTAAAATGTCAATAAATATAAAACATGCACACAACACTATCAACAGTAGAATTATTCACCACATGCATATAATTGTGTATTGCTATTTACCATTGCAAAACGTGGTCCCATCTCCGGTATATCCATGGTGACAAAAGCAAGCCTCGTTGGAGCCATTCAAAGCCTTGCATGATGCAAGTTTGTGGCAAGATTTACAAATGTCAGAGAATCGGCAGGGATCCATCATACTGGAGAGCCATGCTGTACGGGCACAAACACAACACTGTACCTTTGAAAATGGACCACAGCATTTTAGTCTCTGTATTGGTGTAACGTACATTACATAAGTTGGTTGAGTACAGTCTGGTAATATTGATAATATTTGTTAAAGTTAACATTCAATCCCATTAAATTTTGCTTGATTCACATACCTGCCAAAAGTACTAGTTTCATCGGTGACCACAGCGAAGACTTCATAATTGCACCGGTTCTGAATTTGGCTTTTAGGAGACTGTGCTTAGTGGGCTGGCTTCTGACGTCGTCCATTTCCTTGCATCACTTTTCCTGTTTCCCTAAACCTGGCCCTTCCTGTCTTGATCTTTAATCTGCTTCTTACAAAAAAAGACTATAGCAGCAAAGTCCCTTGTGTACTTAATACTCTCCACGAAGTGCTTCTTCACTTTACTACAACGACTATACAGTATACTGTGTAATGTTTCGAAGCATTTGTCTTTGTATTTCTAGTCTTCCTGTGGTTCATGTTGCCCTTTGGAAAGCCTCTGTTGCCATTGTTCCAATCGTCCAATGAGGTTTTACTCAGGACATAACAACTCAGACTATGGCTGGAGTCAAGGATGACCTCCTCCCTTCCGCAGATAAATTTACATAACTCCACTGTTGCCATCTTCAACGACACAAGCCCGAGTGGGTAACTTAACAGTGTCTTGTCATCTTGCTGCGTTTTCATGACTGGACAAGATCTTAGCTGCTCCTATTAATAATTGTAGTTAATTGTATTTGCTGACATTTTCATACAATTTAGCAATATGCAGCAATTTCATGACATTTTCAGTATATTATTATTCAGAAATGTCTTATTATATGAATATTTTTTCTTTATCATAATATTAGTGTTGATTTAAAAAAATGAATAATCAATATCGAATTGATTTTCCTTTTTGAGCGTGATATTGATTAAAAAAAAAATTAATCGATTATTTTAATAGCGCATTTTCCCATAAATTAACAAGAAATTTTTTTTTGTATCTTACGGTTTTCTTTAAATTTACTGGGCTCATGAATTATTTAAGTATTTTCTTACATTTATGAAAACCTGACTTATTTCACTTTATGACAATTCAAAATCTTTCCAATTTATATTCATTGAATTGGAATTATGAAAACATTTTCATCTCATCCATACTGAGGTCAATTTTTGTATAACACTTATTTGATCAAAATGTGTTATTTTTATAAATAAAATAAAATAAAAATCATTTAACCAGTTACTGCCTTTGCAAAATTTAATTTGGAATATAATGTTTGTGGAAGTGTTTTTTTTTTTTAATTTTTTTTTTAATTATTATTATTTTTTTTTATCTTGATGTTTAAAAAGGATTCACGTTCCATAATTGATCAATATCGGACTGAACGCTTGTGAATTAAAATCTAATCAATTGAGGAAATTTGAATCGATAACCAGCCCTAATAATATTAAAACATAAAAAAGTATTATCTTACCTACAATACAGTCTTAATAGATTTCACATTGCAGCATTTTGGTGCCTAAGCGGGCTACATTTTAATTTAGGTCCAAAAATAATCTGTTTAGTGATCATTCAAAATTTAGTCAATCATGTGAGATTCAATGTTGATTTGATTAATCTGAAAAAAATGGAAACAAAATGGAGTCCAGTGCACTACCAGGTTGCAACCAGCAGAGGCAGTTTACTCAGTCTGAACTAGTTTGTGGTCTAAAGCAGAATTGCCTAATATTTATTGGGCCAAGGCACCAATTTTACACCGGTGAACATGAACTTATGTCGAATAAAAATAAAAAAAAGTCAGTCATATTTCATTTTTCAATGAAGCAGGCTTCAGTGAATGTGAAACGGAAACTGATGGGGTTCAGTTCCTCCAACAAGTTTTAGAACCACTGCTTTAGTCACTGTACAGAACAGCCTTCAACAGACTCTTTCTGGAATATTTCTGTGTAATGCTAATAGAGTCCACATGTGAATAGAGCCGGTTATTGTTTGGAGAGTCCTCAGCCGCTGCCACCAAACCCGAACAGTCCAAACATCTGCGGGTGAAGAAGAAAGGTCACGTCTGCGTAGACGGCTACAGAAAAGCGCCAGCGTGTTGTGGTTGAAAATACAATTTCCGTCAACCTGTAACCACACATGTTGCTCGTTTAGTGGCAAAGTGTTGCATTTGTCCCATGATTTGTTCGGCTGAGTACCAAATAAGAGTTCAACTGTTATGTGAAAAAGTCTCCCAAAACTTCTGGGCTATTTAAGTTGCACCATTTTATTACATCATGTCTGCTGCACGATTAAAATCAGATTAGTGTCGACTGGTGGAAACTCTAATGGCTTAAAATGCTAGCAAAACAATGAACTGCTATGTACTTTATTTACTTTTTGGTCACAATTAATGCTCATGTGAAACTGGCAGAACTCATTAAGTCATTTTTGTTTTGATGGCTTAACTTCCCCAGACTGTTTTTCTTGACAAACTTAGCCAGCAGATATGTTCTGAGTATAATTGTGTTTTTGTTTTTTTTCCCTCTGACTTTTTAGTGTGAAACACTACTACTGTGAAACAACTAATGCAGTGGAACCAGGTGTGACTATAATGAACTTTCTGTAAGGTAAGATGCTTTTTTTTTTTTTTTTGCTTTGTCTGAGCTACATTTATATCCACCCAGCCTATGAATATTAATGCTCCAAATTGATGTGTCAATGCATCATTTACGTGGAGGAAGTTAGGAAACAGGTGAAATGAAATGTGAGCTCAGTAAAGACAAGTAGCCATTCAGGTGTAACTGGGGTCTTTTTATACCCGACTTTTTCGCTTACAAACACATTCATTGATGAATAGTCTCCCTTGGAGAACTTCTTTGTTGACTTTATTGCAATCTGTGGAGGCGGTTTGAATTGCTTCGGCAAGGCGTAGAGTTTGCTGAGAGAGGCAGCTGCATTGAATGGCACTGTTAGAAATGCTCGGAATTACTGTCCTGGGAAAGAAACTGGGTGAAAAAGACATCTGAATGTCTCGCTCCGAATTTCTCCTAAAACCATAAGGAAGGAAGTGATGTTGACTCGAACAAACCTGGTCTGATTGCACCCTTGCACTATGCTTTTTCCTCTTCTCGGGTGTGCTCGGAGTGAGTGAGAAGTTTTTAAAAGCTCCCATGAGAGCTTCATAGTTCGTATTGTAAAAAAAAAAAAAAAAAAAGAATACCTGAGAGGAGTGCGGAGACTTTGCTTTCCCCTGTTATTGATATGGAAATTCTGACTCCGAAGTGGCAGAATTTTGCACAGGTTTGACACGTGACTGCTGTTTAGGCAATATCGAGAGCTGAAGTGCAATGTTCGCTGGGTAATCTGTTTTGATACTTGGCAGACGTGATGTGGGCCTTATGGTCCGCCTGATGGGAGGACTGTTTACTGGGCCACAGATGGCCGCAACTCTCTCTCATAAAACAGGGAGTGCTTTATTATTCCAACACCCAAGGTTGAAAAGTGAGCATAGTTTTGTGTTCCTTGCTCCTGCTAGCTCCTGTGTGAGTGGAAATCAGTCTCGCATTGTCTTCACATTTATGCAAGATATTTGGATGGAATTAACAGAATTAAGATAATATTGCAAAACCCCTAAAAATGCTCCTTTTTTCACTTGCATCTTAAATCATATTTTTTTTTTATTGAAATCTAATAATAATAATAATAATAATAATAATAATAATACAATGAAAAAGATTTAAACCATTTTTGCCACATTGCATCAGTTGAATGCTGCTCCTGGTATGCCTGCTTTGGCCACATGGGGCAGTATAAAGGTAGACATTAAAAAATCCCTCTTGAGTTATTTTATTATAAATACCACTGGGCCGGATACAGCTTGCAGTGATATGATTGGCTGCTGCTTGCAGTCCTGCTTGGATGCAGCTACCAATCACATTTCAGTGGGCGTAACTCCGGTGGGATTCAGTTGTCACCAGTATTGGAACGTTACTTTAAAAAAGTAATTAGTTATAGTTACTCGTTACTTGCTTTAAAAAGTAACCGAGTTAGTAACTGAATTACACTTCATAATAAAAAGTAACTATTTTCACTACTTAAAAAATGTTTTATATCAAAATAATTTGGATTTTATTTTTTTATATTATTATTATTATTATTATTATTATTATTATTATTATTATTATTATATTTTTTTATACAAGGAATTAAAATTATGTCCAGGCTATAGCGCTATGACGCCTTGGGATCTCGCAAACCTACACGCCATTTAGACGATGTGGCTCTCTCTGGCTGAATTTAAAGGGAATGAGGGGAGCCGCTTCGATTGGCTAGGAGTCATCTGCGTTCCCTCCTACTAAGGCCCCCAAGGGGGCAAACATTGGCACTCGTCTCGGAAAATACCAAAAGAACGAAAACTCCATTCATGCACACAGTTGAGACTAAAGTTTCACTGGGCACAAAAATAGGGCTTGCAGAGTGTATTTTGATTATTAATACAGACACTATGACAAACCGTTTTCTAATTAGATGTGTGAAAAACATTAATTGTGCCCCATTGCAATACCGTGTGGCAGTCAGTCATGTTTTGTTTTGTTTTCCCTTAATGTAGTGTACTTTTGTAAAATCTAAATGATTAAAACTGCAACTTGTGTATTTTACTTAATTTATTTATTTTTTTCATGCGAATTCATGAGGCATTTATTGTTTTTGGTCATAAAGTTGTGGATTATTGATTGTCGACCAGTAGTAGTTTCAAAATGAAATCGCCCATAAAAGATTTCTATGTTGGATTATATCTAAGACATTTTATAGTGTTAACATGAATATGAACCTTTTTCGGTGAAAAACAAACAAACTGATGATGTTAACTTTTGACACTATAACTAATATTTTATATTTAGTATTCAGCACTGTGTAAAATTTCAATTTCTAAGAGTTTTGTTCTAACACTTTGTCACAGTGTTAAATGTTTAACACTTTCAAAAGTGTTATTTTAAATCAAACTAGAGTGGTCTCAATGACCTACTTCTGAATTTTCTTCGTACTTGCCGTTGGTGCCGGGTAAAATATAAAACCGTAATTGGTATGGTCATAGTTGAGTATTATTATTGACACTGAAATTTCTATATGTTCACCAATGTTACATGTTTTCATACATATTTTCTTTTTTCCTTCAAATAATAATTCATTCAAATGAAAAAAAAAGTGCATTAAAAAACAGGTCTGTTCTTGTTAGTATACACAAATTGGGATTCAAAAGATGGTAGTTTGGCCAAAGTTAGGATGCAACTTATAAATAGTACATTTCCTTCATGCTTGAATGCTTCACAAAAGAAATTGTCCC
Organism: Festucalex cinctus; assembly: GCF_051991245.1. Lineage (NCBI taxonomy): Eukaryota > Metazoa > Chordata > Actinopteri > Syngnathiformes > Syngnathidae > Festucalex > Festucalex cinctus. The sequence goes on from NC_135420.1 coordinate 15,210,943, forward strand.
GACCAGGATTGAACACAGTTGAATGATCCTATCCATATTCCCAGTTTTTTCCCTCCCACATTCTGGAGCCACAAGTGTTACTGATTGGGGCTTTTTTTTTTTTTCTTTTTTCTTTTTTTTTTTAAACCACCAACCTCTTGTTAGTTTAACCACTGGAACAAAATGACACTATGAACAGAGCTTGTGTTCTTTCAGGATACAGTACATGGTGTCCTATGCTATGAGGTTGTGACATTTACTTCTATATTTTTTGAAATACAATATTAAATAGCATAATATGCATTATTTTATCTAGTTTAACTTGTAGGCTCATATGATATTTGGTGAGTGAGAGCATGTTGCATAATCCAATATGAAGTGCACAAACATTAAATATGTTACTTTTTTTGCTGCATCATAATCCTTCCATAAAATCCCCAGCTTGTTTTTGTGCTTTCGAAATAATTATTTGTGATGATGTTAAAAACTGCATTGATGTATGACGCATGATGTGTTCTAACCTTTGGTGAGATTGATTTATGCAAACTTAAAGGTGAAGCCATCGGCACTGTGTACGCCACCTCCCTGTGAGGCCGATTCTGAATTTATAAAATTTCGAGGAGCTTGATAATGTAATTTGGAGTGGCCTTTTATAGGTTAGGTCACCTGCAGCGTTCCTTGCAAATTGAATAAAGAACTGTAATAGAAAAAGGATGTCAGGTGGGCTCCCTGCTTATAAAATCATTAACAGCAGTGTGTCTTTTCTCGTAAAGGAGCTCATTTATTCTGAGGGAGAAATGTTATGAAAGTGTAGGGAGCAACTCAATTATGTTTTCGTTAGCGGTTACCTCAGAATCACGACAGCACAGGTTAACAGTTGTATGTGTACATCAGCTGTGGGAGCTAATAGGTTTAGTTTTAAATTCCTTGCCAACTATGTGACTTAAATCCTGTTCTAACGACCTTTTTAGCAAGCTGGGATCACAATGTGTAGTATATACTACACTCGGGATAATGCCGACATTGGGCATTTTGACGAATATCGGTATCGGCCTTTCCTAACAATCTGATGAACGATATAAGCGAAGTGTAAAACCATTTTTATCTCAGGGAACTATTGATTTAAAATTTCAGTTAACTTTATAAGAGATGCTGGCTGACCATGGGAACCTTCTAAACCATTTGTTTTTGTTCGACATTAAAAGAAAGAAATGTGAAAAGGTATTTTAACATTTTGGAAAAACATGTTTACTGTAGAAAACTATAGAAAGCTATGGTATAAATAAATAAGTAAATAAATAAATAAATAAATTGATAAATAAAACCTTAAATACATTTTGAAAAGTCTGAGTCTTGTTCAATAAACATGCTTCAAGATATTACAACAGAGTCAAGATTGGCATTTTTTTTTTTTTTTTAATTTTGACAGCCAACATTTTCCCCCCAATTTTACTGAAAATGAATATCAGCTGCAAATATCGATTAAGGGCCCCCTTGACTACTAATAATCAGCCCTGAAAATAACACATCGGTTCATCTCTACACTACACCATTCTGTCTATCACATCAGCGTTAATAAATAAATAAATAAATACATATATATATTATGTTTGCAAGATCTCAATGTTATTGAAAATGAGGACAAATTTGTGACACATTTTATCAGGTAAACATGAAGTAGACGCACAATAATTTTGTTCAACTTTCGGGGCGTTCATCATTCGAGGTTCCACTTATTTGTCTAATTCTAATCCCCTAAAATCTTGTTCAATGCAAGGAGGGAGGCTTTGAGACACAGGAGGTGGTATGGGGATAAATAGTGCGACCCCCTGCCTTGGTCCCATGCTGATGGCTTTGTTTGGGTCATATCATAATAATAATGCTGCAGCTAGGTCAAATCCTCTCGCTCCTTCCACACAACTCCCGGCGTTCTCAGCAGGACTTGGGCCATGTACAGCAGGAGGTAGAAAACCCTGTCTAATCCCTTCAATGCTTTTCAAAATATCTATATTTCCTCACTGATTACTGCAACGGGATTTATTATGGCGCTGGTGTGGGCTCTTTTTCATTGGCCGCATAATTTATTTTTGCTGCCATGGAGATTGAGAACACTATAAAAAATGGCTGTCAAGTTGCTTTCTTGCACTTGTTACTGTTTTGTTGTTAAATTTTAATATAGCCTCGCTATTTTATAAAACAGTCCAGATTTTGGATGACCAACATCAATTGCCGTAGGACAAATGGGCGTTTCGGGCTGAAGCAGTTCTTGACTCCTGACTTGACATTGTAGCATTGTTTTTGATATTTATTGCATCATAGTGATCATATAATATATTGGCAATGGTGGAAATTACTTGTGCGTTATTTACTGTTACAGCTATTTACTACATACAGGCAATGAATACATTATGAATACATTATGCCAAATTTTATTTCCCCTGTCGCTTCATTCAAAAATAAGAAATATTTTACACACTGTCATCTGCTTATTATGATGTCTAGTGCCGCAGAGCCTACAATTCCCTCTGTGCATTATACTGTATGTTCCTGTTCATTAGTGCAATGCATACTATATATGTGTACAGCCAATGCATTCATCTCTATTGTGACCATTTTTTTTACATTTTTTTTTTTTAAAACAAGGTTTAATTGAAATTTTTTTTTTAATGACCTTATGCTCTAAATACTTTTTATAGTTAGGGTATATTATTATTATTATTATTATTATTATTATTATTATTATTATTATTATTATTGATAATAATAATAATAATAATAATACTTGTTTTTTATTTATTTTCTTTTTTTTTAAGAAAAGACAACATGAACAAAATGATCCTTTTTCCCACCAGTCTACAAAAATATATATAAATAAATAAATAAATAAATAAATCATAAAAAAAAAATATATATATAAAATATATAAATATATAAATATACAGAGTAAAATTGAGACTTGGTTCCAAACAAAAGACACAGCAATGACATACCATCATTTTTGTCCAACCTTAGTTAAAAATGGCAAAGGAAAGGTTTTGATTTTTTTCCAATATTTGAAGAGAATTGTCTTCACTTTGACCTTTCAGAAGAAAGCTTCGTCTGCTGTTTATTTTTTTTATTATTTTTTTTCCCCTACCTCTTTCAGCCGTGTCAGGGACTGTCCTCGAGCGGTCATCCAATCTGCCCTGCTGACATGGAAGAGAGCTTTTACTGGCCTCTTTCAGACAGGAGAACCACAAACCACTGACAGTCGCCATTAATGTGACTTCTCTTACATTGTTTGGGGGGGGGGGGAATAAAACAAAAAACAAGATAACCCTTTCAACGTACATTCATACGAACGTAATAGCACAGCACAAACAGCCATGCCAGCTCCTGAGCCATGCCACTAAATCTTGATTATATATATATATATATATATATGTATATATATATATATATATAGTTATTTCATGAACACAAGCTGATAGTGAGCAGTTTAAGCATCCATGCAAAATTAAACACTTGTTTTTTCGGATCGGGAGAAACAGATGTACAGTAAGCTGCATGCTCACGAAGGAGTCTTTTCACTCAAAGGTCATTCAGGATAAGAGAGGAAGAGAAGGCACACCTCGTCACTTTTTGAAAGACTAAATGTTGCACGGAAATAGACCACTGGGACACTCAAATGACTCCAAGGGCTATATCGGCGTGCACTTGTGGTCGACGTTATTTATTTATTAATTTGAGGCCTGTCTACTGACACATCTGAGTGGTCTAATTGCTGCGAATTGACACCGGTTACTCTCCATAATGGGAGCTTGGGAGTCTTTCCTGACCGCAGTTCATTCAGCTGCCCCTTGCTGCATCTTAACTGCCCTTAAAATGTCTGATTGCAACACAGGAACTGAGTGTGCATTGCGGGCGGAGACAGGATTATCAGTCTTTGTTGTATGACTGTGTCTTATTATCCTGACCTCTATTCACATTGGGCCCTCAAGAGTGTCGCTCCCAGCCGCACGGCCAACAAGCCCGTCTCCATCCAACAAGTGAACTGGAGCTCTCGCCCTGTCCCAACGCACTTTACGGCTCCAACACCAAGGAAAAAAAAATAAACACAGCTGAAGGTAAGGCTATTTAATCCCTTTTGCAAGAGATAAATTGGAGTGCTATCTTTTATTGTTCAAACTGGAGAAGAATTTTTTCCCCCTCTCCACTTTTGGCACGACAAGTCGCAGGATTTGCATTTCTATGAACAATTTAGGCCCAACGTAGCAGACCAGGTTTGAGCTGATTCTACTGGTTGGTTGTGGTGGCCTTCACTACTGCACCATTCCTCTCTCCTGTTGTGCTGTTGTAGTCTTGAGAAATTTGAGTTATTAAATGTACTTTTGCCACATAAGGGAGGTTATCACGCTGACGAATCTATCGGAGATGCTGTTTTTTGCACTGCACAAGTATTATTATTATTATTATTATTATTATTATTATTATTATTATTATTATTATCATTATGTAATTAAATAGACCTTTCTGTCAAAACCATTTTAAATCTATTTTAATCACGATCAATAGAATAAATGTGAAAAATCTTCACGGACTGAATTCTGCTTTTGACTTAGTATCCATAAAATTTGGCTTTACAGTACATGTCAGGATTTCTTTTGGCCGATCAGCGATTAGTGAGTTTGAAGAAAAAAAAAAAATCTATTCAAAAAATGCCACTATATGCATTTAAAAAAAAATTATGACTGGCCTAGCCCTACGAATAGTGAAAATCCATGTATAATTTACACCAATTGAAATGCATGGAGGAAAAAAAAAAATCAAAAAATGCTGATGAACATTAAATCATCATTGACCAATCATCTAAATTAAGACATGACAGACGATCACCAATTTTGCATTAAAACAAAATATTACCCGATCCCGATCCAGCCGATCAAATCAGTGTAAAGTCTACCGTACTAGAAATACATTCTAATACAAATAATGAATTCATAAAGTTGATTTCCATGCTGTATCGATGTTGCCCGTGTACGTAATTTAATTTTCATATAAAAGTGAGATAAATTTTTACCTTTATTTTGTATTAATTATTGTCTATAAACTAATGCTTACATTTAAATATGGTCAGCATTCTAATGATATTAATCAATATTTAATGTATACAAATACATTTTTGTAATCTTTTGACTGACTGCAGTAATTAGACTCTCACACTGATGCTGCTCACGCTTTTTACAAACGCAAAATACTCCAGTTTCCTTGCGATTCAATTGCTCATGTCAAAGTTGTCATGCTGACAAACAGACTGCAGCCTCACTTATCCTTTCTCTGCCCACTACATCAGATGGAGATGATTGCAGTCTTGAAATCAATGAAACCACTAACCTCCCTGATAATATTCCCTCAAGGGGTGCAGTTGCAAATGCAGCCCAGGCTCACTTTATCCATCAACTGTAATCCATACTGTAACTGTGAATAGTTGTGGTCTCAGTCTTATTGGAGACTATACTATGATGATGATTCGGCATATTTCTCAAAAGTGTGCTTTAAGCCAAACAGATGTCACTTTTTGATTATTTAATTGGAGGATTTGAAATTATATTAGTCTTATTAGTGGGTTAAGTGATTGGCAGTTGTTGCTGGGGCGCACTATTCAAGGAAGATCTTGCAGACCTGCCATCGCTTTATAGCAGGGGTGTCCAAACTACGGCCCGAGGGCCATTTGCGGCCCGTCATACATTTTTTGGCGGCCCGCGGCAAATACTAAAAATCATTTTTCAATGCTGTTTAACCAAAAAAAAAGAGGGTGGATTAAACATTTCTAGCTATGCAAAGACACAAATTTGCAGCTAATAATTTAGTCTCAGAAATAAAAATAGTTTCATCCACTTGTTACTGAGTGTCACGGTCCAATTTGTGAAAACATCACATTAGATTGTTCTTGTTGTGGTTCAGAATGTCAAGTTGGGATCAGCTTCTGCTCAGTGAAGAGGCATATCTATTATAGTGGCACACAGGGGTCACTATTTGCCTTGTGACTGTTAGCAGTTTTCAATAAGTAACTGCACATTATATCAACAATTTGTAATTGCTTCATTGATTTTTACCATGTTTAACTCATTCACTGCCATTGACGGAAAAAGACGTCAAATGATGCATTTTTTTTTTTGCTGGTCTGGCAAGGAATGTGTTAATAAATAACTTTAAAAAAAAATCAAAGTGTCCCTTGCAGCTTTCTATTTTTCTGTATGTGGCCCTCAGAGGAAAAAGTTTGGACACCCCTGCTTTATAGTGTATTATAAATCCAAATATCATGGTTGTTGTTTGGCTTTGTTGTTGTGGGTCAACAAACATTTCATTTTTGAAGTTACCACGCTGAGATTTAGTTGACCAAACACACCACGTCTTCACATATGAGGTTACTGATGGAAATCCAAGTTCTTAAGGTTTACTTTTTGGCGAACGCCTCCCCCCCATCAGAAAGCGAGCCACGGAGATTAGTGTTGTATCCATCTTCCATGACCTCTGGGGCTAAGGAGGTACTATGTGGCTGTCGTGTGATAAATCAGACAATGCAGGAGTGAGACCGTCATTTTGATGTCATGCTCAAACGTTGCTCGGCTCTTTTGTTGAAGGCCTCAAGCACTACGCGCCGTCACAAACACACCCGCTCAGGTCTTAATAATGTTTGCAATCGTTTTAATGAATAACTGTCAGAATAATTGGGCTCTTGGTATTGGTTCACAAAGATGACTGCTGCGAGAGTGATTCCCCTTGACTGCTTGGCAGTTCAAGCTGTCGTCTGCAGTGAAAGGCTTCAGTCCTTGTCGTGACCTTGAACAGGATAAGCGGTACAGAAAAGGGATGGGTGCATGGCTATAACGAACAAGGGAGTGAATACCTCTGCGAGAGCTTAATAGTTTCTGAATGGTCAAATGAATGAATGAGTGAATGAATTACACTTGTAAAAGTCTGAAATATCTGTCATAAATTACAGTTGATTGATGAAAGAACTCTAATCCGTTGCCGGTAATGCTCCTTACCAAATGTTGACCATTTCCGCACTAGGCTATCATTGCAATTAGATTTCCCACAATGAAAAATAAAATATTCCTGGAACCACAGCTTTATTTGGACCGGATCCAAAATGTAATGGTACACCACAAAGTATTGTGCAAATATTATTCTGGCCACCACAGGCAAGCTCACAAAATTCCAGACAAAAGATATTAAGACATTTTCAATCTTTATATCTCATTCTTTGACAGCCAGTGAAGGATGGACCAAATTTGACAGAGTCGGTGTCAAGATGTCAAACTCGAGGAGAGAACACCCATAAAATGTCTGAACTGAATATCCTCAAGGTCTTCTTATTTCCTGGCCTGAACCACAAATCTCAGTACAACCACCAAAACAAACAGACCAAAAAAGAAAAAGAAATCCAGTCAGATCTGACAGTCCCATTTCTCAGGCTACCAAGCCTTCTAGTTCTGTTTTTGTGTGAAGTAGACTGAACATCAGTCCCCTAAGGAAGTGGAGATGCTCAAACCGCCAATTCCATCCACCATGTCAAAAGTGTGCAAGTCGGGCGATAACAAAAAACACAGAGCCACACAAAAAGAGCTGCTTAGAAGTATCCAGATGGTTGTTGGCATTCTGAAAACATTGCCCCCTAAAAACAAACCATGCTTTTTGAGTACAATGTTGTCTTCTTTCAGTGTGGTTGAAAAAACAACACAGCATATTCTGACAGGTTTTTATTTTTATTTTTTTTACGCAGTACTTCTCATTTGTTTAGTTATTTATTATCATTTTTGCTTTGGCTTTCTGATAAGCCTCTTTGGACTTCTCCAGACTTCTGAAAGATCTTGTTCTAATATTGACCTCGTCTGAGTATTCTGCTTAACTTGCTCTAGGCGCTTAGAGAAATCACTGCACATGGTACACATGGATATTTGTCTGCTTCTTATGAACTGGTTTTCCCCCATATATTCGTGTGAATCAAACAATACAATTAAGAAATTGCCCGCAAAGTATATGTACAGATAGTACATGCTTGAAAAATGAAAGAACATCACATCGCCTCAGGTCAGCTCATGCAATGGCTTGCAACTCCCTTCAGAAAGTAATTTTAGGCTATCAGCAAGCACGAGCCGATTTTTTTTTTTTCTGGAGGGGGGGGGGGGCTTCAAGAGATTTTTTTTTTTTTTTTTTTTTTTTAAGGAGTTGTTGGCGACTCTGAATGATAATGTGAGGTTGTCAAGTGTGAAACTGTCCAAGATAAATGGAATACAGCTGTCATTATTATTTAAATGAGTAATTATTGTTCTATTTATTTATGGTCTTAGGTCTCTTAGTTATTATGACAAATCTATCTATCTATCTATCTATCTATCTATCTATCTATCTATCTATCTATCTATCTATCTATCTATCTATCTATCTATCTATCTAGCAAGCTAGCTGTTATCTATCTAGCAAGCTAGCAAGCTAGCAAGCTAGCTGTTATCTATCTAGCAAGCTAGCTGTTATCTAGCTATTTATCTAGCAAGCTAGCTGTTATCCAGCTATCTATCTAGCAAGCTAGCTGTTATCTAGCTATCTATCTAGCAAGCTAGCTGTTATCTATCTATCTATCTATCTATCTATCTAGCAAGCTAGCTGTTATCTATCTAACAAGCTAGCTGTTATCTATCTCTTTTTTATCTAACAAGCTAGCTGTTATCTATCTAGCAAGCTAGCTATAAGATTTCTATCTATCTATCTATCTATCTATCTATCTATCTATCTATCTATCTATCTATCTATCTATCTTGTTCTTTGTATGATATACAGTAGAAGCGAGTATGCTTTCTGTACAGCACAGTCTTTTTTAAAGAAGTATTATTCATTTTATCATTAGCCCAAGCACCTGGCAAATAGACTGCCACGTGATGTGTTGTCTTTATTGTGGAGGCCTCAGTGGCTCCACAGAAGCGGAACTGGCCTGGTGTTAATAACCATATAATTCAAGTTGTCAGCCCCTTTCCACGGCCCAGTATGAAGAAGAAGCTGCCTATCGCGTGCTGTGCTTTACCTTTTTCAAAGTACCTTTTCAAGTGATACTAACTGCTTGACCACTTGGATTCCAGTGCCATGCTTGGTATTTTCATTTTGTTGCAGTTTTTAAGATTTCACTTTGAGGGATGTTTGAAAGGAGACTATTTGCTCTGTTGTGAGTTGCAGAGTCGAGCAGGCGGTCAGGGCCTGACTCGGAATACGGGTTTCCTCAAAAGAGCCCATAACAGTGCGGCAGGCCACAAGGATGAGTGTTGGAAATATGACATTATCAACTTTACTGATCATATCCTAGAGAGCTGCTTCATAATTTGCTACCGGGGCCTCAGGCACAATCTGTTTGTGGTTGATACAAGCCAGCTGTGTGCGCTACCAAGATAACAAACCAGAAAAGTAGCCATGACAAAAATGCTAAAAAATGAATTGAGTGATATTTAATGTGTGGTTTAATCCCCCCATCCCTTCCGTCTGTGGCATTCCCTCACTTAATATATCAATTCATTTTGTGGAATTGCTCCACCTTGGCTGAGAAGGGTTTAGATTTGCTCAGATGTAAATGTTCTGTCAAGTGAAAAGTGACATTTGTGTCTGCTGTATTGCTTGTACAGATTTTTTTTTACCAATATTGAATGTATGTAACAACGAAAGCTGATTACCAAAGTACGCAAGGGAAAGAGACTTACACAACACATGTTCAATCAATTAAAATTAATGCTTCTGCTATACTTTATTTATTCATATTAATCTTTAGTATTCAAATAATAGCCTGCAACATTATATATCCTGAGCCAAAAAGTATTACCTGAAAAGAAACATATCGGTCCCATACATTTAATTAGAATAGATTTTTTTGATGTCACATCCCTTGCGCTATAAAAAGCCTTACATCATATACCGTATGTATGTAATTATCTTAATGTGCTGATCTACAATATTTAAACCATGGGAATTCATTGATGTTGCTCCTTTGTCAATTAAAGCAGGACTTCACAGACCCCGGGCCCCGAACTGGGACTACGCCGTGGGCATTGTCAATCTGGACTGTAAAAGCTCTTAGGAAGAAACGGGGACATTACGGTAGTTAACTCATTCACTCCCAACCATTTTCACTTAAGTGTTTTCCTGGATTTTGACTGATTTTTCAAGGCCCGCGAAATATTATGTTCTATTGCTATAAAAATATGGAACATACCAAAAGAGTGATTAGAGTCTCTTCTTTTATCAGGGAAAAAAAGTATATTCCTTTCTGTTTCCGCTGTGCAACAATTAGCAATAGAACATAGCTAAGTTTCATCGTTTTTCACAATTCTGCCTGGAACTGTGGGGAAATCAGCTTGTTTTAACATGGCGTGGTTGATCTCTTATACTCTGCTGCCACTCAACCATTTTCTGCAGTAGAGAGACTGCATCAAAGCCTTCTCTATGCTCTGGCATAAAAAACGTATAAGTACGTCTTTGGGACACTTAAAACATTTAAAATATGACGTATTTATACGTTTTTGGGAGCTAATGAGTTAAGGACTGTCACATTGTAATATATAAGCATATAAATATTAATTTAATTAAATTTATTTTCTGTATTTATTTCAATCACATTTACCGGTATATGTTTTGTTCGCACTTAGGGATTCTTTAAACTGTTATATATTTTTTTCTACTTTTGATTGAGTTTTATTGCTCATAGTACATGTTGTTTTTAGTGAAGATTCTAAATCGCCCGGAGGTGTGAATGTGAGTGAATGGTTATTTGTCAATCCTGTCCTGTGATTGACTGGTGATCTGTCCAAGATGTACCGCCTCCCTCTATTTCTGCTGGGGTAACCTCTAGCTTTTTTAGGATGGCTTATGATAAGGTCATTACTCACTGTAAAAACAACAACAGCCAAAAAAAATAAAAAATGCAGTGGAGTGTAGACCTGTGCCAAGGGTAAATGTACTGATCAAACTTAACAATAACAAATTATAACTGAAAAATGGTTTGTTTTCAAACCAGATCCGCAGAAAAATGTATTGGTTACTTCTTTCTTGTGCCACAAACCTACGCAAAATATAATCCAAACATATTTGTTTTTAAGCTATATTCATAATGATTCACACAAATGATTGATTCCTACCTGATGAGGTATGGACTGATAAATATAGTAAGAACAGTAGAATGTATTCAATGTAATGTACAATAATGTAGAATAACGATGCATACTTTGAGTTGCTTGAAAAATAATGAAGACAATGTATCTCACAATAGAACCCTCAGAATTTTCAAAATCTTTTCAAGGGTCAAGTCAATGTACAATGTAGTCAGTGTACATCTTGCGTGACAGAATACCGGGGACTGTAGACAGGAATAATTAGACTTTTTTAAAAAAAATAAAAAATAAAAAAAAAATAAAAAAGGGCAAATTAGTCTTTTGTACTCTTCACCTTGTTGCTGCCACACAAGCTCAACATCCTCTGAACCAAATGTATCTTGGTCTCGTCAGACCACAGGCCGGTAGTTTTATTGGACCAAGACAAGAACTGAAAATAACAGGTAATACCTACTAGTCCACCTGAATTTTATTTGGGGTTAATCAGAGGCACTTAAATGGTGGCTGGTGTGTGCTACCTACAGTGGCCCTGAAGTGCAAAACGCAAAAACAAACAAGACTGCAAATCAAAAAAACACAAACCGAATAAAAAAACAACACAAAAACAAAACACCGCAGCAAATCACTAACGAAAATGTAATCACAAACACAAATCAGAAAACACACACACAAAAAAGTAATAAATACAAAATAATAATAAAATAAATACAAATAAGATAAATAAAAAACTATACTAAATAAAAAAATACAAACAAAAAACAACACACAAAAAAAAAATCCCAAACACAAATCCAAAAAAACACAGCAAAAAACTAAATTGTAAGGCAAACACAAATAAAAGGAAACAGTAACACACACACACACACGCACCCCCACACACAAAACATAATCGCAAACACAAATAAAAAACAAAAAAAACAAAAAAAACAAAAACGGAATTGCGAACAAATAAACACAAACAAAAAAGAAATAAACAAAAACAAAAAGGGAATGGCAAACAAATAAAAAAACACAAACACACACAAAGCAAAAAATTTATCCCAAACACAATTCATAAAAACACAAACAAAAAACTAAAATGTAATGTAAACACAAATAAAAGAAAACAGTAACACAAAAAAGCAAAAAACAAAAACAGAATCGCAAACACAATCAAAAAACACAAACAAAAAACAAAACAAAAACGTAATTGCAAACACATAAAAAACACAAAATACGAAAGCAATAATTTAATGTAACCATGGCGTTATACTGTAGTTTAATTTATATTTATTTGCTGTATGTAAATGATGTTCTCCTTTTATTGTTTGGAAATGGATTAGAAAATGTTGGCCTTGAAATAAGAATAGATATGTTGCCAACTAACTGAGTTGCTCCATCCAGCATTGATTTTCAAATGCATTACATCCTTTAGCAATAACGTCTCTTTATTAACAGTAGATGGCACTAAGTGATCATAGTGTTAGATTTAACTCTTTAACAAGCACTGTTGCTGTGGGTTCAATAATGGGCTTACTGAAGATATAACAATTCTGCAGTATTACTAATTTGAGTAGTGAATGAGTGGAATTCTGCAATTATCAAGTCTTGCATAGTCTGAGAGCAATCGTGCCGCTTCTTTATTGCACTTGTGATATTCATTGCAGCTGAGGGCTCATCATTTATGTTGCTGCAGATGCTGAGCGGGAGGTTGCAGATGTGTTTACAATCACCCTAAAATACAGCCGCCGTCAACAGATGTTGTCATTTCCCGTAGACGAAATGTCACGGGCACAGTGAAGTTTTATTTTGCTTGAGATCACTGTTTTGGAACCTTGTTGACCTCTTTGTTCTTTAAAATGCCGAATGGTGCGCTGAAATCCCAAACAGTCGTACTAGCTCGTCATTATTAAGGCTGTAAACGTCAAACATTGGTATGTAGTTGACCAAACTTTAAAGAAAGAGGTCTCTTAAGATTTATGACACTTTAATGATTTTTTTTTTTTTTAACTGACCTTGGTCAACCTTTGCCTTCATGGTCGGGTACCTTGTCTGAATGAGGACACCCAAATCTATGATAAAGGACTTCAGAATTAATCATTTTTCAGCACTCCAGCACTCCAGTAAATATTTTATAAGTCTATTCCACTCTATTTATCTTGGTTTGTGACAATCAAGGCATCGGAAAACAGTTTTCAATCAATTATTCACACCTACTCAACAAGCTCATAAAAATTGATGAGTCCAATGGTTGAATGACAAGACACCTCGTAATAAAGGAAAAAAAAATGTGTTGAACATTTTGTTTTCATAATTAAGGCTGTGAAGACTACACGAAATCTGAAGAATTATTGAGGACAAGGTGTTTGATAATGATATTGCTGGATTAAGATACAATAAAGAAGCATCATCATTATGATGAGTAAAATTTCCCTGTTGTTGAACAAATAAACACACATTATTTTCTGTTTGATAATGTTCACAGGGATGATTGAACTTGGTGACATATAGGACTGTCTCTGAAAATTACAATATTGTGAAAAAATCCTTTATTTTCTGTAATGCAATAAAAAAAAAAAAAAGTCATACATTCTGGATTCGCTTGGAAACACTTGCAGGTGTTTCGAGTTAATTAGACGATTCAAGTGATTAGTTGAATAGCCTGCTAGTATACTTCTTCATAATATTCTAATATTTTGAGATATGATATTTCAGTTTTGTTTAAGCTGTAAGCCATAATCAGCAATATTAAAATAATAAAAGGCTTGCAATATTTCAGCTGATTTGTAATGAATCCAGAATGTATGACATTTTTTTTTTTTTAATTGCATTACAGAAAATAAAGCACTTTATCACAATATTCTAATTTTCTGAGACAGTCCTGTATACTCTTTAAATTTTAAATACCCAGATATGTTTTATTATTATTATAATTATCATTATTATTATTAACAACAACAACAACAACAACAATAATAATAATACTAATAATAATAGTTTTAGATAAATTAGCAACGTAATTGGTTCTCTAAAAAATGAACAGCCAATCAATTATTAAAACAAATGTTTTGTATTAATCAATATATTATTAAAGCATGATGTTCAACATATTGTGCATTGCATAACAAATGCATTTGATTAATGTACCATCCCATATAAGGTTCATGATAAATTTAATTGCTATACATTTTAACAGCACTGGTAATAACCAACATTTGTTTTTTTAATGTTGGTTTCTGTAGTTTCTGTTATGGTGTGTCGAAGCACCTGAATGCAAGTTAGATTTTCAAAAACTAATAACAATTAGTAAAATCGCGATATATGTCGCCATAAACGCCATAAAAATGACGTCAACCAAGGTTTTATTTATTTTTTATTTTTTTTAATATCAATGGGCAGTGCAATGTCTATGTGCAGAGCTGCCTGGTCAATGGGTTGTGGAATCAAAAACACTCACTAACTATGGCCAGCAGATGGCAGCATTGTATCTCTTTTCAATGGGCTGCCGGCGTATGGAATTACAATGAAACATGACGGAATCTGATGAAATCGAACGTTTTCAAGGATGACATGAATGATCAAAGCCTTTGTCATATTAACGTTTTTTTTTTTTTTTTTTGATAACGTGGCAGTAAAAGAGTCAACGTTGGAGATTAATTAATTATTATTTTTTAAAACAGTTAAAAAAAGACGCTCAGTTCAATAAGTTTTATATACTTCATTTGGCAGCTGACCTCTGCTCACTTTGCAGCCAAACATATTCACAAGCTGACCTCTGCTCACTTTGCAGCCAAACATATTCACTGGTGTGAAGACAAAGACAGATTTTGACGTAGTTTTACTTTAAAAAGTTGCTCAATGGCTCATTATAAAAACTATTTTACATTAATTCTAAAATGTTATAAGCTTAATATAAAATAGGTGGTGAAAAATGTGATTAATTGCAATTGCCGGTAATTATGGTAAATTGTGTGATTAATTAGTTAATTAGAGCGGCCATTTTGCCTCTTGCTTTTTACTCAAAATGACATCATATTTACTCAATAACAATAACTTTTTCTGAGTTTTGTTACGTGACCTTCGCAAGGTCACCCGTGATTGGCCGTTTCCCAAGCCAATTGAGCAACTATGATGTCATTCTCAGTCGATAGCAAGTGGCAAAATGGCCACCCTCTGAAATGGAGAAAAATAGTTGCAATATTAATCAGAATACACAGTACCTGCTGGTTTTAGTCAAGTAACGTACTCTTTTTACAGTATTCTTTTTCCAGCAATTTATCATCGATGGATTTCACACACTCGGAATAATTCTTAATTAACACATTCACTGCCATAGACGGCTTTAGACGTCAAAGATTCTTTTTTTTCCCTGCACACGCAATAAAACAATGTGTAAAAAAGCTTTTTCGTTATGCATCAACTTGGTATTAAAGCAACAACAGTAAATTGCAGCGTTTACTACACATAGTTTAAAAAAAAAAAAAAAAAAAAAAAAAAACTTTTGTGTCGTCTCCAAGAATATTCAAAACATGCGGACATCCAACTTTAACACATTCACTGCCATAGACGGTTTTAGACGTCAAAGATTTTTTTTTGTCCTGGACTGGCAGTGAATGAGTTAATGACTTATCGTTCATTATTCTTCTAAATCTCTACATTGCTGCAGCTTCTAAGCTTCAGCTTCCTTTTATAGTGAGACTTGATGTGAAATCATTAAATGTCATGCTTGAATTCAACCTCATTTTGTGTAATTACATTTAAATGTTCCTGTTAAAGCATCTTTTGTCCTCGTTTCTTTTTCAACTTTTTTTGTTGTTATTGTTGTTCAACTTTTGACTTTATTGCTAACTTTTAATGATCAAGAACGCAGTTTTACGCTCACAGCCGTAAACACTCTCCGGCCATTTGCTCAGTCAATGTTGCAAGAGATAATGGCATGTTGAAAATAAATGAGCCCAATCATAATCATGCCTAATCTGCCATTGCAGCCCTTCTTGTGACAAGCATTAATCATTTCGTAATCCAACGGGATATTTTATATGCGGCGCCTCAGGATTGGTTAACAAGTTGAGTGGAGGCACTCTGAGAATCACCTGCCATGATACACTGATCGCTAATTGCTAATTATGAAATTCTCTGATGGGCCGAAGCTCGTTGGCTTATTCCATGATTGTTTATCTCTGATTATATAAAGCCTTCTGATAACGATTCCATTTTATTCACAGCATATACGATGTACTGTACCTTTCAGCCATAACAATTCGGTTTTATTCACCCGACACAGTGTAGCCTTTAGCCATAATCATCACTGTGTGTTATACGGCGCTAGATATAGCCACCGTGCATTGACTGCACACAAACAAAGCTTTCAAAGGACTGTTTTCACTTGTGCCATTTTGTAGTCTTAATTGAATTTAAACGGTTGTTTCCTCAGAGGGCCATAAAGTCTCTAAAGCAAGCCATAACATCAGGAGTCTTTAAAACAGTCAAGGAAACATAACAACAAATCTCGCAACTGCTCAACTGTAAGACATAATTGTTATTGTCACTTCAAAACTCTCGCACAAAGCAATTCAGCGCTGAAAGAAGACATGGCCAAAGCAAATATATGGATGAACACAGCTCCTTTGTGCTCCTGCAATTACTGAATGGTCAGGCTTTCTCTTGATTGAGCAAAAATTAAATGCTGGCAGAGCAACAACTGTTACTAGTTCTGTCTCTGACAAGAATATAGCTCTTCAACCGTTACTGATCATATTCTTTTTTTCTTTTCTTTTTTTGGTGGAGGCAATGGCCACAATGAATGGCCCTTCCTCCATAGATTTTGCACAAGATCCCTGCAACTAGGGATGAATAAATACAGATGCCCAGCCTTATTTCAAGGCACAGTTGTACGTTCAGGAACAACACTCTAAAAACAGAATTGTTGAACCAACTGCATTTTAAAAAGAGAATTGTTGACAAACTTAAAAAAGAAATTCTTCAATTGGTAACACATGATTGTATTAAATTAGGGATGGGTGAGTACCGATACCAGGTATCGGCTTTTTTGTGTTTTATTTTGAGCATTAAGACTATTGAAGAGTGACTGTGCTGTTTTTTTTGTTGTTTTTTTTTGTTAAAGGAAATATATTTGTTCAAAAATATCTTTTAGTGATTTTTTTTTATTTGTCAAAATGTACTACTGGTATCGGCAGTTGGTATCGGTGAGTACTGAAGGTCTGAGTATCGGTATGGGTATCGGTCTGAAAAAAAAGTGGTATCAAACATCCCTAAATTAAATTAATCCAAAATTTAAGTCTAATGAACACTAAACTTCTGAGTGGTTAGCACGTTTGCCTCTCTGGGAGGGAAGATCGAGTCCAGGCTTCGGCCTTCCTGGGTGGAATTTTGCATGTTTGCATGGGTCTTCTCCGGGTACTCCGGTCTCCTCCCACATTCCAAAGACATGCCTGGCAAGTTAATTTGGCGCTCCGGATTGTCCCTAGGTGTACTTGTGAGTGTGGATGGTTGTTCGTCTCTGTGTGCCCTGCGATTGGCTGGCAGTTCAGGGTCTACTGCCCGAAGCTAACTGGGATAGGCTCCAGCACCCCCGCAATCCTTGTGAGGGGCAAGCGGTTAAGAAAATGGATGGATGGAACACTAAACTTAATATTAGTGCTGTCAAAGTTAAAGCGTTAACTAATTAATTAATCACAAAGAAATATTGCATTAATCATGTATTAACGCAGATTAATCACACTATTAATTTTGACCGAAGATGATCGTTTAGGTGACAGCGGATTGTAACGTTAAAGGTAGGGCAGGTTGTGATTGAGCAATAAACATAACTACATGCATTAAACGAAAGCATTTAACTCATTTGCTCCCAGAAACGTATCAATACATTCTGTTTTAAATATCACCAGTGTCCCAAAGACGTATTTATACGTTTTTTTTTTTGTGTTTTTTTTTCAAATGCTAGAGCATACAGAAAACTTTGATGCAGCCTCTGAACGGTTGAAGCAAAGGTAGTTATTACAAAAATGGCCAGCAGGTGACGGCAGAGTATAAGAGATCAACCAGGGCCATGTTGCAGCAAGCTGTTTTCCCTACAGTTTTAAACAGATTTGTGAATAATGATGAAACTTAGATATATTCTAAAGCTAATTGCTGTAGATGGAAATTGATAGAAATATACTTTTATTTTCTGATGAAAGAAGAGACTCTATTTTTTCTTTTGGTAGGTTCCATGTTTTTATAGCAATAGAACACAATATTCTGTAGGCCTTGCAAAATCAATCATAATCCAGTAAAACAGCTAGGAGTGAAAGGGATTGCTTCTGTGAAATTGACTGGGAGTGAATGAGTTAATAAACGTTTGTGTATGACGTTCAGAATATTTTTTCATGTCAATATATCGGGGTAATTTTCCCCCCATTTAACATTATGCACATAATTAACTGATTAGAAAAAGAGGAGGATGAGCATGTGCAGTGGATCAAAATATGTTGAACATGTCTTCATAACCTTAAGCGTCGTAAGAATTAACATAACAGGTGCTCTTCAAATTTGGCAGGCAAAAAATGTTGATTAAAAAAGCCTTTTTAATTAACAGTGATTAATCTTGATGAATTAAAAGTCTAAAATTTGATTAATCTGATTTAAAAAAAATAATAATTTTACAGGTCTACTTAATATATTCACTTTGAATTAACTTAATTCAATTGTGTGTTTCCAATTAAAGCAATTTTATTAAGTTGGCTCAACAATTCACTTTTTAGAGTGTAGAAATGAGGAATTAAAAGAATAGAAAACTGCCATTTATTTCATGCAATTTAAAGGGAAAATGCTTCATTGGCATATATACAGGTTTTTGTTTTTTTTTTAACATTATTTATTGTAGTTTTTTGGGTGAAGATTTTGTATATTAAAAGTTAAGAATATATTTACTTTGGATTATCTTAATTCAATTGTGTGTTGCCAATTACAGCAATTTTATTAAGTTGGCTCAAAAATTCACTTTTTAGATTGTAGAAATGAGGAATTAAAAGGACAGAAAACTGTCATTAATTTCATGCAATTTTAAGGGAAAATGCTTCATTGACATATATACGGGTCTTTTTTTTTTTACTATTTGTTGTAGTTTTTTGGGTGAAGATTTTGTACTAGTGGTATCAGTATTTGATATTTGACTATAGTTGAGTACTCGTACTAGTATCGAACATCCCTACCTGCCACATTGCTCCCCACAGCAGTTTTACTTTTCTTCATCACATCTGATCGACACTATCATTAATACAAACTCCAAATCTGCTATCAGTTTCCATCTGCTTGCAGCCCTTTCCACATTACAGGTTCATGTAAAAGTCATTTATTCATTTTCAGTATGTCGGAGCGTGAATCAATAAAAGCCGCGTGGGGGAGAGAGATACATCTTTGTTAGAAACTGTCAGTCAGTATATGTCACCAACTTTAGTCAAACATAATTTATCAGTGTATGGGGAAATTAGCTCATATACAACATCTTAATGCATGTGGAAAAATCTTGAGATGCCCGTTATTATGTTTTCAAGAAACGAGCTAGACGCTGTGGAATCATTATGAAAGCATCATCTTAAAGCCGACATCTTTCAGGTGTTGTCACAACATTGTGCATGAGGATATTTGCCGTTATGATATGAGATGGTTTGTGATTTCTTTGTAAGCATAGAAGCTGTTGCTCATTTATTAAAGTGAGACAGCCCAGCGCGGCCTGCCGCTGTCTTCTGTATTGGTTTTTGTTAGAGCTATGAAAACAATTGCAAAACCACCTTTTAGAATAGCATTTAGTTGCATGCACATTTTGAAGAGCAGCCTCCTCATTTTACAATTTATTTACCTCACATGTGCACAAAATGTGACAGCTGCATTTGAACCATCAGAGTAGTGGGCACAGCAAACACACTGTTAGCAGCTAGAGAGATAGACCAGTGTTTTTTTGTTTTTTGTTTTTTGTTTTTTGTTTTTTGTTTTTTGTTTTTTTTCCCCATGGCCGATCATGAGGAGTCATGAAGGCCGATAACCAATGTTTGGGGCCGATATTCACTTTCACTAAAAGGTAAATTATTAACAACAAAATTAAAAATAAATAAATAAATAAATAAATAATTACATAAATACATGAATAAATAAATACATAAATACATAAATGAAAACATTAAATCACTAATTTTAACCATTGTTGAAATGTCTTTAAACGTATAGTTATTGAACAACTTTTTAAATTTGCAAAAGTTTTTTTTTTTTACCCCCCATGGCCGATACCGATCATGAGGAGTCATGAAGGCCGATAACCAATGTTTGGGGCCGATATTCACTTTCACTTAAAGGTAAATTATTGACAACAAAATCAAAAATAAATAAATAAATAAATAAATAAATAAAATCGCAAATTTTAACCATTGTTGAAATGTCTTTAAACATATAGTTATTGAACAACTTTTTAGATTTGCAAAATTTTTATTTTTTTTTATTTTTTATTTTTTTCTTCCCATGGCCAATACCGATCATGAGGAATCATGAAGGCCGATAACCAATGTTTGGGGCCGATATTCACCTTCACTAAAAGGTAAATTATTGACAACAAAATCAAAAATAAATAAATAAATGAATAAATACAATCTCAAATTTTAACCATTGTAGAAATGTCTTTAAACGTATAGTTATTGAACAACTTTTTAGCTTTGCAAAATGTTGTTTTTTTTTTTTTTTGCAAAAGTTTCTCATTATCTGGTTAATATTGCCTTACTGCAGTGCTTCTCAAATAGTGGGGCGAGCCCCCCCCCCCCCCCCCCCCCCCCCCCCCCCCCCCCCCAGGGGGGCGCGAGGCTTCGTCAAGGGGGACACGTTTGACCCCGGGGAACATGCTTTTTTATTCTTACTTATTTTATTTTTTTACTGTCTTAGAATAAAGTGCAATTGCACCTCCACTACATTAGGGGGCAGTGGGGCTCTCATTGGCAGAGTGTGCGCAGGGAGCATTCGCTCGGTGGTGTAGGGAAGATGTTTTCTTCTTCCTAGGGGGTGCATGACAGAAAATAATTGAGAAGCACTGCCTTACTGGAATATGAGTTAAGCAGCAAAATCCAGCAGTTTTTATCCATCTCATTTCGCCACTTGCTGTCGACGGAAGATGACATCATTGTTGCGCAGGTCTCAGGTATCAACCAATCACAGCGCAGCTTCAGAAAACAGGTGATCTCTGATTGGTTGTTGCCTGAGCCTTGAGCAACAGTGATGTCATCTTCAGTCGACAACAAGTGGCAAAATGTCCCGCCCCCCTGAGATGCATAAAAACGACTGGATTTTGTTTGATAACTCATATTCCAAAAATGGAATATTAATCATAATGTCATATTAGACTTGTGAGGTCACATATAACATATTATTGTCAAGAAATGTTTAAGGTTGACTTCCACTTTAAAAATTAGATCCCTTTTGTTTTCTACAGTAAATACAGTTTTCTAAAATTTCTAAATATCTGAAATGTTTATTTTTACTTATGGGTTTAATTTTAAACAAAAACAGAAGGTGCAGTACTTCCAGGGTCATCAGTAGCTCTTGTAAAGTTAACTGAAAATGTAAACGATTCTCTGATGTTAAATAGTTATAAAATGATCTATTATTGGCCATCAGATTATTATTTTTTAAGCCCAATGCTGATATTTCCATAATGTAATATACAAATATAATGACAATAAATTAAAATAAAATAAAACACTCCCTTCAATTAACTTCTCAGGCCGCTGGGTGTCATCCTCATCATGATGTAATGCCTCATTATTAATAGTTTCCATGTCGCATCCCTGATGATGTCGCCAGTAAGCTGGACTTGACAAATCCTACATACAGTCTCCAGATGGACGCGGGTAAATGGCAGCGTAGTGGCACACTGAGGGTTGTAAACAAGACAGTGCTACAAACCATTGTAAAGTTCAAATTTCGCATAACTCTGCTCATTCTCTGAGGCCTGTGCTCGAGATCACCTCCACCAAGAGCATTATCTGAAGCAGCAGCTGATGGAGCCTGGACAGAAAGCGATGGAATTACGCTTGTGGGGGAAGAATAGAAAAAAAATGGTTAAGAAGATTCAACTGGAGTTGGAGGCTGATGCCCCACTGGCAAAAGCAAATGTCATGGCAGCGAAGAAGAAGAAAAGGGCCTTTAATCATCCCACTCCGAGTTTTTTGTTTAAAATGCATAACGGATAAACAAACATTACGTTATTACAAAGTTCATTCTATAGAGCATATTGGAGTTGGGTTCTTCGCTTAACTCATTTGCTCCCAATAACGTGTAAATACGTTTTTTTAATGTTCTAAGTGTCCCAAAGACGTATTTATAGGTTTTTTGTTTTTTTTGTTTTTACGCTAGAGCATACAGAAGGCTTTGATTCAGCCTCTCAACTTCAAAGAACGGTTGCAGAAATGGTACATTTTAAATAGATTTCTGAAAACTGATGAAACTTAGCTCTCTTTTAATGCTAATTGCTGCAAAATGGAAACAGATTTTTCCTGATGAAAGAAGAGACTTTAATCTTTCTTTTGATAGGTTCCATGCTTTTATAGCCATAAAACACAATATTCTGTGGGCCTTGCAAAATCAGTCAAAATCCAGTAAAACAGCCGGGAGCGAACGGGATTGCTAATGTGAAAATGGCTGGGAGTGAATGAGTTAAATGTGAATATTGACCAGGGGCGTGGGTGGGAATTTCGAAGAGTTTCCCAAACAGTCAGTCCATTCCAAGTCGAAATTGTCGCACATTAGGGCTCAGTAAGAGGAATGGATCCATCCAGTCGGGTCTCAAACATGAGACTCACCAGCACTTTATCACATATTACTTGAACTTGTCTGAATTAGTTCATCTTTGCTTCCACTCCTGTAATTTGTGCCTTAATCTGAATAGGCAAAGCAGGTGGGAGTGCCAAGGAACCCCTGTGAGAGCCAGCATGGGTGCTTTTCAGCCTTGTATTTTTCAGCATTGCCATTTCAATAAAATGTGTCTTACTGTAATAGCCTTGCAGCACTGGTAAATGTCATGCCATTCTCTCCTGTGTGGGAAGAATTGCTGGTTTGGTGGTTGTCAAGGAACCCGCAGCCCAACAGGAGGCCAGGCATTTTAACAATTACAAAACATTGCATCTTGTTATTTTATTTTCATTTTTGGAGGGCGTGGGGTGGTTTCAAGTGTGCTTTCGTATTAAAGAGAAAGTGATTTGGGATTAAATGAAACAGGCGAGAGTCCATAATGGAACGTGAATATGTTCATTATATGCTTTAAAATGCATGACAGTACGACATGACATTTTTTGACAAAATTCTTTTTGAAACTCACTATTATTTATGAGGCTCAAAGCAACGTTTTTCCATCCTCAAACTAATAAATGCATTTGTGGCCCATGAAATATCTTTATTGCTACATAGAGTGTAATTGTTCATTTGTTCGCATTTAGCAACAGCCATCTTATTAATTCTCATGGAAATTTGTGAAGAACTACATTGTGGTGATAAACTTTTTTTTGTGCTAAAATTAAGTGAGAGTTCATTAATTTTACATTTATGTAAATACCTGGGTAATGTATGAACTTTAATGATGAAATTTGGGATGACACTAAATGTGGAGGCACAATATATAATTGGAAAACTAGTTTTAAAGTTAAAAGTACAGTAAAATAGTTTGTTCAATTACTATTCAGTTCATTTTAAAAAGAAGCTTGTTAATACAAAAACAAAAACAGAATATCTTAACATTATAAAAGAAAAGACAAATTGTAATTTTGGTACATGTTTGTATGGAAACATTCACTTGGTTGGGGGGCGTCAAAACTGGGCAGAACTATTTAAATACATATCAAAATAAAACTTGATTAAACTAAATAAATGGTCACCTTTGCTTACCAGCTCTATAAATAAAGGAACAAATGTGTATATTATTTTTTTTCAGCAATCTCCGAGGGGAAAAAAATATTTATTCCCCCCCCCAAAAAAAGAAAAAAATCAGAAGAAAATAAAATTCTGAAAAACATATTTCACAAACAAAAAAGAGAAATAAAGTATTCAGAAAAAGATATTCAAAAAATGTTAATTAAAATATTTTTTTAATTATTCTGAAAACAAAAAAAATGTTCAGAACATACTGTAAATTTTTCTTCTTCTTCTTCTTCTTCTTCTTATTATTATTATTATCATCATTATTATTATTATTATTATTATTAAATAATATTTAATTAAAAACCTAATAATGTGACAAATAAAATAATAATCATAAAAAAAAGCCCTCTGTATGTATTCACGAAAGTAGCCTACTCAGAAGAAACTGATTTTTTTTTCCCCCCCTGAAGTGAATACAACACGCTTCTGTAGGTTTGAAATAGAAAATAAAATAAAAATTTGCTTTCGCAGACCAGTTCAAATGATGTCACCGAATCCTTGAGAACACCCACACACGCATGCACACACACCAATGCACTCACTCAGCAACAAAGTAGCAATGACCTTGACGTTGTATCTCTTCACCACTTGGCCAAGCATGAATGTAGTTAAGCAGTGTTGCACAGAACTTCAGATTAACAACATAATAAAGAATCCAACTTGTTGTTTGATTATAACTGTATTGATCCTGCACCATGAGTTAACAATGTGAATATTTTGTCCAAATACATAGTATGAACTTCTGCTCAGATGTGTGCCATTATAATTTAAAAATAACTCATTTAAATTTGAAATTAAACAAAAAGTTGAATTTTTCACAGACATGGAGCCCTAAAGGCTAATAATAGATTACTGCAAAGATTAAAATGTGGGCTTTCAGAGATTAGCTCGCTCTAACTTGTATTTACTTGTCACGGCGCATTGCGTGGTACTTGCACTGAGCTGTTCCATTTGAATAATGTAAAGATCAAAAGGCAGACGTGACCTGAGTTTCGAGACCCCAAAGAGTAAATATTTGTCCTCCGATGACCATTCATCATATCACAGCATGCCTTCCTGACCATCTTAAAGTGTCCCATAGGTGATTTCTCTTTGAAGCCATCTGTCGTGAATGTTGAATACAAATGACCTGAGCTACAAGAGTTCTTCATTTATCTCAGCAAGGTGAACTCCTTTTTTCTTGTGTGCATAAATATAAATACAGAACTCACATTTGACCCAGTTGAACCGTTGAACTCATTTCAATTTAGCAGTAATTTTTTTTAACTTTTTAATTTTTATTTTGGAAGTTGGCTATTTCATATTAGTGTATACATTTTAGCAAATGCAGAGAACATGCTTCATATCTGCTTATCAGGTTATATATTATTATTATTATTAAGCAAACATTTTCAGCAATTATAAAAAGCACTCCTACTTATAACGACTTTAATTAAAAAAAACTCTTATCCTTTTGCCCCTCCCATTCAATTATCATAAATGACCAGATTTGAGCTCACACATCCGAAGACTCTGGTCATTTTTCAGCCCGTCAAGTATGTTTTTTTTTTCCTGCACCTCAGAGCCCGAGGACAGCGCGCTTCTTTGTAAAGACTCAGCGGCGTGCAATGCAAGCGGGGTGAAATAAAGGTTATGGAAGCTCTTCAATATTTTACAAACGTACCCCTCCCTTGCCACAATTAGATAGATTACCTGTTAGCCGCACGTATGTGCGTAGAAATGTTTTTAAAACGGCTGTTATCCTCCGGGCAATGGAAAAGAAAGTCACAAAGAATTTCACGCTGTCCAAGCAACATTGAACATGGAAAAAAAAACAAAAAAAAACACTTCCTCATGTTGAATTGTGATCAATTTTTTAAAAGTGAAAAGGGTTCGTTAAAAATTGAAAGGCCTTGTGGCTGACAGTGGCAGTTGGATGTTGAGCCTTTCGTCACTTGTGAGCAGCTTGCCTCAAAATTAATATTTGGACACTTAATACAGCTACAATGCAGTGTAGAGGGATTCAACAACAATAAAAAAAAAAAAAAGGTGGTCATTTAAATGGCAATTAGTGATGGCAATTTCATATTATAATGCAGATGGAAAACATGAAAGATGAATGAGTCGTCTCAATTAGAACGTTCGTTATCATTAGTAGCGCTATTGTTTCGACAAATGTATTGACCCACAATTAAACCTCCTCTCTCTTGCATCACTGTCAAATGATAAATATGTGATAAACAAGACATTTAATCATTCATTTTAAATTTATATAATTAAATATTTACGAAATTAATCATTTATAATGTAAACATAAAACGTTGATATGTTGTGTTTACTTTTTCAACGTTCTTTATCTTTTTTTTTTTTTGTCCTACTTAAAATTTCGTTTTATTACTTTATTCTTCCTACTTCTGTCTCATCCGCCCAAATATGTTTCATGAACAGAATGACCTGAATAACCTCAATTTCGATGGTGTGAGTAGTTCTGGTATTAGTCTGTTTATCCACTTCCAAGTGAAGATGTCAGCAATATGCTCGCATTGCTTCATTTGCATAAACAACATGAATTAAGCATATTTTTCTCATATAGTGCTGGGGTAATTAATCGCTTTCCTCCTCCTTAATATAATCATTGTAGTGTTAGCCTATATTTATGCCAAGTATGGTAGGGATGACGTTTTCCCTGTGGACAGTAGGACCATCTGTGTTTTTATACAGATGACGCAAGTGCTTCGGTTACATTGTGCTTCTAAACTTGGCCAATGTTGCATTCAATTTTTATTTTCATTTATTTATCTCACTTACTATTTATTCTGTTTAATTAATTTTTTTTAAGTCAAGGTAAGCCTCCATACCCTACCAGTCTATAAAATGCTTTTCCTGCTATGGTCCAGATTTAGGTCAAACAGCCAGATTCATTTTTGTTTAACTTTGTAGCTGCAAGGCGAGAGTGTGTGTGTGGGCTACTTCATGTGCAATTAAAACATGTTTGTGTTGTTTCGTTGGTATTTTTACAGTAAAAACAAGATTGGAACATGGAAGGTGTATGCTGTTTAGTTATGGCAAAAAACGTGATTAGCAAAAATAATGAGGGATCAGACAGAAAATTGTGATTGGTGAACCCCTAGAAGTTTGACTTCTGCTTGTAATGGCGCAAAACAGGTAACGTCTAAGTCTGAAAGTGTTCATAATAATCAGTTTCAGTCAGAGACTGTTATTTTAAAATGTGACCAGAACAGCATAGATTAGAAAATAGATTAGCCTTTATTATTTCTGCAGTTAGGAAAAATAAAGTGTTTTTGGCATGTGCAGTATGTGCGGCTGCACGGGGCAGCGTTGTTAGAAGGTGGCAACCAGCCAAAGGACCTACTGATTGTATTTTGACATTAGCAGCACACACATTACCTAATTTCATGTATATTATTTTCATCTGAAGTACTTTGCCGTGGTTGGTCCATCTTTTGGAATGTTTCACACAAAAAAACGAGACAATTAATCAGTTGATGCTGGCTGCTCTGAGTAGGTCTGGCATTTTGAACTTGAACTTTGTACTTCAGAGACGTATCAAGACCCCCTTTTCCACAGTGTTCGCTTATCTGACAGGCATTGCGTTGCTCTCAGTTGTGCATCGCTTTAAATATACACAGGCCAACTGTAAATTGCATGAACAATATTAAAAAGAAGTAAGAATTATAGAAGTTGCTCTGTAATATTTCATCTTCTAGAGGAAAATCAGGCCTAAAGGAAAACGAATTAGTGACGGTATACTGTGCCAAAGCAAGTGCACAGCCCCAGTTTATCAGTATGCAAAGCATTGGACAAGCAGTTCTGGATTCTCAAGTCTGATGGGAATCCAGCGCAGATGGGTCGAGGACATGCAAGTATACCTTCCTCACATTTGAACTAAATCATTCCTTTTTGTCCGTGCGCCGAGGAAGCGGAGACTGCATAAAGAGTCAGATTCAAAGAAAGGCAACATGATATGCAATGTCACCGCCAAGCTATCAGGAGACTGTCTTTTTAATCAAAGGCTCCCATCATAATGTCCACAGGCCTTTAGCTGTTCAATTGCAGTCGTCAGTGCAGAGGACTGCAAAAGTGCTGGCACATTCAAAAGTGCACACACTCGCTCACCCAGCGAAGATTTTATGTGGATCATCTTTGATTGACCCAATTAGGCTAGTCCGTCGGGTGGTGCTTGCTGCTTATTAGCGCTTCACATCGGCTTAATCATTGGCTGTAGTTGTTGAGTGATGTGTGGAGCAACCTGGAGGAAGGCTGACACAAGCCTCCTTTCAAGTGCAAATGAAACCAAAGGATTCAGTTGTGGTCTCTCCAGCTGCTCTCTGATCTCTAAAACTAGCTCTTTTACGAAAAAAAACAGGTCTCAATTCCACGATGAATATTTTAGGCCACATTTTGTAACATTCAAACACAAAATTCACCCAAGTGGCACAGTTGTGTTTAGCCTGCCTATAGTATGGTATGAAAAAATAAACCATGAACTGGCTAGCATTGGCTAGCACAGGCAATTGGAGCTAGCCTACCGGTACATAAAAACAGTCAGTAACCACTTGTGTTTTATTTGGAATCTAAAAATACATTTTAGCGCAATTTACATTGGCAGGTTATCAACTCTAATTAAGGTCTGATAAGGTCTATTTAGGGCTGCTTGAAGGGAGGGTCCATCGTGCAGTTTTCGTTATGGTCGTGGACTGACTTTAGAGCCTTGGTAGGGTCTTCGAGGGTGCATGGGAGTTCACCAAATCAGCCTGTGTCACATGTGCTGTGTGGACTCGGAGACAGAGTTCCACCATGTCCCCCGGGAGATATTGTGGGAAGTGATCCGGAAGTACGAGCTATCGGACACACTAGTATGGGTTGTTCGGTCCCTGTACGCCCGATGCCAGAGTTTGGCCCCCATTGCCGGCACTAAGTCAGACTAAGGCTGTTCTTTGGCACGGCCAAGGCATTAAGGATGTCCGTCATCGTGACCTCAGAATTACAACAGTGAAGATGTAGGGTTTTTTTTTAGCTTCAACTCTTATTGGAGCAGTGCACAGCTGAGTGTGAAGCGGTCGGAATGAGAATCATCCCATGGTCTTTAGTCGGAAATGGGTGAAGTGCTCTCTCCAGCGCGAGGATGATATCCTGCCACAAGTGGAGGAGTATCTTGGGGTCTTGCTCATGACTGAGGGAAGAAGGAGTGCGGAATTGTCAGATGGATCGGTGCAGCGTCTGCAGTTGATGACGACTCTGTATCAGTCAGTTCTGGTGAAGAAAGGAGTTCAGTTGAAAGGCAAAGCTCTCAATTTGCCGGTCGCTCCACATTCCTATCCTCATTTATGGTCTTAACCCTAGAAAGCCTGAACCATGAAATATATGAGAGAAAATTTTGATTATTTGCAACGAGAGTATTTATTGTTCCTTTTGGACAAACAAACAAAAACAAAACAAAACAAATGAAAATCAACTTCCACATTTGATTTGTGTCATATTTGATACATCCGGTCACAAGGCTTAAAATTCGTACATTTATAACTGTCAAAAACATAATAATAAACAGACATATATCAAACATATTAGCTCGGTGATACTGGTGCAATGCATGTGTCAGATCATATACATCACGGTTTTAATGGGGGGGGGGAAATATACTCATGAAATTAGGGGCTGAAAATGTCTTGTATTTAATATATGTTTGACGTTATAGAGTTCAGTTGTGGGTCCTAACCAAAAGAACAAGACCCTGGATATAACCGACAGAAACGAGTTTCCTCCAGGGTATCCAGGCTCTCCCTTCGAGAGAGTGAAGAGAGTGCAACTGTGTATTCTCCTGTGATGTACTCTTCTGATATCCACCTACTATACATTGTTCAATATAGTTGCATAAACAAAATCTACACTTCACTCTGTTGATTTTCAACTGTGTTTGCTAACATTTTTGCATATTTCTGCATATGCCGTTCTTTATGGCATCATATCCCAAAGTTTATGAGATTAGTTACAGTATGGTGGGATGAGAATGAAGTGAGTGGCAGCACAATCTGCTGCAGATGCAGGTGAAGTCCCCTGTGTGAAGGATGGAGGGGAAAAGGTAATTTGTGAAGAGACTCACCTGCCAAAATGATGAAGAGTCCTCCTTTGTTGATTTTCCCGCAAGTATCTCCCAGTCAGGAGTCATAAGAGAGCAGAGTTTACAGTTTACAGAGAGATCCGGGAGATCTGCTTGTCCATTCTTGAAGGTGTGTTTGCGTGAGTGTGAGTGTGTTGTAAGAGAGAGAGAGAGTAAAACCGTGTGACATTTGCAGAAGTAATTTTTCATCTCTTTGACACTGTTGCCTTTGGGCTCACTTTCTGACAAGTCGTGTAAATAGATTAAACTTTCATTAGGGAATATGCTTGGCACCGTGTAACCCTACACAATACATACAAAACTCTAGAGACAGGATACTGTTTTGTATGTTTGTTTGTTTTTTTAAAAGTGTGTAAAGTACAACATACTGTATTCTAAATGAACGACAGTAGTTGTAATGTATGTGTGCCGAAGCAACATACACTATACGCCATCCATCCACCATTTTCTTTATCAAAGGAACATGCCTCATTTGGAAGGTATTTTTCTTAACCTTGTTGGAGGTACTGAACCCCACCAGATTACTATACATATTCACTGAATCCTTAATTGAAAATAATAAAATCTGATATTATTTATGAACCCAGGGGCAGCAGATACAATAAAAACAGCAAAGGGCCTAATATTCAACCCTGTGGAACGCCATATGTTCCGTTATACATGTGAATTTATATTTCACAGATCTGTCCGACCACTAGGGGTGTGCCAAAAAATCGATTCATAAAAGAATCAAGATTCTCATTTATGAATCGAATCGAATCGATATTTGATAACCAAAAATCAATTTTATTTAAATTAGAAATGAAGAAGAAGGGGAAAAGGCAGTTGTACCCCACATGCTGTTTTTGTGGAAAAGGGCACTTACAATACAAAATTTATAAATGTTTAAACAAAAACAAAAAAACAAAAAACACTTTAATGTCTGTCATTTTGTTTTGCAAAGCAGACTGGAGTAGATCATGACAATGTTGTGCATATCTGTAAACTGAAGCAGAAATCGTTTGTCAATCAAATAATTTTGAATCGAAAATCGTTTGAATCAAGAATCGAAAATCGAATCTGAATCAACCCAAAAATCGTAATCGAATCGAAACGTGAGACAGTCAAAGATTTCCAGCCCTACCGACCACTTTTTTTTTTTTTTGCTCGACATAACATGACAAGATTAAAATAATAAAGAAATCACACAACGTACCATCACAACAGGCACAAGTCGACTGCTGAGCGCACCAAATTTCCCACAGCCAATGATGTCCAAGCGGGGCGTGTCATCACCAATCATATGACTCGGGTGTGTACCTTGACCTCCACCGAGACGGACTAACTGCACCCATTGGATTCCATGAAACCCAGGTTAAGAACCGTTCGATTAACATAAGACAGTTTTATGTTTATTTAAAGGCCCATGACGCAGGATTCAGAGTTTTTGCACATTTGCGACCCCTCTGGCGAAACGCGGAATGGACGGCCAGGATCATGAGCATGACGTCATGCTCAGAGCAAAAGTTAAAGTTCTGTTGCCAACCGTGCCAACATTACTTCACTTTACAGGAAAATAGGGGCAACGGTCATTGTGCCACAGTAGCGCTTCCTGTCCATTATACATTTCTTAAAACATGTGCGGGTGAAAAATATGGTTATTTTAACACTCCAATTTGAGTCTTAAGTTATGTCATGCCCCTTTAATGTAAAAACGTTGTAAAATTGGACGCAACTTCATTTTAGGTCAAGTCTTCTTGAGTTGTTTCCTCCTAATATATATATATTATAGGTGTCAGTCGATTAAAATTTTTAATCGTAATTAATCGCATGACTTCAATAATTAACTGACGATTAATCCCACATTTTATAGATCAATTTATATATCTAAAATTACAATGAAATATACAATTTTTCCCCCCCAATTTAAATATGTTTTTATTTTTTAGTCATTGATACAGTAATTTCATAGCAATTCAATATAAAAAAAGTTACAAAATAAAATATGTACTGTACTGTAAAAAACAAAGCAAAGTGTGACTGATTTGTGTTGGTCATTTTTCTGTCACTACAACATGACATAATTGCATTTGTAAGACAATGGTGACAGCTCAGTGCATTTTTCTCTTCATATTAGGAGTTGCCTTATTTTTAACATGAAGTAACTTGTGAAATTATGCACATTTTTAAAACTGTAAAATACAACACATCCCCAAAAATATATGCATTCGCTGAATGCTTTTATTTTGTTAAGTTCAATAGGATGTGTATTGTAAAATGACAAATCTTTACTGCATAGGAACCAGAAACAATCGATGTGTTCTTTTCATATTAAGAGCTTTGCAATTTTAAACAATAAGTAACTTGCTAGCTTCTGCACATTTTAAAATTGTAATATATATATATATATATATATATATATATATATATATATATATATATATATATATATATATATATATATATATTGCATCCTCTTTTTGGGCTGTCACAATTCAGAGAAAAATTATCAACTAACAAATTGAAGCTCCTATCATTATACAAGTTCAATTTTCTAGTAGCCACATAAGGTATTATGTTTCACAAATAAAGCCTTTGATTTGCCCTATGAAAGCATGAGATAATCCAGGTAAGTGTTCTATTATTATTAAAAACTCATATACTTCAATAATTCTTATTTTTAGTACAGTAACTGAAATTAATTCAATTAATTCAAATGCTTTGCCCGTATTTTCCGTGTACGTATTGTATGTTCCACTATACGTACATCGACTCACTTTGTCACACTAAAGAGTGTGTTTTGTAGTCTGTGTACTGTGTTACTTGATAGGAAGACAATTTCAAACTGCACATTGCAGTGGCACCGGTGTTGCGCATGATGATGGGCACTTGCAGAGAAGGATCTAAATATTTCACACCTGGAGAGTTGTAGACAGGTGTTGCTTTAACAAACGTGCGTCTAAGCACATCCCTTAAGTGAGATGCAGTCAGGAACACATCAGGATCCCCATCTGTCGAAAAAGAGATGGAGGCTGCCCCTGAGGAAGTCGCACAGGTAGACTCAGTAAAACCAATAATAGTGCTCCCCTGTGCATGTATAATGCGCTGTCAAACTTCATGATGGTGCAACAGCCTGATGGCTTCCCAGTCAAATGCGTAAAGTTGTAAACGCATCCTGACTTGACGAGCAAATGGCTCAAAGGTGCATCTGCTTTTAATGCACTAACTTTATGGGGCTCTTATCATCTAAAATGTGTTTTTGGATGATTGTTGTTGTTGTTTTCCCCCCCCCAAAAAAAAACTTTTTAATGAGACATTAGAGATCACACATCTGTCATAAACTTTACATTTTATAAATAATGTTATTTTGTTTCTTCAATTTCATTGGTTGTTGATTTACTCTTGATTACTTGATTTATTTTCCTTTTTAAGACTTCCGTTCTCCCGTTTACATTTAGATATTCAACAGAAGTACAGTACACATTATATATGCCACATACAATATACATAAGAGTAATAGTATACAATGATAAAACCAGTAAAAATTGAAAACATTTTAGGGTCAAATTAAATGACTGTCACCCATTTAAGGAAGCTGCGAAAATGTGCAGTATATGTTCATACCCAAACTCAAAAATCAAAATTCTGCTTTATCACACAAATACTTATTATATTATTACAAACAATGATAATAAAAAAATAAAAAAAGCTATAATTAAAAAAAAGTACATAGTAAAACATACTGTACACTTTTACTCACAAGTAACTGTCGAGGCAGTTTTACTATTTAAGGACTTTTCATTAAAAAAATAAATAAAAAATCTCTATAAGACCTTAAACATAATTGGCCAAAATAAATGGCCAATATTTGCCGATTGTTTTCACCTTCTCTGACCATTTACAGTATTTGTACAACAATGGTTTCATTATTCATTACATATACAGTACATCTATACAATAACCTAATCCTTAAATACAATATCAAATGTGATAAGGCCCTTTCATTCAAAAGCAAATTAAATATTAATATATGTATTAAAAAAAACATTACATTTATTTTACCTGGATGTCACTATTTTAATGTACACACAACCTAACGTTTGTTCAAAATAAAAACAGTGCAACATAAATGAAACGTAAATGTGATAAATATGACACTCGTTCAAATATTGGTAACACAAGCACATATAACAAGGATTAACATCCTTATAACTTCATTAATTAAATGCATTGAGCAATTCTTGGAACGAAAATTAAAGTTTTTTGTTTTTAACAATATATTTACAGTTGACACCAGGTATTCGCGATAAATAGGGACTCGGCTCATTTGCGAATGACAAATCTGCGTATAATTGACATGTAAAGGTTATGCATTATAGATATTTTTAAAATTAATCAGTAATCTGTATTTTTTTTCTGACAAAAATCAGTATCAAAAACCGGCATCAACCTAAAAAAAATAAATAAAAATAAAAATCCATATAGGTCGGGCTCTACTTTATGCAGGAACTTTGACAAAATAATTTTTTAACCTGTCTTTCCTTCCGTATTGTAGACTAAGCGCATTTTAATCTAACTGTACAAATAAAAACAAATAGGTTAATTCTAAAAAAAATAAAAATTAAATGCATTTAAAAAAATATGTTACATGCCAAGTTGAACAGTCAACTATTCTATTACCTTTCACTATTTTGGGGGTTCCGTCAAACCAGAAATATCTGTAATGTTTAAAAAAAAAAAAAAAAAGTACTATTTTGCTGTATTTGTTACCCATAATACCGTCTGTCAGCAGTGTGACGGCCTCGCACAGTTGTCACAAGCGCTCTGTCTCGTGTCTCCCCTCGGACTGCATTAGTGTCAGCGCACACTCTGCTCTCCTCATTGTGCGTAATCGTTGCTTTGTCTCTCGCAACCTGACACACCTCACCGCATGCAACTTCCGCAGCCTCTCACCGTTCCTCCAGCGCCAAATCTCTCGCCGTCCCCTGCACCGCTGAACCGCACTCGTCTCGCACCTAAAGGGATTGCTGTCAGCTTGAAAAGCCTGAGCTTGCTATGCCTGACAACTTGCGTATTTGTACGGATGCCGCCATGCAAATGTCGCCATATTGTTTTGTCACTTGGTGGTTGACCCCCACTAGTGGGCTGTTAAAAGCGAGGCATTCCAGTCAAACAGAAACAAGGCATTTTTGTGAACTCGCCTCTGCAGGGCACTTTGAATACTTGTCCTTTTTTCCTATCTATGCACCATTGTAGGCTACACAAAACCATTTTCTGCTTAATTCAACCCCTGCTACATGATCCTACAGAGAAGCCATGGGGGGGTTGATGACAGAAGACCCCCTCACCAGTCTCACTCTGGAAACTTGTCCTCGGTCTTATTTCTGTGTTAAGATGACACTTGGGAAGACTCCTGGAATTTTCAACATGAATTTACTGTAGTGATAGACCAATAAGGTTTTTCAAGGCCAATATGAGACAGATTATTAGTAGTCAATGAGAACGATAACTCATATTTCAAACTGATATTCATTTGCAGTAAAGGAAAAAATATTAGCGTATAAAAAAAAATTAAAATAAAATGTTTTCTTTTCATTTTTAAGCATAAAGAATTTACAGCTTTGTTTAAAAAAATATAAACACAAACTGCAGGGAGATTCCAGGATCATCAGCATGTGTTAAGCTAAATTAAAAACTAAGCAAGTAAGTAGTTCCCTAAAGTTTTCTACTGTAAATAAAGTTTTCTAAAATTTCTACTTAATTTCTTAATTTTATTATTATTTGTTTTAAATTTTCAAAACAAAAAGTGTAGGGAGTTCCCAGTGTCTGCATTATTTTTATAAAACGGAAATTTAAATAATTCCAAAAACGAAGTTCCCTGTATCTCAATGAGCGACAAATGCACGCAAATGTAGCTAATTTGTTTGTTTGTTTTTTCCAGGGTTTGCAAAAGGTTTCAGATGATCTTCACAGACTGTGAAAAACTATCTGAAAATGTTAAAAACATCTTTGGGACAAGTAAAAACTGTCAAAATTCCAAAATTCGCTACGTTCGTAAACATTCATCGCTCATTGAGATACCAGCGTTATCGGCCTTCAGATTCGTGAAAAGGCCGATTTGTCAAAATACCAAATATCGGCACCGATAATCGGCCCGGCCGATATTTGGTCTATCCCTAATTTACTTCGAATTAAAAGGATTAGCTGGCAGAATAGCAGTCGCTATTTAATATTGTTTAATGTGCCAACTCCGCCAACATATATTTGAACAAAATGTCCCACCTTATGTTCCACAACATGGATTGTAGTAAGTAAATGACGCGTTGTGGTTCCTGTGCTACATACGCATCACATCCTTCCTCATTGCTGGCACATCAGGGATTGGCCTGTCTCTGCGCCACATATAGTTTACCCTGTTACCTGTCACCACCTCAGCTTTGAGAGATTCCGTGTCAGCAATCACTGTCTCCAGTCACATGCCTATGAATAAATATTCGACTGGTAACTCTTTGAGGCTCTCGATTATTATTTTTTTTTCTGTGGCTATGTGCAGGCAGAGCTGTCACGAAACCCTTTCGAGTTGCATTTTTGGAAGCAATCATTTGCCAAGATTCTTAAAGATTTTTTTGGTACCATTTTTAGATCTGAATTATTTCAGATTGCTGACTATTGCCAACAACAGCATAATATGGTGGCCTGTTATTAATTTAAGGAGTTGAAATCCCCATAAAATTCACTTCAATACAGATTATGCCTGTTTTCCATGTGACACATTTCCCAAACTGGAGAGAGATCAGTTGAATATTTTCCACTTTTACATCTGAACTCTTTAAATGTGATCTGTATTTTCTCCATACCGCTAGATTTCAGCAGTGTGAAAATGAAAGAAAGATCCTTTCAAGGACATGCCATACATTACAAATGAATACCTTGGAGACTTCTATCTCATCTTTATCGTATATGTAGTGAAGTTCATCCAGCTTCCTCCATCATGTTTTTAATTAATTGTGAAAACTCTGATGCTTGTGTGGATGCAGCCTCTAAATAGGGACAGAGCAGAGGAGCCATATGGTGTTGTCTGACATGAAGAAATTAGGCCACCAATGCTGTCTGTTGATTGTCATCACCTGGCCACCTGCTTCGCTTCTGCAACAGTTAACCTACTATAGAAGCCAATGCGTATTCCCCAAGTCTACCTTTTTTATAGGACACGTTTCGACAGGAAATTAAACTATTCAGGCATACAGCGCTGTGGCTTCAACATTTGTCACCTGCAAAAATCAATGAGTAAATGACTTTGACTGCGCTACCCTGGATCAAGAAGGGATTTTGTATCTGAGTGTCTCCTTTTAGCGTTTCAGATCCGACAAAAGAACATAACCTCTCTGGATTAGTAAAGTCTATCTATGTAACGTTCTATCTGCCAAAAATATAGTGGGTGATGAAATCAGATTTTCCATGTTAAATTCAATTCAATTGCCCGAAGTGGAAAATCTTGATCAGCTCCAACCAAATTTGGGTGATTCTAAATCCTGCCACTGCACTGCCAATTTCAATTTGATACACATTGAATTGTCTTGAAATGTACTATTAACAGGGGGGGAAAAACAACAACATTTTAGCAGTCAATGCAATTACATACCACATTTACACATATTAACATGAGATACTTATTCAACCCTAACAAAAACGATGTATATTTTCTTTCCTCTGATATGTTGACAAATTCACAAATCTAACTATAATTTTAGTCATCCCTAGCTGGGACTCCAAAATCATCTCCAAGGCAAATTTTCTTTTTCACTGTATAGGAAATGCAAATGTGGCTAACCTTAGGATCACAGTTAGCATGCTTGCTATTTCTTTCTGATAACAAAACAAAAAGCATAGTCGGACTTTTCTGAGTTGGTTTTTCTCAGTTCTGACCTGAAAGCGTTCGAGGCAAAAGTAAACCAAAATGGCGGCTAGTGATAGATTGTTTTTTATTTTGGTCCTCAAAACATATTTTGACCTCCAGAAAACTTACCTTTTTGCAATTTTGCTTCATTTATTGTTTTAATCTTATTTCATAAGCATTACATATAGTTAACTAGTTGACCGTGTAATTTCATGCAGGCAGCTAGCGGCAATACTGTCACGTATGTTGCATTACGTGAAGTTATGTCAAATATTTATGAATGAAGAAAGCTATCTAGCTCTATACTCGAGTAAATTGTGTTTTGCCATTCAGAGTGACGTCACATTGTAGTCCGCCGGTGAAGTCGGGGTCCTTTTTTCCGACTTCAAGGGGGCGTTCCCATACACACTTCCTGGTTTGAACTCAGAAAGCTCCGACTTCCGACCATCCTCGAATGCAGCATTAGTTGGCACTCTCAAATAATTTCCACGGCAAATTCTCCTCTTACCTCCAACATGCAGGAAATAGAAATGTTGCTAACATGAGGATACAGGTTAGCACGGTTGCTATCTCCCTTTCTGGAAGGGGGATGTTGCTAGCTTAACTATAGTGACAAGCTAAGGTGGCAAAACTTCAGATGTGCTGACAGGTTCACATCAAAATTAAATGGTCACTTCCAAATTAAAACTGTATATTTTACGTTTTATTTTTACTTCATAAAGACGGTGGAAGGGCTAACTGTGGCCTGTGGACAGAACTTGGTCCAGTTCTGTCCAAAGTGATGGGTAAAAAACAAACAAACAAAAACCCAACTACTTAGGGCTGTAAGGTTATCAGCTATTACTTGAACAAGCTCAGAAGTTTCATGTCAAAAGTAAACAAGGTCTAGCATGACGATACAGATGGTTCGATTGGCCCCTGCTATATTCTCTTACGCTACGTCCTTGATGTTGTTATTGTGACAGTAGTGCCAAAAGCCCTCATGGTGCGTCGTCTTACAGGTACTTTTAAAACTGCTTCCAAGCTGGCATTCAGTGAGGTTCTCTTCTGTCCCCGTGGACGGCTCCTTCCTCAGAGCAGGACTCGCAGGCCACATTTTGCTTGCGTTATGAATATTTACTTGAATCCGCTGCGTTGTGACGTGTCAGTGAGAAAACATATGGCGGGGCGAAGGCTCACACGATCAGTCAGCAGGCAGTTACTTAGGTCACATTACAAGCTGCCGGCTTCCACTCAGAATAGACACATTTAAAGCGGACCTCAATGCCGAGCGAGCAACCTCTAGGGACAGACAACACACGCTTCCAGAAGCACTTAATTTTTTTCTGTGTCTGAATT
The DNA here is from genome assembly GCF_051991245.1 of Festucalex cinctus. Classification (NCBI taxonomy): domain Eukaryota; kingdom Metazoa; phylum Chordata; class Actinopteri; order Syngnathiformes; family Syngnathidae; genus Festucalex; species Festucalex cinctus. The sequence goes on from NC_135420.1 coordinate 15,250,316, forward strand.
AATTTTTCATCGCTGCTCTCCAGACTCAGCGAGGCTCTATTGGTTCACTCATCTATGTTGGGGAGAACTGTCACATCCATTTGGCAACGAATCACAGGCTACACCCAGCTGCTTTGTTTGCGGCTTTGTTGCGATGATACAGATCGTTCGTAAGGCTGTCCTCTGTCCTGTCAGCTTAGACTGCGCCCTTGATTTTCACATGCATGGGGGAAAAAAAAGAACTCAAACTCACATAAGACCAGAAAGCTTTAGTCTTCCTATCACCTTCCAACACATTCCGAACTCATTGCCGCCAGTACCGGTTGACGTTTTGAGTTGCTTTCAATATTTTAGAACTTTGCCTTGCATTTTTGTCAATGTATGTGCAGGTGTAAATGTGTTGTGTTTACAACAGTTTGTATTGCTTCTTAAAAGGAATAGACCTACAGTTGACACAAAAAGGATGTTACCATATTGGGTAGTACGATCTAAATGGTCTCTTTAGATCTGGCCCCAACCAACTGTCAACAAGTCCTCCGGTCCTTTGCTTGAACCGAAAGCACATTACAACTGGCCAGATTCGAAGATTTGGTAGGGAGGTTTTTACTCACTGTGGCCCCATAGAGCCCGAGGACGGATTAAAGATTGATGAGTGCTCTTAGAATCAGTTTATTGCTCTAGAGATCTTCGCATGTGGTATTAGTGGGAATATTGTGTTGCTGTTTTGCCTCTTAGAAGAGGGCTACGTAAGACTGAAATAGCAGAAAAGTGTTTGTTTGTTTGTAACAGAACTGATAAGAGATGTATACTGTAAACAACCAGGGGGTGAAAAAAACATACATACATACATACATACATACATATTTTCACAGTCATGCATTTATGTTGACTTCATATATGCTACGTTTGGCACCTCCTATTTGAGCTCAATCTTGAAAAATGTTTCACTTTTTCTTGTACTTCTGAGAAGAACATGCCGTGCATCAGTTCAGCATCAATGGAGAACTACTTTGTATTTTAGTTTCAAAGCAACTGGAAGTGCTAATATATGGGCACAATAAATATAGAATACGTGTGGCTGAGAAAACTACAGCACTATTTTTTTTTCTTTTTTAAAGCAAGTATAGAAACACTAAACTGCAACTATACTAACTATAAACACTAACACAGGCATAGGAACATTCAGCCCCCTCAGTTATTTAAACCCATAAGCGCTAATAATAATTGCCTTAAATAAATAATTAGTAATAATAATAAAATAATTGTCTACTTGACCAATTACATTAATAAAAAAATAAATAAATACATACATTCTGGTACATAACCATTTTATTTATTTTACTTCGTCTATGAATGGCTACATGGATTTCACTCATGCAATTAATGGAGAATCACAGCACTAACTACACAAGCATATTCAACTATTATATGGTTAAAACAGAATATACAACTAGGTTTGGGCAAGGCTGCTTTATTTAGTTTATTTAATCGGGGGTGGGGGGAGCGAGAGATTAGAAATCTCTTTTCCAACAGTGACCTGGCCAAGATGGCAGCATAGTTAACTTACAAAAATATAAGACACAACTTAAACAGTCATACACAATAATCTTAAGAACATACTACACAATATCTATATGTAGAAACATAGAAATATATCAGTTTAAGAATAATATATTTCAACAACAAATGTGTTCCAATGGTAGAATAAGTCACATTATCCAGTAACATTAGTTTCACGTTCCCTTACAATAGATTAGAATTCTCTCCGAGTAGCAACTTCTAACAAGTCCACATATTTTTGCTGTTTTACCCACTCTGACATGACCATAGGATCTGTCATTTGAAGGATTTTTTTGAGCGTGCAAACCATCCGCTGTTTTTTGTCTTTTTTTTTTTTTTTTAAACACAAGTATTGAATGTTAATAATAATAATAATAATAATAATAATAATAATAATAATAATAATAATAATAAATGACAATTCATTACACTTGGAAGCGCCTTTCAAGATCCTCAAGGACTCTCTACAACTGTTAAAAACTAAATATAAACAAAAATTCTACAGATTGAATAGAATTATGACTACAAAAAAAAATAAAATAAAAATAAAGGAGAAGTGTGGTTTAAAGTGTGCAGGCAATCTTGAATAGGTGGGTTTTAAGTTTGGAATTGAAAATGGTCAAAGGAGGGTGAATTGTGGAGATCAGGAGGCAGAGTGTTCCAAATCTGGGGAGCAGAGCAGCTGAAGGCCCTGTTAAGATGAGAGGAGGCCAATTATACTTTTTTTTTTTTTTTTTTTTTTTTTTTTTTAAACATAAGTACTGAATGCTAAAATGGGAGGAGGCCAATAATGCATTTAGAAACAAAAACAGAGTATACACATTGTTTTATTACCTGGACAAAATAATAAACTATGAGACCAAGATAAAACGGCTGCACTATTTCCAAAACTTCTTCCCAGGAAGCGGCTATCCCCTTGTCCAATCTCAACCTGCCACTTGAACTATAATAGCTACAGTATACCATAAATGACACATTATACAGTATTTACCTTAAGATTAAAAAGTCATTGAGGGATTTAAGATTGAAAATCTTGATTAACGTGTTTAATTTCAGGTTGTTTTTAGATCAGTGTGGTTATTTATTTATTTGTTTATTTATTTATTTATTTATTTATAAGTAGAGTTCATTTTCAAGGCATGCTGTTTAGTCAGCCAATGAAAACAAATATGGTAATGTAGACTGTTTTTGCCAAGCATATGCACTGATAAGAATGCAGTCAGAGTCAAATTATTTTTATTGTGCATTCACTAATGTCATATCAAAAACAATGGAAAATTTGCAAAGATTACGAGTGATAGAAATAATTATTTTCAATATACATTGAGTTACACTGCTTTTTGGCATACCTAATATTTGGCATGTACTTGCTTTGGATGATTGTGATTGAAAAAAAAAATGTATTCTATTGCCCCATTCAATAATGAGATGTTTTCCTATTACTGAACAGTTTTTGTATTTCTTGATTATTTGTTTCTTGGGGTTGGTGGTGCATTTTACTTTCTTACCAGAATAATCCTGGGTTACTGGGGAAAAGTGGAGCCCAATGAAGTTGTTTTGGAAGCCGTTACTGGTGCAAACCCGGTTTCCATGGAATGGATGAGCTTCTTCATCACTGATTGGCTAACATAGCTTTGGAAAAAAACCAATGGAATTGTTTGGATTTGTGTGTGGCGCGTGCACACACACCCACACACACCAATCGGGTGATGAAGCACCCCCTGTTGCACAGTCGTAGAATTTCCCCCCTCTGTTTATTCTCAGCTGCTGCTGGTTGGCAATTTTTAAAAGATTACGACCTACCGTAATAGACAACAATGCCACGAGGCCTCTGTGGTGTTCTTCTTTAACTGCAGATTAAGCCAGTAACCCAGGGGACCCTGGATGCGGATTTGACCGTACAGTAAGTGTGCGGTGCTCGTGATCTGCTGTGTGAAGTAGACAGTGGAGGTCTCTGCATCGGGAGTAAGGCCTGGATGAAATTCAGGCATTCTTACCAAAGCTTGATGAAAGCTTTGGTCCCTCACAGTGAAATTTGATAGGTTTATGATTACACAAAGAGAATGAAGAGCCATCCCAAAGTGTGTAAGAGAAAACATTTTGCATTTGCAGGACTCGGATTAAACAATAATACGAGATTTGCATGTGATCAAATCATTGTGATTTGACAGATTGTACCTTTTTTGTTAGTTTTCCTCGCCAGATGATCGCTTAACTTCATCCCATATGCTCGCCATTCCTTCCAAACCGTCCGCACATTTGCCAGCGTCGGGCTGGGCATTGCCGCCAACCTCACGATACGATATGTATTACGATACAGGGGTCGTGATACGATACGTATCGCGATACATATGAATCCCAATACTTCAAGGCGATACGTATCCCGATATATTACATTAATTTTCTTGCATTTTATAATCACTCATATGTATACCTAAACGATATGTTTGTTATGCTGACTGACAAAAATATTTTTGTAAGCAGCTATTCTGGTTTACCACCTCGCGGCATGCTTGGTCTAAATGTGTACGCACTGCAGAGCGAGGAGCAGTTTTCACAGACACACCGGGAAAATTTATGAATAGGCATGAGCCGATATGAGCAAAAATATCAAAGTATTAAAATTACAGCTCTAAAATGTGCTTATTTGAAATATTTGGGGAAATAAAAAAATAGCATTTTTTTTCATGTGAGTTTGAGTTTGAGTTTGGTTTATTAAAAGGACAGTGTGCAGTAACATTAAAAAGATGGCTGCACCAGATTTAGCAAAATGTTAATTTCCATCTGTAGTCCTCATAAAATAAAATTACATAACAGTTAAAAACTACATACAAACAACATACGAAGCACCAAAATTTCATTCAACTAACATATGAAGTATCAGATACACAGTACAGCATTGTAACACATTCTATTTCATTTTTAATAGGGCTGTCAAAGTTAAAGCGTTAATAGATTAATTAATTACAACAAAAATTATCACATTAATCATTGTATTACCACAGATTAATCACACTATTAATTTTGACCGCAGATGATCCTTTTTAGCCAACAGAGGATGGTTAGGTTAAAGGTAGCCGTTGAAGTTTGAGCAATAAACATAATTACATGCATTAAAGTAAAGCATTTAATAAATGTTTACATATGCCGTAAGTCATTTTTCCCCATTTTAAATAATTAATTGATTAGAAAAAGCAGGATGAGCGAGTGCAGTGGATATACATTTTTGAAGATATTCTCATAACATTAATGTTGAAAAAATTAACACATAACAGGTGCGCTTCAAATTTAGCGGGCAAAATAAGTTGGGGGGGGGGGGGGAAAGCCTTTTTAAGTCAGTGATTAATCATGATTAATCAAAATTCTAAGATGTGATTAATCTGATTAAAAAATTTAATCGTTTGACAGCTCTAATTTTTAAACAAAATATAGGAAAATTGGTACATTAAGACACATGTGCCATGTTAAGTTTACAAGTAAATAAATGTTGATATGCTTTATTTTTTCTTAGCAAGACACAATTTCCAATCACTGGTGAGCTATTTTTGCATTAATTGAAGGCAATTAACTTCAAAGACGCTGCTGGTTTTTATTTTTTAGGTACAATGCAAGCTGCAAAGGCAAACGTGAACTGCCTATTTAAACTTAACGAGCAATATCGATGCTGACACCTGCGTATCGATACGTGTATTGTCATGAGGCTCGCAACGATATATTGCCGTATCGATTTTTTTGAGCACACCCCTAGTTGCTGTACACACATCTTTCAAATCCATCCACCCTAAAAACCTCCATTTCCTCCTAATTGAGCTGTGAACTTGACTTCCATACTGTACGCATCCCTTCAGCTGACCGGGTGCAGGACCATGCAGGAGGTTCCTCCTATGAAATGTCCTGACCTTTCTTTTGTGGCGCAATCAAATGGGGTTGCCTTGGTCCTTGGCTCTGAATAATTAATTCCTCCCCTCAGTCGGAGTGTTTGCTAAACAGTGGGGTCCTCGGCAGTTCACTTTTTCTGCACGACTGCCACCGCGCCCTGGGGGAGAGACGAATGTACGCTTTAGTCAGTCTTGAGATATGCCTTTCAGAGAAAAGAGGAAAGTCAGGAGATATCGGAAGACTCCTCTTTGCTCTTAGCCTTGTAGACGGACGACACAAAGGGACGCAGTGAGCAAACTTTGTAATTCTTCGCCGCTTTTAATGTTGCTTATGACAGCACGACTGATCTGTTGTAGTTCATATCGGGCCTCATTTGCACACAAAGCTCTTGATCGTTCAGGTGTAGGCGTATGTACATTGAAAATCAGCGCTACTTACACCTGGCTTATGAAGGTTAATTTCACAATAGGGTCCTGTTATAATGTTTTACAACACAAACCTTTTGTTGCCCTTACCGCCAATCCCCAGTGAGGGGGCCTTCATGTACCGCCCTCCTACCACATTTGCCTCGTAACAGTGTCATCTCCACCCCGCCATCCTGCACTACTGTACATACTCTTTTATCAGTCGCAGAAGAAGAATTTATGGTATGGTGATGCTCCCGTTTACTGGCAGTGATGATGTATGTATGTATAATAATTTGTGTAAAATCCCATGAATGACACTAAATTAATAAAATAAAATAAAAAGAGTCACTGCTTTATTATAATGCATTTCAAATACAGTACAACATAACACACTATTTTTTCACATACTGTAATACTTTAAAAATGGTTATAAACGGAATTGAAGAGGTTTAAAAGCAAAATAAAGAAATTTAAAACGTGACTAAAATTACTAGGAGCATACAGTGCACGAACAGTATTTTCAAAAACGTATTTTTTTTATATATTTTGAATTACCTTAATCATAAGTATGAGAAAAGAGCATAGTTTTTAATGTGCATTTAAAAATGTCTACGTTGTAAATCCTTATTCATTCACATTATTCACTTTGATAATAAAAGGATACCAGCGAATATTATACAGAAGTACAGATATAAAATAGCTTTTTTGATGTTATTCACAGAAATTTCACAGTATTTATTATTTAGTGGTCATAACTAACTATTTTATGTCTGCACAAAATTAAAAAAAAATAATAATCACTCAAGTTATTAATTATACTGTATTCTTTGGAAATGTTTTTGAATAAAAATGTTTCAAGGTGGAACGTATTGAAAATTGATTAGTAATATTTAACATATTTTAATTTATTTAGCTTTAATTATAATTTTTAACATTCATTACGTTGTTTAATTTTAATCTAGTGTGGAAGCCATTATTTTGGAAATTATGACAATTTAAAATTATATCCAAAATATATTCATATCATACATATTCATGTATTCCTGTCATATTTATACTTTAGGAATATATTCCGCAAATAATCTTAATGTAAGCAATATGTCTCAAAAGTAATTGTATTCTTAAAATGACGTAAAATACATTTAGAACTGTGTGTTTATGCATAAATAAATGTAAAAATATGATTCAGGTGCTGCAGTGGGTAAAAAAAAAATAGTAGAACAATAAAGGATGATATAAACATGTAAAATCTCAAGTAATATATTGTCAGTAATAAACATGGTGAGAGAACTAACAGCTGGGCGCACACACAGTTTAATGAAGACACATTAGCCCATAGAAATGTTATTACTGGGCTAAGGAGGGGATTGTATTTTTTTTTTCCCCATCTTTTTTTTTTTCCAAGTGAGGAAAATGAGAGATTGTGCTGTCCTCAGAAGTGGCTTTGGGTCCTGATCTCATCTGTTTGGCATGAAGGGGGAGCTGTGGCTCCTCGGCTCTGGCCAAGGTTACAGCTCCACTTGTGCGCCTCCCACATTTTCTCACACTTTTCCGGCTGCGCTGTGCCACATTGATTCAATGTATCTGTTGAGGGCTACAATAATCAATGCAAATTCCCCAGCAGTGCGGCCAACAAATAAGACATGTCTGATTCATCAAGCGGACATTGCTAGAAAGACCATTTTCTCTCCTTTGTGCACTTCTCTCTCTCACCCTTACTTTTTTTTTTCTTTTTTTTATTATTTTGGTTTGGCCATTGGCCACTTCACCTTTTTTTTTTTTTTTTTTTTAAAGCTCTGTCCACCTTTTACTATGCACACTCACTTTAGTCTGACTTGGTGGATGGAGATGTATATGCCAATACTTAAGACTTCTGGAACAAAAGCTTAGCCAATAAAATGAAGGTAGGTGGGAATATAATATTAATATTTTAGCTTCGGTCTTTCCTTTTAAATGTTTATAATAGTAGTGATTTTTTTCGAAATGCACACATTTTTATTTTCCCTGCGTTTATTTAACCTGAAAGGTGTTCCTGATTCTTTAACACGTTAAAAGGAAAAGTAAGTCAACATGTTGAGCAGGACGGAAGTCTCACCTGACACCTAACCTAACATTTTGTTTTGCTCCGGCTTGAACCCGGTCAAATGTTCTGGTCGCTAACAAGGGCAGAGTGGAGCCTTGTGTATGTAAATTCACTACATGTGTGAGAGAAATAAAGACGGAGGTAGGGGGGGGAGTGCTATTTGGAAATTCCTGTGTGATGAAAGGGAAAGAATATCCCCCCAAAAAATGATTAATGTGGTGTTCAGGTACACAGAAGATTGAGTGATCCTGTCATCACACCATATGGTACCAATTTATTCCGGCTAGCATAAGGCAAACTCTGTGGAGGAGCTCTCACAAGCCTCCACGCCCCCCCCCCCCCCCCCCCCCCCAAAAAAAAAACCACACACAAACCAAATGCACAAAAGATCTAATTGTTATCGCTGAATTTATTTATTTATTTATTTTAAGTAATTTTTGGGCGGACATGCATTCTTAATTGCTCTGGATGTAATCATCTAAAGTACATTCGCATTATTACCATTCTTGCTATTATTGGCTTCTTGCAACATTCCATTTATTTATTGGAAAATTACATTAGCCACTGGGACGCGGGGCATGTTGCGGGGAGCTGACAACAATGGCACTCAAGTGCAGCAGCTTGTGCATTTTGATTCGCTTCTTCAAAATGTCAGCATAATTCAAATGTACCAAAACAAATTTCACAGTTTGAAGAATTTCTGTTTTATAAATCAGACCAGTAAGCAGCACATGTAGAATAGAATATACAGTATTTAACAAGCATTGCGGTTGCAATGGTGATACAGTAAAAAATATTTGTTATCATATTTTATTATTATTATTATTATTATTATTATTATTATTATTATTATTATCATTGCTCAACAGCTCCCCAACAGGCCTTCAACACCAATAGAAATCTATACAGCTATAGTGTAAAAAAAAATTGAGTTAAATGTACGTTTTTACTTCGGTTTCTTTTTGCTGAAAATAACACATGGAAGCATAATATGTATGATGTTAGATTTTTTTTTTTTTCAATTAAAAAATATATTATTATATTAATTGCACTCTCAATATGCTCCTATCTCATTTTATAAACTAGTAGATGGTTACAAATTAGAAACTAGAATGTGTTAGAGGTTTTCAGAATTATTTACGTGGAAAAAGACACATTCCTCAAAATTGGTTGAAAAATATCAGGGACATAAATTATTTTTGAAGTGCAAAAAAAAAAAAAAAAGAAAAATAAAAGAAAAAGAAAAACAAACAAACAATGAAAACACCAAATATTTTCCATCATTATTACTTAATGACTTTAGTTGTTTTTTTTTTTCAACTTTTTCTCATTCCCAATGTATTTATATGTTGTCACTCTCTGATCATTTTAGCTTTGTTAAAAGTAATGCTAACGCTATTCGAAAGTGTCCCGGCAGGTCCCCGAATATTGGACCGTAAAAGTCAGTGACCTGTCAAATTGTCAGGAACACAAATGCTCGTCTCCCTGCACCCAAACTATTTTCAGTTATTATTTTAAAGTCAAATACATTTTAATATTTGAAAGGATATTCACATAAGGCCTGGATATATACAATTTGTGCAAATGTAGCACCTAACAATAGCAGATAATTCATAGTAAACAACAAAAATACAGCTAAATATAACGGATACATATGCGGATGCATTGCAAATAAGATCTAATTTTTCATATGAATATATATGAATGTTATTTGAGTTATAATGTTGTGATTGATGGCGAACAGTGTGATTTTTCTTCATACAGCACATTCACTCCATTCCACTCCACCCAGCAGCGAGTGACGCACTCTATCACCAGGCAGCATCCGCTTGTCAATTTAGCAATTTTTTTTCCCTAGATGCGCATCGTGTCACATGACTTTCGATATCTCGCTCTAATGCTGCTCCAACGCGACTTTCAACTGTTTCTAATCTCCCACCCGGAGTCACGGGCAGAAATGAGAGTTTTTGAAAAATGCAGATGGCCATTGGCTGAGGGGGAAGCAGGTTAGGGAAGCGGACTCCTACCACTTTTCTTTTTCACTGCCTTGTTATTTGTCGCCTCACCCCTGCAGGCCACGCTGACAGCAACTGATAAACCTCTTTATGGGCTGAACCGAATTGGCTCCTATTATCCAAGGTTTGGAGCGACTCAATGGTGGAAATAAAAGACTTTAACCACTGCCCATCTGCCCACCTGTCACTTGCTGCCCAGTTTTTGAGATTCCATGAAGCTAGACTCCCATTTGTGCTTGTAATAGCTGTATAATATTGCTTGTGGGCGCTTTTTCCTTTTGGGGAGGAATATATTTTTGGCGGATTCTTCATTTGACTGGTGGCCTAATAGCTGCAGCTTTGCCATGATAAATGCATCGCAGTCGTCAAAGTACTGTAATAAATGCGGGGAACTGCTAGTGTATCATGTGAGTGTATATTTGGGTGAGACTAACGCCGAACAGTGGATTTGTTTAGAGAGGAAAGGCTCCAGTTTTGCTGTTTGACTTGTAATCAAGGACGTTAAAGCTCGTAAATCTTTCGAAAGCCACTTGTGTGGCTTTTGGCTGGCTAAAAGGTCTGTCTGTGATTTCACTAACAACATATTGTAGCAGTTTGCTGCAGGAATTCCTGTACTCTGTTTGCAGTTCAAATGATTGTTTTTAAAAACAAATGGATGAGGTCTTAATTACACACCACGCAACTCATATTGCAATAATAAAGGTCAGATTATTGTTTGTGTGAGGCAATATTTCATGGCACTCGTTTTATGTGTAGAGGGGGGGGGAAAAAAAAAAAAAGTTTTTCCCTAAAAATATGTTTAGTTGTCTTTATCTGAGAAATGTAGACAGCACATTTTGAATGAGTAAATACAGGGTATATTTCTCACTGACTGTATGCCATCTTAGAAGTGGTGATATGTCACAGAAAATTGGATTTACCAAAAAAAAAAAAGATAATAATCATATTGACAGTGGGCCAGTTTTATAATTTTTCGGGAGTTTTCTTGGCACTTCACTATCACTCACAAAAAAGCTTGAATATTTTTTCAATGGTCAGCTGGAGTGAGGTGATTATCGATACGTTACCTATGTTACAAATGCTGCTGTGACCGTCAGCTCAGCCAATATCGTTCAAATATTCTGTTTGTTGTTGAAACTTTGCATCACAAAGAAAAAAAAAATAGTGATTCCTGCATACTGCCAGGGAGATAATCTTTATATACCTGCAAGAACAATAACTTTAATTTATCTAAGGTCAAAGTTTGCAATTATAGTACTTTTAGACATACATCTGGAGAATAACACTAAATTGTCAGTTAAAGGTGGGAGCAATTAAAAACATCAAATCAAACTGAAGAGATGGCTTCTCAGTGACATTTTTATGCGCTAATTGCTTGGTTTGGTGCTAGTTTCATATTCTACGTCTTCTTTAATTTGTCTCATACCACCACATATTTAGCACACCGACACTGTGAGAACTTCTGCCCTTAATCAAGCAAGGAAATACGATTGTGACCACATTGTCACACTCTGACATTATATGACATTTTAATTTACGTCGTTCTAAATATACTGTATGCTTTTAGCGTACTTTGCAAAGTAAATTCAATCACATTAAAGAAAAATCAAATCAAATATCTTGAAGCCAACCATGCTCAATAAGTCTTAAAAATTGTATTTTTGTCAGGAAAGAAAAAGCATGCTAATACATGAATCCCAATCCTAATTCTTTGACAAATAACCTTACCCCCAGCCAAGTGCCTAATGACTCTGATTGCATGCAAGTAGGAAACAAATAGAGTCAAAGATCGATTTTTCATTTTGGACCATGTTAAACAAGTTAGCCAAGCCATCTGTTTGGTGCCTGTGAGCTAAAAGCTGATCAGTGTCGCCACTGAATGAGTGTCACAAAATGACATCTTCCTTCCGTCCTCACAACTTGAAGAATTTAACCCCTCTTGAATTTTGCTGTCTTTACATTATCAAAGTGGAATCAAAAAGGAATGTCAATGAGGTCATATTATATAGATGTCATGTGTCATTGTAGAGCTATAACAAAACATAACATAACATAACATAACATAACATAACATAACATAACATAACATAACATAACATAACATAACATAATATAATATAATATAATATAATATAATGGTTACTCTTCAGTTGTACCGGTACATGCAAATTTACAAATGCCATATACAAGGGAACATATGGTGTTCCACAGGGTTCAATTCTGGGGCCTCTTCTGTATTACCGGTAATTGTATCTGCTGCCCGTGGGTTCCATCTTAAGAAAACAGCAGTAGTTGACTAGTCCAGCACTACTAGATATTGAGGGCTGGGTTTAAAAAAAAAATTGAATAATCAATATCAAATTGATTTCCTTTTTGAGTCTGATATTGATTCATAAAACCATGAATCGATTATTTTTAATATCTCCCTTTTCCCCATAAATTTATAAGAAAATACAATTTAAAAGTTTTTTTTAATCTTACTATTTTCTTGAAATTTATTGTTCACTTGAATTTAAAAGTATTTTCTTACATTAATGAAATTTCTGACCATTCAGAATCTTTATTTACAATTATTAAATTATTTCACCAGTTACTGCCTCCACAAAATCCATTTTCCAAAAAGCCATTTTCAGGAGCAAAAGATTAATATTTTGAAATGACTTCATTATTTTCATGTAGAATTAATACCTTTAAAAAGCAAATTTTTCCACTTGCTGTCGACTGAAGATGACACCACCTGTGTTGAGGAAGTAGGTAACGACCAATCATGGCTCAGCTGTTTTCTGGGTTTGGTCAGCAAACTGAGCCGTGGTTGGTCGTTACCTACTTGCTCAACACAGGTGATGTCATCTTCAGTCGACAAAAAATGAATAATAATAATAATAATAATAATAATAATAATAATAGTTTTTAACTCATTCACTCCCAGCCATTTTCACAGAAGCAGTCCCGTTCGCTCCCGGCTGTTTTACTGGATTTTGACTGATTTTGCAAGGCCCACAGAATATTGTGTTCTATTGCTATAAAAGCATGGAACATATCAAAAGAAAGATTAAAGTCTCTTCTTTCATCAGGAAAAAAAGTATGTTTCTATCTGTTTTCGTTTTGCAGCAATTAGCATTAGAAGAGAGCTAAGTTTCATCAGTTTTCACAAATCTATTTAAAATTGTAAGTAATTGAGCTTTTTTTCTAGATGGCCCTGGTTGATCTCCTTTGCTCTGCTGCCACCTGGTGGCCGTTTGTGTAATAACTACCATTTCTGCAACCGTTCTTTGCAGTTGAGAGGCTGCATCAAAGCCTTATGTTTGCTCTAGCATAAAACAAAACAAAACAAAAAAGCGTATAAATACGTCTTTGGGACAGTTGGAACATTAAAAAAACGTATTTATACGTTATTGGGAGTAAATGAGTTAAAGGTATTAATTCTACATGAAAAATAGTGAAGTTATCAAATTAATTTGTTGGTGAAAATGGCTCAGTAAGTCAAGTATTCATTTAAAAAAAAAAAAAAAATGATGTTCCATAATTTATCATTAACAATTGAATTGAAGCGGGAAAAATCGAATCAAACAGAACCCTTTTGAATAGAAATTGAATAGATTGAAGGGATTAGAATCGATACCCACTCCAAAAATCTAGCAAAACTGAACTGACACTTCCTTAAACTGATGTGGAATACAAGAACACAACAGTTTTTAAATTCAAGATGAAGTGAGCCAGATTTGATGAGAAGGCCATTCTCCCTGTTGATCTTGTTCACCAGTAAACCACATTCAAAAAAGAAACTGTTGGCGTTCAGTTGCCCAACCACCGGTTTAGATGAACTCAATTTGCCACACTTTTACAATGTGCCGTGTGTATTAACATTGTAGGTAATTTTAAAATGCATTCCTTTTCTTATTAGCATTTATATTGGCATGCTAAATGGGATATTGCACACAGGACACAATGTAAAAGCAACAGCCGACCCATTGACTCAGTGCTTACCGCTCAAAACACATCAATAAAAACAATCGCAACAAGTTCGACGCCGCTCATCCTTGCCGTTTGAATCATTTCGATTCAATTTAACTACAGCGTCCCTCCCTCTCAAGCACCACGGCAACATTCAAAGCGCTGGCTGGCTTTCTATTTTGGACTAATAATCCAGAAAACAGATTTCCCTTTCAGACCAGTAAGTTAAGCATCAATTGATAGTTAAAGGAAGACATTAGCATGAGTCGGTGCTTAATGACATTGTTTAATGGTGTGTTCACTTTGTTAATATGGCTGACAACACAGACACATTACGCTCGGAACTTTGTTGAACGCCGCTGTGAGTTCAGTTCGAAAAGTGACTTTCAGGGCTAAGTTTAAACATGTTGAAACATTTTTTTTTTCCAGGAGGGTATTTGTTTCTAAACGACTTCTCGCCTGGGGGCATGTTTACAAGACGTGAGGAAGAAGTGATGACTGGATCTAAAACGTGAAACATAATTACTAAAATGTCTGCTTGGGATTACATGGATCTTCTAAAAGACTAATCGATGCAAAATCTTGCAGTTGAAACCATTCAATAAAAACGCTGTCTGATGTGAACTTTCATACTTTTAAATTGGTTGCAAGTTTTTCTCTGCCTAATCAGCTTAGAGCTAGAGGGGGTTCTTGGCTTACAAAGTCCCCCTCATACAGTTTCTTGCATAAGCAAATGCCAATACCAGCTATTATCGCCCGGCCTTATTTCAAGGTATTGGTACTCGCAACAGCAGTCATTGCGAATATTAGCCACTCTTTTGTGGCCATTTTATAATCAGGAACATAAGGCACGCGTGTCTGATAGACATATTTATATATTTAAATTCATTTTATTAAATAGAAAATTGTCATTAATTTCATACAATTTTAAGGGAACGTTCTATATTATAATGTATGTCTTTTTTTACTCATTTAAACAATGACTCGTCAACAGCACCTCTGCCAGCGACAGCCAAGTACTGCACTTTCAAAACCAAAATCAATTACACACAATCAATCAGCTTCTTTCACAAACAATAAATCAAACAAAAATTGATTAATATGCCTGTCCCTGTATTGACGAATATCTGTTGTAGTTTCTCCTCCCTTTACCGCAATGTAATTTTTCTATCTAACACGACTGATGAAGTACACTCTTTCATAATCCCTATAAATTCCAGTATTAACAGTCAATATAATGTGAAACGCTTCTGGTACTTTAAAAACTCTGTGATCTTTAAGTGATGCATATATTCATTCTTTCATTATTTTTTTTTTAACTTCACTGTGAAAACCTTTACCTTGAATGATTTCTTTTTCTTAGACACTCTTTCCATTGCATTCAGAGCAACTTAAAAAGCCTGGTGCACTCAGCCTTGAAAAGGTATCAATAATTCAAACACATCATCCTCTCATGATTGGGTGGGGGGGGGGACTGGGGTATAATACTGCACGTTGTCACATCTGACGATAGCTGTCACCTGCTGGCGCATGCATGGCAACACCGGGTTAATAAATGCACAGTCCGCGGAAGCACATTGTCACGCTTTTCGGTGCTGGAATGACTGTCCTTAGTGGGAAAGGTGACTTTGTAATGCTAGACGCAGTTGGATTTTTCTTCAATGAAATTTCGATTTGTTGCCAGTGTTAATTAGAAATTGTGAATCTTCTAATATGGTATCAACGCAGCAGTTTTTTTTTTGTTTTAACCTTAGCATACGGTTTCTGAATCAAGTCTGTTTTCAGAGTCATTACAAGTCTTTTTGGGTGCCCTTTGTTATGCAGTGTACAGAACAAAGCATGATTACAAAAGCTTGATTGAATTTGTCACAACTTTGATCAGCAGTGTTTAAGCCTGAAACATGAACTATGTAAATACAGTATTTATTGGTCCTTTTGAATAAACATATATATATATATATATTTTTTTTTTTTTTTTTCAACTTCCACATCTGACTTTTGATTTGTATCATATTTGATACATCTGGTCAAAATGCTTTAAATTCATACACAAATATAAAAATAAACAGGAAAAAACAAATAAATAAACAAACAAAAAATGAATCAAACAAATAAACAAAACTCAGAAAGAACATTTCCCACTATTAATAAGTATAGTATAACTACTATCAGACACTATTGGGATTTGAGAACACTACCAAAGTAACTGGAAACAGCATTTTCTAAAATTAACTTTGTTGGTCACAATTTTTTATTTTGAATAGTGGAAAGCCGCTAAACAGTTTCTGTTCTTGTTCAGGCAAAGGTGTACTTTGCATTTCTTAAAGAAGACATGGGCAAAGTGGACTGTGAAGAACTTGCATCTCTGTCATGTTTGTCATTGAGGAATGTATGTATGATCAGTGATCAATTATGTTTGGTTGAGAAATCAAGCTTTGATTACCGTACATGACAAATGCAAAAAATGTACAAAAAAGAACAGTTGACTGATTCAGCATAAAAATACTTTATACGTCACCTACTGTTAATACACGGACTAACACAGTTTAAAAAAAAAAAAAAAAAAAAAAAAAAGATTTGAGTTAATATTATACGTTTGTTGTTTATTTATTGAAGAAGATTATAAAATTATGTGACTGTTCTTTATCTGCCCCTGCCTGTTGGCCAGTTTTATACACACAATTTACAGTATACGGATGTAATTGGGAGAAGCTCTAAACTTCATAAATCTTCACAACGTTGTTTTATTTTCTCAATGTATTACCAGAACATGACTATGAATGTAATGCACAAACAATTTGCATTCTGAGCAAAAGAAGGTCATCTGCTTGAGAGTAGAACGCTATTGACACTGACTGTTGTGTTGAGTGATTGTTGCGTGGGCTCTCTGTAATTTATTCTGTTTAGCGAGGAGGAGTCAGGTGTGGACTGCCCTTAAGTGCGCTTCTCGTCTCTGGAAAGCAGAGGGAAAAAATGTGTTGCTTTTTCGTTTGAGAATGGTAATGTTAGTCGACGGTGCACGATAATCGTTGCGGTGCTAGTTAAAGAGGTATTGATGGAGCAAATACTCCCCTAAATTAGAAATGATTAAGTGTGTAGGCTGACATAGCTCATTACAATTACCGCGTGAGCCGACTGTTGTGTGAGATCGCTGATGAAGACGGAATGTGAGTAATCATCAAGTATGTTCACCAAGTCTAACGATTTGATTGTCATGCAGGAGGTCAACTCAAATAGGTACTTGAGATGTTTTACAAAGCTGTCGCTATTAACACCTAGTCAGTCACACTTCTGTTTCTTTTTCCACGGGTGTGATCGTTTCTTAAAAATCAAAATGGAGGACTGATTTGTTTCCAAAGATCATTTTTGGCAGGTCATACTGACAGTTTTAACATAAATGTCAAAAAGTGATTTTTTTTTCTTTTAAAGAAAATTCCAAACTCACCCTTAATAGTACCCTAACCCGTGAGAGCTTCAGTGTTCTGTGGTCCCTAAACATAACTGAAAATCTTCCCGAATTCAATCAACTTCAACATGAGTGACATTTTCTGAACCACGGTTTTGCTTTGTGATGCATGCAGTCACGGTTTTAAGTGAAACTGCTGCTTGGGTCGTATTTTTCTTGGCTCTCTCAAAGAATTGCAACTTGCATGTTATGTTATGTTTAAGCTTTTACTCCCAGTCCAAAAACTACACATGCTTCATTTGTGAATAGCTATTTGTTTTGAGTGTACTTTTTTTTTCTTTTCTACATATCCCCAAGGCAATTTAGTTTCAACATATGTCTAAAAAAAGCAGAGAGGTTACCAGAAATCTTATTTAATGTTTTACAAAATGTTTTGTTTATGTCGTATTTTCTGCCATGTGACCAAACGAGGTACATACATTGATTAAATCACCCCCATTCATTTTTACATTGAGAAAGAGAGCTTTATTCGACATGCAGAATATTCTACTTTCATAAAATCTGTCCTGATTTTACCATCCGTTGAAACTGGGTTATTGTAAGAATCTTTTGCATGTCACTTTATTCCCAAGTCACATATAACAACATCTTTTCTGTCTTCTATTTCATGCAATAGAACAAAGTCTGCAAATACTTGTGGTGACAGTTGGCGCATGGACAACAAATTTATTAGACCAACAGTCAATTAAAAAAAAACAAAAAAAAAACAAGAGACCATGCACCATGATGCAACACTTTAAAACGCTTTCCATTTCAGTGAGAATTTGATGTTTAGCCATTTTGAACAGGAATGAGAAACTTCCAATTGAATTTACCTTACTGCTCTTAGAAGACATAAATGGATGAAGCAGAAGATTCAAACAGTAAAACATGTTTTATATTCATGAATGGAAGTCAAAATTTGGAATCATAAGCAAACAATAAACAATTAATAAAAAAATAAATAAATAAAACATGTATATGTGCAATTTGAAGTAACCCAAGATAAAATGGCTTGATTACCAATTATGGAATAAATCTTAAATGTAGTGGTGCTAGCATATTATCCACATAGCACATTTATTAATGCTGGAGTCAGTTTATTGTCATTTTTTCTGAACCGTAAGATAATTTGTTGTAATCTTCCATTTCGATGTATCTGTTCATGTAACTGAATGTAAGTGAATGCAACCTGTTGACTGACTTGCTCCCATTTTATGGATTGTGGTCCAAAATAACCAGATGGTTAGAAGATTATGGAAACTATTACCCTGTTTTTCTGTTTGTCTTTTTCATTGTCAGTCTTCCAGTATCAGCAGAACACAGTTGAAACAGGACTGGTTCACGAATGTACTGTAATTTAATCAGAGATGTTTTATCTCGGGTGGCACGATGACTGAGTTGTTAGCACGTCCGCCTCCCAGTTCTGAGGTCTCCGGTTCGGGTCCAGGCTCCGGCCTTCCTGGGTGGAGTTTGCATGGGTCTTCTGCGGGTACTCCGGTCTCCTCCCACATTCCAAAGACATGCATGGCAGGTTAATTGGGCGCTCCGAATTGTTCCGAGGTGAGTGTGGATGGTTGTTCGTCTCTGTGTGCCCGGCGATTGGCTGGCAACCAGTCCAGGGTGTCCTCCGCCTACGGCCCAAAGCCAGCTGAGATAGGCTCCAGCACCCCCTGCGACCCTTGTAAGCGGTCAAGAAAATGGATGGATGGATGTTTTATCTCTGAAAAAGTTTTGTCTCAACACTCCACAATGGAGTGCTGTGGTAATTTTGTCCTCGTAGCACCTGCAAGGCTGTCAATGCGCTTGCTCCCAAGAAAATATTTGTGAGAAATATCTTGATGTCAGTTAATCAGTTAACAGCAAGCAATATAAATGCTTGAAGAAAGTAGAAATGAATTAGAATGTCTACAAGATGGTGACTGATATGGCATGTAAGCAGCAATGTAACATTGTTCATTTTATTAAAGTGATAATATAGTAGCGATTGTCATGGATACCACAATTCTCCCCACAAAACAATGACAGATTATTTTAAAGCTCCCAATATAGCATTTGTCCTTAAAATTGCAACATATCAGCTGCCGCTGTGAATGCTAATACTTTGAAAAAAAGGCCTGGTATCAGTAACAGTCCCTATAATAATAATAATAATAATAATAATAATAATAATAATAATAATAATAATAATAATAATAATAATAATAATAATAATAATAATAATTATTATTATTATTATTATTATTATTATTATTTTAATCAAATAAAGACAGGAATGTTTAATATTTCTAGTTACATGTTTTAATACTCTGTGATCATAAAAAAAAAGTCCCAGAATATTTACCAATGAATCATTTCACTTTAATGCGTTTCATAAATAATCTGCTCGAGAAGGTAATTAGTCCAGGTGTTTACAGATGTATCTACCATCAGGCTGCACAGTAAGATGCTAGTTGGATGAATACGTTTTAGGTTATTAAATTGGGCCCCGAGTAGCAGGAAGAAAGATGAGCTACAGTTGGGCAAGTATGAGAAGCAACCTTTCTCCCTATTCATCATCCTTCCCTGGTTACGTTTCACTTATGTGGAGCAGCTTTTAGGGGGTGCCAACGCTTAGAAGGTTAGGCACCAAAATGGCTCAATTAATACCACATTGGAACTTTCCTTCCTGTTATGAATGAATTGTTTATGTCGGTTCCATCCATAACACAGAAAAAATCGTCTCAAACAAATCAATCATTAAGGGAAAATGGGACAGGGTGGTGCACCAGGCTTATTATTGACGATTGATTATGCACTATAAGCATGATTTTTTTTTTTTAAATCTTTTAAATGGATGGATGGATGGATGGATGGATGGATGGATGGATGGTTCTTAAACCTCAACAGAGAAGTTCACCAATTTCATTCCTCAATTTTACACCCAATATTGAAACACATCTATATTTTATGGTGATCCTCAATTTACATGTTTCAAACATAAATAAATCCCTTAAATTAGAGTTTCTTCTTAATTTAAAAGAATTTCAGAATACATACAGCTAGGCTATTGTTCACTACAAAAAAGAACATTTTCAATGTTTTCAAATACACAATATCCATTAATGTTAACATACCATGTCCTATATATAATTGATTAGTTGATTCTCTGTACCCAACTTTATTAATTATTCTAATCGATTTTTTTTTTTCTCTCAACACAATATTGACATGAAGCAAGAGCCATTGATTTTCCGGTACCTAATTTAGGTTTAGTCTATCTGTGGCTTCCAACACAATTTATGATCAATAATCACTTCCAAAAACTTTGTTTCAGTAACTTGCTCAATTTTAATAACATTTAGATTAATTTTTATATTACAATTGAGCTACATACCACAAAGCACCATAAATTTAGTTTTTCTTTTTTTTTTTCGTTTAATGACAACAATTCCCTTTCAAAAGTTTTGTTTAGTTGCTTCATGTTATCTCGTGAGCAAGATATTGAATTTGAATTAACAGTGGCCATTACAAATTTTTAATATATTTGAATTTGAACAGTGAAAATATCATTAAATAAATTATAAATAACTTGGGTCTCAATACCGAACCCTGTGGAATACCACAGGTTACTGTTCTCAGCTGGGATTAAGTATTATTGTTATTATTATTATTATTATTATTATTATTATTATTATTATTATTATTATTAATTAATTTATTTATTTTACGTATCTGCAATTGGCTGGCAACCAGTTCAGGGTGTGCCCCGCCTACTGCCCAAAGCTGGCTGGGATAGGCTCCAGCATCCCCGCGACCCTTGTGAGGAGTAAGCAGTTTAGAAAATGGATGGATGGATATTTTACATATTGAAAACCATTAAATAAATAATAGTTTAACCATCTTGTGCCATATTGTTCACATTACTGCCATGCAACCAAACACCTGCAATCAAACAGGCAATTTTGATTGATTGTGTCATATTTGTATGTTTACATACCAACACAACAAATGATTCTTTTCTGTTTTTGTAAAAATAACATCATGATTTTCACAGTTTCATTCAAAAGCAAACCCACTCTTTCAAAACGATTTTGGTGACAGTATCAACACGCACAAAACTAACTTGTCAGCAGAATAGTTTTGTTATCTTGACACTTCAAAATGCAACAATGCTGTGGTCCGCCATTGTTGTTTTCTTTGTGCCGACACTGCAAACTCTGTTTTCCCAGACAATTGTTTTCGTTTTATTCTCAGAAATGATAACAGCGTCACATTCCTTTGATAGACATTTTGAAATTTATGACTTTGACCAGACAAATCTTCGTTTCGTTTTCAGCGAAAACCGTCACGTCCTCATCCGCTATGACTAACGCGTCTTTTGTCTGCTATTGCTGTTAAACCATCAGTGGGACATAAAGTGCACATGTGATGACAGGCGGTCCTCCGAGGTCAGTCTGGTTATCCTGTACCGCCCCCAAACCCGGATCCTGGACAGCAGGCTTATACAATCAACTCGCACCACAAATTTGTCATTGAGAGAAGTTCCCAGCTTGATAAACACTTGAAAACAATTCACAACTTGGCCCAAGTTTGACGTCTTTCAGGGAAATGGCCATGAATGCAACACAAATGTGCATTCTGGGAAAAAGAAGGTCATGCGCTTGAGTGTAGAACTGTACTCTCAACACAGACTGTTGTGTTGAGTGATTGTTGCGTGGGCTCACTGTTATTTATTCTGTTTAGCGAGGAGGAGTCAGTTGGTGTACGGCCTTAAGTGTGCTTCTAGTGTCTGAAAATCAGAGAGGGGAAAAAAATAATTGCCTTTTCGTTTGAGCATGGTATTGCCAATTGACTGCGCAAAAGGTTGTATTGCAAGTTAAATTCATATTGCTGGATACTTCCCTACAATTGACAAGAAAATAATGAAGCTGACATAGCTCATTACAATAGCGAGATCACTGATGAAGACGGACTCATTATCAGTCTGTTAATCAGGTCCAGTGAGATTCAGGCTGGTCTAGTCCCGACTATCCTCAAAGAAGAACGTTATTTCTGAGCGGTGTCATTATTATGCGAGAGGTCAACAATCAGCCTTCATAGGTATTTAAATGGGACATATTTTAGACATCTGCTTTGCACTTCTGTCAACATTCTCATTAATCCATCAGTAATTGTTTCACACATTTGCGATGACTCAGAACTTGTCACAGCTTCCAGGTCACAGTTAGTCAATTAATTCCACTCAGAGGAGACAGCCAATATGCTTTAAATTTTGAGAATTTCACCAATGAAATATTAACACTTTTTTTTTTTTATGCTGATTTTAAGACAGAACAAATGATATACCTAATTCCGCCATGACATGTTGCTCTCATTTACTCTAACATACTGTGAATACCATGAGCATGTAATTTCCTCGTGACAAAATAAGAAAATGCGGCGGTGATAATTCGCTGTTGAGGAAATGCGTCATGCAAATATGAAGATTTTTTTTTTTAGCTCAACATCTCAATGACACCACATTTAACAGATGAAGACAAACTGTAAAATGAAGCCTGTTCTCGCCACAATTTAAGAGGATTTTATAGCGGCAGTAATGACTTGCAATATGTAGAATCGGTTTTCAGCTTTATTTTTCGGAGTAGTGACACCCTTGTTGCTGGAAAAACATTGAGATCAAATGTAATCCAATCAAGCACTTGGCGGAGGTATTGCTTTGACTGATGTTAGGTGTTAGCTGAATCACGCCACAACTACCCAAAATATATCTATGAGCTTACATATGCTGAGCATAACTTTTTTCGTTCTTTCTTTCTTTCTTTCTTTCTTTACTGTACTTAAATTTATTTGATTCAACCTCCGGTGTAATAACCTTATTTATTAGGGCCCTCACGATCGCATTTTTGAGGGCCTAGACATTTACACAAACTCACCAAACTTTGCAATCTCTTCGGGCCCGGCTAAAAATGTGATATTATGAAGTTGTCATAACAACGTGACTTTATAGCGCCCCCTAGCGTAGAAAAATAAAAACCAAATCCGGCCCGTTTGACCTAGAGCTACGAAAATTGGCAGGCACGTGTAGCACCCCGAGACGCACAAAAAAGTCAGTGGAAGCCATTTCCTAAAATGTACAGGAAGTGAGTTATGAATTTTTGAATGTCCAATTTTGGCCCATTTTGGCACATTCACAGTGGTCATGCTTTTTCCCCCTTTGCAAACATTTTTCATCCAATTAACTTCAAACTTGCCATGTATCATCTCAAGACCTAAGACAACAACTGGGCAAACAATCTTGACTTTTCGAAATATTATATGACGGGGCATCAAATCTTGCCTTTAAAATTTCATTTGTCCAGAAAGAGAAAATGCTTAATAACTCCCATGTACAAGCTCCCAAAAAATCTCAAAGGGATCAATAAAGTCAAGTCTAAGTCTTTTAAAGGGAAAGTCATCCCTCCACATAAATTTTTGACAATAATATGTTCTATGCAGCTCCACGGTATTCTCATTAATATTGTGTTAGTGGAATATGAGTTGAGCAGCAGTCTTTATAAATATCAGAAGGCGGCCACTTCTTGTCGAGTGAAAATACCATCATAGTTGCTCAGGTCTCAGGTAACAGCCAATCACAGCTCAACTTCAGAAAACAGGTGAGCTGTGATTGGTCGTTTGCCTTCATGTCTAGTTCACGCCAGGGTTAAGTTTGAGTTCATGACCGTCAGGTCAAGTGTCTGTTTGGAATTGATGTAACAGCATCTAGTTTCAACTGGTTTTAAGTTATGTGACAGCGATGTGATGTCAGGAGCTTTGTGATGTCAATCTTTAATCCTTTACTTCGTCACAACCAATCAGATCCATTCACTGTCTATATAAGCACTGAGAAGGATGTGTTTTGTTGGATTATTCCTCTGTCCATCCGGCCACCTGCTTCAATCTTCCTCGATGCCTTCTCGTTGTTTCTGGTCAAGTCAAGTTAGTTCCACGCCTTTTGACATTATGCGATAAAGTGTTAAAACTCTTATTTGTGTCTGCGGTTTTGGGATCCAAACCTCAAAACATAACAGTTGCCTCAACTCTTCATTCGTCAGCAAGTGGCAAAATGGCTGCCCCTGAAATGGATAAAAACGGCTGGATTTTGCTTCATAACTCATATTTTACAAACGTAATATTAATCAAAATATCAATGCCAATTTTTGCGCTAGACTTGCATGAAAATAGGGCCCTAATTGTATTTTGCTGGTTATTGTTGTTCAAAATGTTTGAAATGTTGGATAGAAAATTTAAGACAATGGTTTGACATTAAGACAATTTTAAACATTTCAGCATTCAAGGAGGCTTGACCTTTTGCCTTTATAGTTCTGCCAAAGGTTTGACTCATTTTAACACTTCTTTGCATAACATCAATCTTTCATTTGAGTTAATTCACCACTCCACTGAGCGAGTGCCTTTTTGTACGTCTCATTTTGAGAAATGCTTCTTTAAAAAGATCCAGGATATAATGAAAAATACTCTTGCACATGTTTTGAGCAGTTCTTTAATTGCATGCCAAATGTTCAGGGTGAAAAAAATAGATGCATATCAGATATCAAATGTGTTTCAGAAGACTGGCCCAGGTATGCCGGGTGATTGGCGTCCAGTGAATACCTCATTAAGAAAAGTCTCAACCACGCCGCCGCATGTGAATCGGAGCGCTCCATCAGATTGCTGCCTTCGGAATGTGGCTTTTCCATAGGCCAAGTTTAATTAGAAAAGACATTTTGAAGTTCGACTGGACATTATCTTGCGAGCAGAGTCTGTTTTCAAAGCTCAATAAGATATGCATCAAATAGTCCCACAGGTTGATAAATGTGGTGCTTGACATTGTTGCTAAGCCTGTCTTCGACTTTTCATGCTACTGGAAAATTATTAGCTTTCCAGCTGCTTCGGGCTTATGGGGCATGAGGGAAAAGAGATTGCTGATCATGGAATGTTTGCCACTGTGGCAGCCATGATAAAATTGTTTAAGATTGAGTCCAAATACTATTAATTGAAAATAATTAATGAATCAATAATTTCATATTTATATCTTGATAAGTAAACACTTCAAAAACAGAATGTGAAACGTGTTCAAAACAGAACGATTTATTTAATAAATACATTTTTGTATAAAGCCTGAATCATGAAATGTATGCGAGAAAATACTGCATGTTTGTAAGTACAGTATTTATTGGTGCTTTTGAACAAACAAACATTTTTTTAATCAACTTCTACATGATTTTTGATTTGTGTCATATTTGATACATCCGGTCACAATGCTTTAAATCTATACATTTATCGCTGTCAAAAATGTAATAATAGGCCTACATATCAAACATATTAGTTTTTCCAAAAATCAGAAAGAACCTTTCCCACTTTCTCAATTGGGGCGATCTTGCAAGGTCACTGGAAAAGCCATCAGCTGGGTGATACTGCCCTCTAATGGATTATCCGTGCAATGCATGTGTCAGATCATATACATCAGGGTTTTAATTGTTGTGTGTTGAGAGGTTTGGATCCCAATTGCAGACACAATTAAGATTTTATCTATTTATTCACATCGAGAGGCACAGAAACTCTGTACACAGGAACAGGTGGACAATAATCCGCCAAAATACACACAATTCTCAGACCCTTAAATAAACAGTCAATCAATCTCATTGGTTGTAGCTAGACATGTGAGTACTAGTACTGACATGGAATTCTCTGATTGGTTGTTGACTGGTTTCTAACCATTTAGAGAGATTAAAGAGTTTTGACATCATCTCGTGACAAACCGATTGCATCAGTTCAAATAAAACAAATAGAACCAAATATTAGACATTTGCCTCAAACAAATCATCAGTTCACATAAAGTCAACTATCACACATTTGCCGTCAACAAAACACAGTCATGATAGTTTAACCCAGATGTGACCCCAGACATGAGACAAGACCCAAACATTACTCTTGCATGACTCGAGTCATGACATTAATGGGAAAAAAATATTATACTCATGAAATAGAGGGCTCAAAATGTCTTGTTTTTAATGTTTGGCTTTATAGGGTTAACACAACAACAACAATGCCCATTTAGGATCGTCTCATTTGTGACATATCATATCTAGACTTTATTTAACAATAGCAAAAACGTGAATATGACACAGACAAAAATGTTAACTCATGAGCTCTCAGGCTCTGTTCAGCTAAGCACAGCTTAACTCACTGTAGTGAGAAATGGAGGGGTCCGTCATTTGAAGATTTTTTTTTTTTTTTTTTCATGCTTTTGATTGCCAAAATGCACTTGAAAGCCCACAAATTGTTTTCCCTCCTGTAATCTATAAAATATACTTGTATTTGTGGTCTAAATGAGAACAATTTTCCTTCTGCAACGCTGCTTATTTCCAGCACACTGCCTTTGCCCTAATTTGAGGGCCAAGAGTACAATCGCAGGCCTGTGCCAGGGGTTGACCTTTCATTGATTTACATCTGATAGTGTGCGGAAACCCCGTTGGCTGTGTGGCTGGGTGTCTTCAGCTGTGGTCTCTTTAATTACTACACGAACAATGGGTCAGTTGTCTCCATGCGTCTCGGAGCGTAACATCTCTACAACATGGAGCGGGATGGGGAAAGCAGCTGTCACCAAAGATTTCACTCCCTCGATTCTTTTTTTTTTTTTTTCTCATTGCCAAAGATCGCAGCAGGCAGTCATACTGGAGAATAGTGAGGAAAGCCCCTCTGGTATTGACTTCTCTTGCTGCTAAATTAAAGCACATATAGAATACAAAATGGTGCATATGTTCATGGATTCTCATCTAATTACAATACATAGATTCAGGAGTCTTATGGATTAGTACTGCATTTACCTAGGGTGACCAAAGCAGATTTTGCCTGTTTTGTCCCAATTTTATGCAGATAAAAATAAAATAAAAATCATTGCTAACTGCACTGACACATCACCAGTCCAAGCAAATAAGGTTTTTTTTTTTAGCGCTTTTGAACTGTCAACCAGGATAGCATTTAGCATTAGCTAAACAACCACTGGTCACCAGGTTAACTCTTGATTCAATTTGTTATAGAAATAGTTACTGTTGAGAATGTATTGTAAATTTAATTTTTAGCAAAATTGTAGTGTTCTGGTTTTTAATTTTGAAAATCTGGTCACCTTACATTTACTTTATAAAAATATAAAATGACTGAATTATAAAAAATGATCCAGTGTGTTTGTATTAGGGGTGTGCTCAAAAAATCGATATGGCAATATATCGTTGCGGGCCTCATTACAATACACGTATCGATACGCAGGCATCAGAATCGATATTGCTCGTTAACTTTAAATAGGCAGTTAACGTTTGCCTTTGCATCTATTGCACTAAAAAAAAAAATTTTAAAAAAAAAATTAAAAAAAAAACAGCAGCCAGCCAGCTTTGAAGTTAATTGCCATCAATTAATGCAAAAATAGTTCACCAGTGATTGGACATTGTGTCTTGCTAATAAAAATTAAAGGAGAGGAAGAATATCAATTTATTTACTTATAAACTTAACATGGCACGAGTCTCAGTGAACCAATTTTCCTATGTTTTGTTTGAAAAAACAAAATGAAATGTGTCTTTTGTGGGATACATATGTATCGCAATACGAATCGTATCGTGGCCCCTGTATCGTGATATGTATCGTATAGTGAGGTTGGTGGCAAAACCCAGCCCTAGTTTGTATAGCGCCAAGAATATGATTCAATGTGTGTGCACAATATTTATTTTTTTCATCATGACACAATAAAATTGATAAAAGACATTTAGATGTTGTTTTGGCTTGATACAAAAATTTAGAAATGGACCCAATCACTCGCTAAATTGAGGGAAATGACAATAATGAAATAATGAAGCTGCAGTGTGCAGAGCCAGTGAAACTGTCTCCACATTTTTTGCTATTCTGCGTGTGAAAGAGCATTTTCAGATGAATATTGGCCAAATTTACAGTCTGATAAGATTTGTGGGATCTTTATAGAGTATCCAGCTGTGCGGTGAATACACATCTCCTTGGGTAGTCAAACTGCCCCACTTTCGAGATGCATGAAACACAAGCTTCAAATCATCTCTGAGATGGTTTACACCCAGATGGGAACATGTTATATTGCGTGGTCAAATTGAACAGAACAAAGTAGTGTCAAACTGTCTCCCCTGCAGGGCTGAAATAATAACTCTGTGTTTTTATTCCCCTCAGTGGTACCCGCCCTCCGCTCTGCCATCGTTTAAGCATTTTCAGTCAATGAAGAGATGCTCCTCTGCGGGAGTAGAACTGCTGCACTTTGTGAAACAAGGCCGTCAATGCTATTTATTAATGAATCTGCCCAACAATACGCTGACTGATTTAAATTCTAAATGAGATTTAAAACATCAGACATATTAAACTCTGCAATTTGTCAAAGTGCCGAAATGAGGACAGAGATGTGATACAGATGTGACTGTACACATTGGACTATTGCGCATACAGCAGTATGAGTTTTATTTATTTATTTATTTATTTAATGTGTATTACTTGCGCACAATATTTCAAAAACACCATCGGAGAGACGTCATCTGAAGATGCTTTTCTATTGGCTGCTGCAAGATGACATCACTTCTGTGTGAGACACTTTCAAACATCCTTATTCCGGTTAATAGTGAAATAAATTTACTTATAATCACATTATAAATCATCCCCAAAGGCTCATGCATTAAATTAATTAACAAAGGGGAAAAAAAGGACATTTTTGCTATAATTATAGTTAGTTTTAGTTAGTTTTCTAAACATAAATTGTAGTCTCAGTTAGTTTTGTTTTTTTAAAAAGCATTTTTGTTTTATTTTTTTATTTTTGTTTTTGTTTTTTGTTATTGGAATTATTTATTGAATATTAGTTTTAGTTTTTTCGTTAGTTTTATTGAACTAAAACCTTGCTATGGACTGAACTGATTGACACTGAAAGAAAGAAAAAATGCATTATTTTACATATAATATCCCATTATTATACAAGTTGAAATAATTGATAATCAATCAATTGTATTCACTGTAAATCTAAATGCCTATGTAGGAAAATTAACAAAAACAACATAAGACATGATTTTGAACACAATGAACGATGGGGAGACTGGATGGCTATTTTCAGGGGGCGAAAAAAAACAATTAGTGGTGGTAGTAGTTGCAATAGACAACTTGACAGCATACTCTGTCCCCCACACCCCCTCCCTATACACACAAACACACGCATACGCACCCCCGCATGCACGCACACACGCATTTATGAGTCCTTGTCTGTCATGGTGGTAGCTATAATTAGATTTCTGAGGTTGGGATGGTGGTAATTTATTTCCTCTCAGACTGATATTTGCATTATATGTGTATGTAAATGGGAAGCGTGATGACAGGCCATGTCTTGTTAAACACGCACACTGTCTTGTGTGTTGCTCTGAATTACACAAATTTAAAATGTGGTGGCTCTAATGGGTAAAATGAAGGCTCATTCCTGGACTGACAAAAAAGAGCCAAGCAAAGGCTTTAGAGGTATTTGAGAGTACTTGAACCAAATTCAATCGTTTCAGATACATATCAAATCATCTTTTATTAGAGAGTCATAGATCTGAAGGAAATGATATATTTACAATCCTGACAAGTTTATTATGTATGTAAACTGACACAAGAAAGTCATTGATCATACCCTTTGAACTGGGCCATACCACATCAAATTGAGAGAGCACCTCTAATATACTGTCTAGTGTCTCAATACTTTTGTTGATAATTGATTGACTGATTGATTAATTGATTTGGTATCCCATAATATGTCCTACTCATGAACTATATTGCTGTAGGTTTGAATATCTTGAAGAAGTGTATTTTTATAATTAACTCAAAAACTCCCAGCCATTTTCACAGAAGCAACCCCCTCGTTGCTGGCATTTTTGCTGGATTTTGACTGATTTTCCAAGGCCCACTGAATATTGTGTTCTATTGCTGTAAAATGTGGCCCAAAGAAAGATTTGAGTCTCTCCTTTCATCAGAAAATAAAGTATATTTGTATCTGTTTCCGTTTCGCAACAATTAGCATGAGAATATAGCCAAGTTTCATCAATATTCATATTCCTGGTAAAAACACTGGCAAAAAGAGCTCGTTGCAACATAGCCCTGACTGA